>NC_139634.1:27378940-27903940 GCF_964638095.1 Poromitra crassiceps
AACTGAGAAACGCGGTTTAAGTTTAGAGCTCAGATGGCCATAACTTCGCGCTGATGACGGACATGTGGTCACGTATGAATATGACACCATATATCTCATTCAGTTTCTTTTTTTTTTCTTCTTCTTCTTCTTCTTCTTCTTCTTCTTTTTCTTCCGTCTAAACTGGGAAGCACTGTTCAAAGTGCGTCACCTAGTAGTGGTAAAATTCGGTATACCGGTTAGGTGCGGTTTGAAGAATAACATCAAACCGGGTTTAAATGTTTTACACTGACCCATGCCTAAAATGTGCCTTCCTAATATTTAGACCCGTTTATTCTGTTAATTTGATTACTGTAGCTGTAGCACCCAAATGTGAAGACTGTAATGTTGACCTCTATTGAGGAAAGACAGACTTGGTCTCCACCTGTCGCTAGAATAGATCTAGCTAGGCTTGACCAGACTTATATTTAATTCGGCTTACATAGTTCTAGATGTGGACACCTCTGTGTCATGGCGGAGTCATGGCAAAGCTTAGCGACTCATGATGTGATTGATCAAATTAGTTTGTTGTTAAGACATGGACATTTGTCTCTGAGCTCAAGCTTTTTTCAGCCCAACAGCTGCAATTACAATTAGATTGCCTTATTTCTTCTTCTCAGAGTGTTATGGTCGGTGATTTATATTGTCTATGTTCATTTTGACCTTGGAATAAGCAATTAAATGCTGGAATCCAATTACTGTAGTTACTCTGTACTGTAGTTTTCATCCTATGCAGACATTTGGCTTCAAAACAACAGCAAATTGCATGTTTTCAGTCTAAAATATTTACTGACAGTGATTCTATCTTTGGCAGTATTGTCCCGGGCTCACATTTCTCCTTTTTGGCAGGGTTAGCTCCTCTGCGTGCGTGTGTGTGTGCGCGTGTGTGTGCGCGTGTGTGTGTGTGCGCGTGTGTGTGCGCGTGTGTGTGCGCACGCCGCGCACCCCTGGGTGTGTGCTTGCACATGTGTGCTTCCCTGTGTTGATTTTTCTGCAGCCGTATACCATTCAGTCACCCTTCCCCCGGCTCCCGCTCCATCGATGTGATGAAGTGGGAGGCTTGCTTAAAGAGCTCCTGCCCTCCAGGTCACTCTGCGCACCGCAATCAGAAACTCTGAGACTGACGCACGGAGATGGAGGTCTGAAAAGAACCATGCATTGACAGAGAGAAGAACGGGAAGGGACATGAGACAATGAGTGGAGTGGATGCGGGGTCGGGGAGCAGCGAGGATGGGCAGCAGAGAGAAGGAAGCAGCGTGGTGTTGAAAGATGAAGGGATGAGAGGTCGAGACAAACTAATTGATGCATTGAATGTAGGTAATAGAGCGATAGAGGAATGAACTAATAGGTGGTGTGTCTTAAATGCATGCTAGTCATCGCAAGGCCACTGTAGGGGAGTTAACCTTGACCAGGCCAGCACTATTAGCGTCTAAAGCCCGCCGGCCAAACGCGCTCAGCTTTCAGCTGTGAATGTGAGAGCGCTGAGATCAATAAGGGCCCCGTCCTCCGCTGAGGAACACTGAAGGATTCTACATAAACGTCTTTGGTCATCTAATGACCTGCACAGTGATTTTCACATCAAGGGCAATGCCCCGCTTTGTTTTCACTTACTATTCACTAGATTAGATGGTGGGATAAATGGATGGATGTATCGATTTTTTTTATTGTTATCTAAAAGCCATGATAGGCTTCGAAGGAGCGGCCTAGTATTATGCCATTGGAATGGATTCTCTTGTAGATTATTATCATACACATACTTATATCAGCGCAGTCTGAAATTAAATAATATGTGGTACAGATTCAGCGGCGTCATTTGTGTCCGGCTGCCTTGTGTGTTTCAGGTACAAACACTGTTGACACGACTGTTTAGTAGGGGTGCGGGGGGGGAAAATCGATACAGCATAGTATCGCGATATTTTGTGGGCAATATATCGTATCGTATCGAATGCCAAGTATCGTGATATTTTATGATACAAAATGTCAAGTGCATCATGCAACATTTATGACAGGCTTTTATGACAGTGTTGGTCTGTCTGTCTGCTTGACAATCCCATTTTGCTGCAATAAAAATGATTGAAGTTTGAATGATTGAAGATAAAACAGATGTTGACAAAGTTTTTTCCTTTGTGGGACTTAATTTGCAGTTGAAAAAAGGTAATAAATCACAATATATCGCAATACTCAATATATCACGCAATACTATCGCAAATCACAATACTATCGTATCGTGTATCGTGATAATATCGTATCGTGGGGCATCTGGTGATTCCCACCCCTAATGTTTAGCTGTTTACTGTAAATGGCGAGCTAATGACTGTATCACTGTAATGACCAAGCAACATGGCTTGGTTACTGGAGACCACCTTTGAAAACCGTGTGTGTGTGTGTGTGTGTGTGTGTGTGTGTGTGTGTGTGTGTGTGTGTACATCACTACTAAAGACTGCAGTTAAAGTTGTTGTAAACTGTGAGAAAACTGCAGTAAAACACCTCATCGTCCGTCCAGCCCTCCTCGCCGTCACTTTAAGTCCTCCAAGGCGTTCCCCTGTTAATAGAGTGGTGTTAGTTAACGAGCCCGCGAGCTTCTCGTCAGGCTACATTATCACAGCGACACAGTGGCTGTGTTAGCAGGCCTCTCTACGGCAGCACACAGCAGACAGCTTTGAAATGAGCAGCTCTGAGAGGAAGGCAAAGAGGGAGACAGCGTTATTACACATCGCCAGCTGCTTCAGAACACCAGTACCAATATAGTGGTTGCTGTGCAGACATGCATAGACAAGCACGCATGCGCACACACACACACACAACACACACACACACACACACACACACACACACACACACACACACAGCAGAGAGTTACCTGCACAGTGGGCATGGCGACAGACCTTGTGAGGTGTGCAGGGTGCAGCCCTTCTCATTATGAGCAGCAGTGTTGGTTTTGGCGTCAGGAGAGAGGAGGCCAGCAGTCACAGTCACAGTCTCTCTGTCAGGGAGAGAGAGGTCGAGCAGAGGAGAGAATTAAAGAGCGTTTAGCGCTGTGAAATAGACTGTGGTGGACGCGGAGGAGATGAGCCTCTGGTGGATGTATGATGTGTTTCTGTTGACTTTACTGCAGGGTTCTTTACTACAGGGGATCTCAATGTGTTTGCTTTACTATGCAAGACTTGGCAGAAAAGCAGAAGCCCGGCACGGCGAGTTTGACTTGTGTGTATTTGTTGGAGTAAGTTGGAGATTTGCCTAGCAAACGTCTGATAGCATCAGGATTTGTGCTTAGGGCCGTGGTGATCTTGTTTTACGCTGCATTATCTTCTCTTACTCTGGCTTTCAAATGCTGGCTCTGATCTTTCACTGGAGTGCTTATCGCTTTATTCTCAGAACAGCTTTGTGTAAGTAGGAATGTATTCATATTTTTCATTCTCTCTGTGTGTGTGGGGGGGGCGGAGTTTTCAGTTAGAGTAGCAGCATGGCCAGTAGACTCTCAGTAGAGGTCGCTGAGACAGGCCAGGCTGTTTAACTTCTGAGCGGAAGTGGAACAAACAACGGCGTCAGGAGGAATAGACTCGAAATGACAGTTGTCAAAGTCAGTGGTGTCTGACCGCAGGTCACAGTGGCTCATTACTCCCTCTCACTCTAACAGAACACAGAATTGAAATGAGGATAGAGATACTGTGTGAAGAAGCAATGACATAAAAATACACTGTAAAAAACAAATCCCTTCTAGGGGTGGGTACCGTTTCCTGATTGGTCAGTACCGGAGTATCAATAAGATCCTGGACGTTCAGTGCTGCTATCAGTATTTTTTTTTTTATTTTTTTTTAGCATCCCCTAATGATTTGATTTTATTTTATTAAGGATCCCCATTAGTTGGTGCCATAGCAACCAGCTAGTCTTCCTGGGGTCCAAACATACAAACAAATTAGTACAATTGCAAATGCAAAATTATTAAATGTCAGTACTCAACACAAAATACATAATGAACTAACAAATAAGATAGCTAAAAATTACATCGAAAAAAAAGAAACAGAAAACAAAAACAAATACAGATACTTTACAGTGTTAAATAAACTTTAAGATTCTTTTTAAATGTTAATTTACTGTAAATGCAACACAGGTTTAGAGGCAGGTTATTCCAAAGTGTCAATGATCTAAAAATAAAAGATCTCCTTAAAGCATTGTTTTTCGGAGACGGTAATACAAGCTGCCCATTGCTGGATCCTCTTGTGTAATGGTCATGCACAGTATTACTAAAGATTATCTGTTGATGTATAAAAATTGGAGTTTTACTGCTCATGACTGACTTAAACATCACAAGTGAATTGAAAGACAACCTATTCTCAACTGTAAGCCAGGAGAGGCAGGCATGCATACGGCTCACATTAGACCTTAGTGGGCAGATGACGATGTGTGTTTACATTTCTGTCACTTCACAGGTTTAAAAGATTTTAAATATCAATAGTATATTTTGGAAGAAAACTAGCTATTTTCATGATGCAAGGCCAAATATCGTGCTGTTGCATCACACAACAGTCTGGGAGAGGAATCGAGCGACCACCGGACTGCAGATGTTTCAGTCGAGAGAGAGACATGCCTGCAGCTATCAGGCTGCTCTGTGATGAATAGTTTGAAGTTGAAGACTTCAACAGGGACACAGACAGAAAACTCGCACAGCAACAAACTTCACAGTGCTTTGCTAAACCTAACTTTTTTTCTGACAGAATATTATGTCGATGTTGCCAACTCATGTTGTGATTAAAGAACAACAACGAACAGCGATGGTGTTAACTTTACCTGTAACGTTAGCTTGCAGCAAAGTATATACGCCTCAGTAAAGAGATGAAATACTGCTCACTTTGTCTTTGGTGTCGAGTTTCAAGTCAGTGACGTGCGCAATGCATTCTGGCTGTTTTCTCTGGTCAAAGGGTTCCAATTTCAAAAATAATAAAATACCCCCCCCCCCCCCCCCTCTCTCTCTCTTTTCTTTCCATGTCTTTCTCCAGAGGGCATCCATAACATGGCCATGGACGCCAACTCCATGACGATGCCCATTTCAGACCCCAACGCCTGGGCAACAGCCATGAACAACCTGGGCATGCCTCCCATGAGCATGACGGGACAGCCACTGATGCCAGGTAGCACATAACTGAAAGCTTCCTCACAACACAACACAACACCCACACTGGAACACACAAGCTCCTGCAATGACATCACAGTTTATTTTAATGTCCTACTGGAGATATTAGACAATGACGGGACTTTTTGTTCCCGTTGTTTTTTCAAGCAGCCATTGTTTAATTTCACACCAGCAGATTTAAGCCCAGAATTGTGAAATATGGATTTTTGCAGACAGGACAAATGCCTCATATTGGTTACTCTCCAATACCAAATTACTTTCTTGATTCAGGCAGTTCAGCCATGCTACTTATACTTATTTTTAGTTGAACGTTTAGTGAAAGAAGTCATCTTTGGACAGGCTTTTATATTTTCACACTTTGTTAGTGTAATCAACTGACATCCTCCCATCTAATGACATTATTAATACGCATCATTTAGCACTGTCACGTTAGCACTGTAGCTTCATGCTGCTCATTTCTTTGCATCTGTCATCTTAAACTAGTGGTTCTCAGCCTTTTCCACTCATGCCCCCCTTTGAACATTTCTCATGCCCATCATAATAGCGTAATTTCCTCAGTAAGAAAAACAAAACAAAGGTTGCAACTCAAGTGCAAACGGAACCATTTATTTCAGCCCTCTGCTGTTTTTGTTATTGCTTTGATGTCAGTGGAGTCTGTGTGGCTGCAGGCGAATAAATCCCCCAAACTGCACCACAAGGTCTCCAGGGGGGCGCAACCCCACCGATTGAGGGGCACTGACTTAAACAATGACAAAATACAGTTATGTTAGCCTGACATTGGGGTATTGGTGCACCGCTGCTACATAACAGGGCTGTGTCCTGAGGTTGGGACTCTCACAGTACCACTGTGACCAACAACCTGTTTCAACTGGACATGTCAGGTCAGCTGCAGGTGGAGGCATGGTGTGGTGATACATCAGATTTGATGTTGTATAGTTCACAACTATGACTTTGTTGCCGGTTTTCTGTCAAGCACATCCATCCACTTCTCTGACATCAGTACGTTTGAATGCTGCTTAAAACATAGAACTATAGGCAGAGAGATCAGTCTTAGAAGTGGAATTGATATTGCGATGGTACACCAGAATGTGTTTCTCCCCCTCATGGTCCTAAGACTTAGTCGTTTTGCTTCTAGCGAAGGCCATGTCCTTTGTGCCGTGTAGAGCGCGAGCAGCACTTGATCTGCTGCTGCAGAGCAGCGTTGTAGCGGTAGCTTTGTTGATCAGCAACATTGTCCTTGACAGTCTGCCACTGTGGCTTTGTAGTAGGAGATGGTAGATTTCCATGTCTGGCTGCATCGGCATTCACAGTGAAGATATTGAAGCGAACAGGCAGAGCTGAGTCAGCAAGATGGAATTATGATTCTATTATCAGTCTTAGGATGGCAGACACAAACACAGCCCCACACACACACACACACACACACACACACACACACACAGCCACATGCGCACACACACACACACACACACACAGCCACATGCACACACACACACACACACACACAGGCCTTGAGACAGGCTGATTTGACTCAATGCTGCAGGTTTGCATTAGTGACAAGATAGCAGCAGCTTTTGACTTCAAACCTTAAAGCTGTGTGCAAAGTTATACATGAGTTAGTAAATCAAAACCTTTCTGCAGATCTCTCCAGGTGATGTCAATTATGCATGACCATTTTCTCTCTATCTCCAATATCCAGTCTTTCTATGTTTCTCTCAGCCTTTTATATTGGCAGCTTCAAACGGATGAAGATGCAGTCAGTCAGATTGAAGTGTACAGTACACCTGAGGCTCACTGTCTACTTTCAGACTCGTCGTACTCAGTACATGAACCATAAACTCTGCTCAACACTAATTTACAATGAAAGTTAAATATGAGCCACTAATATTCACTTTACCATTAGCACAAGATTGGATTATGTAAAAAAAAAAAATTAAAACCACTAACAGGCCATAGTTATAGGGTTTTCCTCTGTCCTAGACCTCTTTGTCATTATGCCAGTAGCCACAGAAGCAAGCATGTGTCTTATTAGGTTATTACCGCATTATTACTGCATCAGCTCTCCAGCAAAGTTGATTCAATCAACAATAACAAAACGTTGCAGGCAGTGACGCAGCATATGGAGTTTGGGGACAAGATTAATATGCAGCAACAGGATTGTGTGACATCGAAGAGAATTCTTTAATTTCTTTAGAAATGGGTGACTATGAGCGCCCCCTACCACCAGAAGGTGCAACTAATGTCTAATAGGCCTTTTCCATTGGCACTTTTGGCCACACCCTGCCATGATAATTCACATCTCCTTTACCAAATGGAACGTGCTGTGCTGTGGCGTGCTGCGCTCGAGATGGACCATCTCCGGAGTCGTGCCAACCGTGCTGCAATCTGGGCACCCAGAGTCTCAGAATCAGTCTGACGACTAATAAGACTCTGGAACAGACGGATGATATTTCTTGGTTTCCGGCATAGAGCGGACGTACACACCGAGTCCTCCGCCTCCATGCGCTGTGACGTACACACCGAGTCCTCCGCCTCCATGCGCTGTGGCGTACACACCGAGTCCTCCACCTCCATGCGCTGTGGCGTACACACCGAGTCCTCCACCTCCATGTGCTGTGACGTACACACCGAGTCCTCCACCTCCATGCGCTGTGGCGTACACACCGAGTCCTCCAATGGAGTTGGAGTTGATCGATCGATAGTTTTGTGGGTGTTTTGTCGGCTAATCTCTATAAACATATAATAGATAAGTGCATATGAGACGTCGTCGGACCGTAAACCACGACAGAAACGTCCACTGGCTTCAAATTGCAATGGCTGGTCATTTTGTGAACCCCCCCGCACCCCTTTACAATAACAATCTTGCACTTACAGCGTTGCTGGCCAATCTGAGGAGAGTGTTCCGTACAGGGAAGATACTCTTTTGGCCACATGTTCTGCGTACCGTTAACGCAACAACACAGTCTTAGAGGTTCTCTCTATCTTGGAAAGGGGCTGAAGACTCTAATACCCACACATTGTTTCCCGTCACGCTGTGGTAACCTGTTCATTGCTGCTAGCAGCTATGTTTATATAGTTGTGATATTGGGCGCTCTTGAGAGAGAGCTGAGCACCACACCCTCTAGACTGATGTAATTCAATTGCCGTTGGCTTAATAACATGGAGTTAACCGTTTGGAACCTATAGCTGATGTGAATGGGAAAACATTGAGGCTTCATTGATTTGGTTTATTTATCCTGTGTCATCACAACCTCAGGGAGCATTCCTCCGCCATCTATAACGTTCAGTTGAGCAGTGCCACCCTCCCACTCTCCATCTATGGAGCCATTCTTCCATGTCTTTTCTCTCTCCTCCAGTAGAACGGCTTTCCCTAAAGCCTTTTATAAATCACTTCCCACTTATTACCTGAAATGCACTTTCATCAAAAAAGAAAAGTGTGTGTGTGTGTGTGTGTGTGTGTGTGTGTGTGTGTGTGCGCGTGCATGCGTGCATTTCAAATACACTTATTGAGAAATATTAAGGGATGCATACACACTCACCAACATGCACACACACACTCACACACACAGAGGCCTGTAATATTTGAAATATGGGAGAGAAAAGCCATTCTTCTAAGGGTAGAGAGAAGACACATACAGTATGGTAGAGGAACTCCTGGTGAGGGGGAGTGGAGCTGGTCCGAGTGTTGGAGATGAATAGTGGAGAGTGAACACACCGGCACTCAAGAGTCCAGTTTTAAGATGAAGTGTGTGTGGAGGGTGCTACTCCCTCCTACGGAGATTTAATTTGCAGTACTTTCATTTTGCAAGCTGCTCTCAGCTTTAGCAGAACCTCTGCCAGCTCTCTTCTAGAGAGAATCACACTTCAAATCATATGCAGATACCAGCTAACTTTGCTGCTGTGATGTGAAGGAATACTGCTGGCAGGGCCTGAGTGAGGCTTTGATCCATGTGCTAAAGAATAGATTAAGCTTAGTGGGGGCACTATGTCTTCATTAAAGCCGTTCAGGGCGAGGGCGGTATAGAGAAGGGAGGAGAAAGAGGAGGTATAGAGAGGGGAGGAGAGAGGAGGTATAGAGAGGGGAGAAGGGAGGAGAGAGAGATGAGGTATTCACCACGCCCACTTTTTCTCTTCTTCCGTGTTACACGCAATTGTATTTGTTCTTCCGGTTCAGCGCTAGTTGGCGGCCAATTTCAAAACAAAACGTCACTATGAATGAAGTTTGGCAACATTCAAAAGCTACACTGTGACCAACTTCAGTTACATGTTCATAGCGTTACTGCTGCGAGGAGCCGATGGCTGTACCCGGTCGGCATTTAACGTTGGTTACAAAAGCACGTTGACAATGTTTTCTCACTGCCAGTAGTAGCTGGGTTCACAGATACAGCTAGTCCGACTGGTCACACAGTCCTCACTGCTCATTAAATATTTCCAAATAGGCGTTATTCTGATAAACTGGTCACATATTTGGAATGTTACGTTCTCACCCGAAAAAATATTAAAACTTTAAAACAGTTAGTTTTTTTGATTGAAAGCTTGCTTTTTGACAAGTCTAAAAATGATTACGGTAGGCGTCATCTACTTCCGGGTCTAAAACGGAAAGACGATTGCAAAATGACGTCATGCAGAAGCGTCCTTATATGGGCAAATAATAAGGTGAATAGAGAGGGGAGAAGGGAGGAGGTAAAGAGAGGAGAGAAGGGAGGAGAGAGGAGGCAAAGAGAGGAGAGAAGGGAGGAGAGAGGAGGTATAGAGAGGGGAGGGGAGGAGAGAGAGAGGAGGTATAGAGAGGGGAGAAGGGAGGAGAGAGGGGAGAAGGGAGGAGAGAGAGGAGGTATAGAGGGGAGAAAGAGGAGGAGAGAGATGAGGTATAGAGACGAGAAGGGAGGAGAGAGGAGTTATATAGAGGAGAAATGAGGAGAGGAGAGGAGAGAGAGGGAGTTATAGAGAGCGGAGAAGGGAGGAGAGAAAGAGGAGAGTCAGGTGAAGAGGACAGCTCTGTCCCCTCTCACGGATCACCTGGAAAAACAGCTGGTGCTTCCCTACCTTTACCTCTTCCTTCCTTCTTTCCTTCCTTCCTTCCTTCTCTCTCCTCCCCTGTTCCCTCTCCCTCCCTCAGCAACCCGAATTATCCAACGTCTTCATTAATGTCTGGTTACAGCTGAGTCAGCCACATTAGAACACACGCTGTTCATCTGCTTTTCACACAGAGCTCAGCTCCTTTACCCACTTAGCCTGCACTCACTCACACTGAAACACTCTACCAGAACACTACACGCTTTAGGCAATCCAGCAACTGACCAGAAATCAGAATCAGAATCACTTTTATTGCCACAGTAGGTAATCAGATTACATATGAGGAATCTGACACATCCATAGTCAGAAGACAAAAAAGTACAGAAAGACAAATCACAAAAAAATCAAAGGTAAGGTATTAAAGAAAATAGTGCAATAGTTAGTTTCATTTGAACTTAACATTTGCATCTTATGCATGTAGCCAACACAAATGGTCTCCAAGCTAACCATAAGTGCAAGAGTAGAATCCTAAGCTTGTGATGAAGACACAAGACAGTGACCAGGCAGTTAAAGGTCCCATATGATGAAGTTTTTCCGTGGCCATACACACAACCTAACAACCCACAGCATGTGACAGGTGAATGCCTCTGCGTTGTTGCCCTAGCCAGCTCCTTCCTGCAGGAAGGTGGATCATCAGAGCAGCGCCTCATTAACATAGCAGCCCCGCCCACTCAGAAGAGCACATAGTTAATGAGGAGAGAAACTGAGAGGATGGAGAGGCCCCACACAGACTGTTTTTTTTTTTTTTTTTTCAACAGAATTCATAACCTGATTTCAAAGACCGCTGAGAAATGTTTTAAACCGCTAAAAAGAGCATAATATGGGACCTTTAAGGTAAAACACCATCCTCTATCCCCTGACTATTCATGTATTAACAAGAGCAGAGAAATGTGAGGTCAGAGCGAAACACAAGTAGAAGAAGTGGGTCAGGGAGAAAGGGGCATGAAGTACTTGACAGTACTTGAAGAGATAGTTATAGCAGGAGATCAACTGCACATGCTGTGTAGAGTGCATCAGGGTTTCAAACAAACAACACATTCATTATGTAGAGATTTTCGAGGAACTTAGGTGACTTTTTACAGGATAAATATGCATTTGCTATGTAGAAGTCAGAAATGCGTTGGTGTTTATCGTCTCCCTACACACTGAAGGGATTTTACATTACTCAGTTATATCATTTCCACCCATGCTTTTTTACTCCCCTTAGCCAGGAAAATGTTCCTTGTTGAACCCCAGGTGGGATGGGTAAGTGGGAAGAGGAAGAGATCCACGAGGGTGCTCTCCTCTCGCCCACTCTCTCTCTCTCTCTCTCTCTTCAACAATTGATGAGAAGGAAGAAGCTCAGCCTAATGTATGAATTTAAAATTCCGTTTCAAAACCGTTCAGCTGAGCGTTAGATGTCCTCATTGTCCGTGTCTGTCTGCTAAGCGTGACCTCTGCTCTCTCATCTTTTCTTATTCATGCCTGAGAATCTGTCGAGTCGGCGTCGACAGATTCGGGCGGTCAGTCTAGGGATTTGGTGAACTCTTGGCATAGGCACACACACACACACACACACACACACACACACACACACACACACACACACACACACACACACACAGTCATATAGTCACACCCTCACATGTGTGCTGTCATGCGGGCAGCAGCTCGTGCCTTTGAAGTAATCCTCCTGGATTAGTTATTGATTATTGTCCATCATGGCTGATGAACATCCTCCTCTCCTTTTTGTTTCAGCGCTAAAATGTGTGTGTGTGTGTGTGTGTGTGTGCGCGTGCGTAATGTGCATTTCATGTGTCAGTTTCAGACTCATTCATTAAAAGAGCATGCCTCTCCTGGAATGCTTCGATTATAGTGGTTGCCCCTATTTCATCCTCTGTGAGCCAGGGAAATGGTTTCTCCACCACGAGTCTGAGTCTGTTCCTGCCCTCAGCCATTGGATTTATCCAGACAGACAGCTGGATAAACAGAGGCTTTGAAACTCTACAGCTCTGCAAAGCTCTGCTTTAACTCTCCAATCACCACAGTGTTATTTCTATAGATGGACTGAACGCTGGTTGTATATGCTACAATGTTATTAGTACATGTTTGCATTAGTGTGCCGTGCGGATGGAGGTAGGTCAGAGTTAGTCTGTGCCCTCCTCCTGAATAAAGATTATACTGTATTAAAGCTAAGCAGAGATTAAATTGCTAGGCCATAGGCGTGACTAGTGTATTGATTATGTATTGTACCATAATGTATTGTTCGTAATAGTTGGCGTAAGCGTGAAAATAGCTTGTGTGTTGTGGAGTAGTCTGCTCACCGGAGAATCTGATTGTCATTGTTATCATTGCTGCCATTCTCATTATCAGCGACTAAGAATAGAAGCTGTTCTCCAGACTGCACAGAGCCTAGTAGCCTACATAATACTGTGCATTGGCCTACAGAGGATCATAGAATAGTGCTTGTGTAAGTTTGTGCCACCCACACATGTAAGGTAAGGTGAACCCCTTCCAGCTCTGATGTTCCTTGCCATTGTTGTAAACAGACCTCATCTCAGGTTTCCTCTCGTCACGGAGTCATGGAATTTGACAACAGTGTTTTGTTTTGTTTTGTTTTTCGTGCCTGAAATGATTATGGAGAATGACAAATAACTATATAGTTTTGGAAATGTCAAGGGATGAGTGTTTAACGTCCAGCCTGTCTGCAATGAAATGAGTGGGAATAATGAGTCCCAGGGGATAGTAGCCAGCCAAATCTTGACCCGGGGCAAATAAAATGACTAAGATGTAACATTTGAACATACTGGTCATAGAAATTGTGTCCTTTAACTAGACATGGAAAAGTCATGGTAAAGTCAACTAGAGCCTGAGCCTCTTGCAGGAGATGGCCGCAGGACCTAGAATCAACATCTGGTTCCAACATCTTCGACATCTGACGGAGGCAGAGAACGTATGTCCCACTCCAGGAGCGTTCAGCATGTATTTCCATAAGCTTCATCAATGTCCTTTCTAGCACTTCCAGACTCTTAAGTGGAACCAGGTGGAAGGAGTTCCTTCTGTATATTTCTCTGAGTGGAGACCTCCCAAAAAGCCATTTATTATGCAGGACACTTGACAATCTGTTGCATAAGCCCTTTTCCCACATGCGTACCGGAAAATTACCTGTAAGTCAATATCGGACATTTCCCTTCACACTTCGGCTCGCGCATGTGGGAATCTATCAGCGAATTTTCCTGTATGTTGGGGGGGCGGGGGGAGGGGGGAGCTTATTTGGGGGGTCGGCAAAACTCGAAATAAGTTCGCTTGTCAGTTGTCACACAATAAATCACACTCGTTTGACTTAAGAGCAGCGTCAAGCCGCCAACGTAATCAACACAGCCGATTTCCCCCTCCCCTCTCTGCTCGAGAGCAGCAGCCACGGACAGACACAGCGAATGACACAGCAAATGCACAAGCGAAATCCGTGGAAGTAGTTTGCTTTGATGTGCGCGAATGATTAGTTGATGCACTTTGAAGAAGTTGGGATCCGTGTCTGAGAGAAATAGTTGCTGGTTCGATGTTTATCCGTTCACCTGCGTTGCGTTGAAGCACTTTTTACAGACTGGATCGTTTGATGTGTCCGGGGTTGCTTTCGGAAATCAGCAAGCTGACATACTGCTCTTATTAGGCTATCACAAGATCATTTCGCCAGTTTGCTTTAATGTGCGCGAATGATTAGATTATGCCCGCTGGAACATTAAGCAACGTGTGTAGGCTACTCCTCGCCCATGATTGAAGGACCGCTGTCGCGGAAAATGACTGGAACCGTTTCCACTTGCGTCTCCTTAAGAGCATACCGGTCTTCTGACTGGGTCGAAACTGGTGAAATGTCGGGGACGACGGGGTCGCGCTTATACCGGCACGGCGCCTTTCTCACATGCAGGCATTAGACCACGTACCGGTCATTTTGCGGTACAAAGCGCATGTGGGAAAAAGGGCTATAGAGTACCACAGGAATGAGTCAGGAAGTAGCACTTGGGTCTGTAAGGGGAAAAGTGAATGGGCTTTTAGTATGGGGGATTTCGCTTAAATGCATGAAATAAGGTCTGTGGTTAACAAAAGTTTATGGGAGTGGTAATTTGTGTTGTGCAGGATAATCTTCACAAACATGGACCACTTTTATGACTTTTGAAACGTAAATGCGTTTCTCTAATGCGATTTTCAGAACACTTTTATTTAAAAGTAGTAAAAGTGGTTCTCGTTTGTGAAGATGATCCTGCTCATAACACAAAGGACCACTCCCATAAACTTTTGTTAACCACAGAGCTTATTTCATGCATTTAACCCAAATACCCATTGTAATATCCCATAGCCTTACCCCCCTAAGAACAACATGGTGGCCATTTCTGTTTAAGCCTACAGAAATCCGTCAACACTGCGGTACTCTATTGTGCCTATGTTTAGCCTGCTCCTCTGTGGGATTTTGTCTTTAGCTAAAGGCTAGACAGCATCAGGACTAGGAGCCTCAAACACAAATCCACTTTTCCATTATATAGGTCACATTGGTAATGTGTAGAATTACCGGTACTGCTAATGCTGATGTTTTTATGCTACCAGGCATTCTCATTTTGTGTTCAGGTCTAACCTTGAATGTTAAAAGAATATTTTGCCTCACCAACAAACTGCATTGCAGCACAGTAGCACATGTGGGAAAGGCTCCTCTCATGATGATAGATGGTCTCTGTTCACATCAGTGATGCGTTCGATTATCTGCTTTGATCTTCTGATGTTTGGATTCAGCCTTGAGCCAAAGCTCCTTTATGAATGAAGATATGTAGAGCCAACAAGAGATGCTGGCTAGCTACAGAGACACACACACACACACACACACACACACACACACACACACACACACACACACACACACACACACACGCAATACCTTAAGGAAAGCATGTAACTTTTCTCCCACATGTAGCGATTTGATCTGAATTCATTTAGCAGCATGTACACACAAACAAACACCGGCAGAATAGATAAGGAGGCTCAAGAGACTGAGGACTGTTCCTTGAATAAATGAGCAAAGCTCTGTCTGCTGCATGCGGCTGGCTCCCAGCCCTGCCCCACACTTTAAAAGCCCTCCACCCCTGCAAACACACACATCACACTCACCCTGGAATCTATGAAAAACCCGCTGTCATGTCTCGTGACAAATCACCTAAACACTATAGGAATTTAGACGGTACAAGACCGCCACAGATATGAGTAAGAGCCCTCTGGTAACTTCTCGCACATTAGTTCACCTGGATTAACATCAGGAAATACATTAGCTGACAGTTCTTCCTTTGCCGTAAGCGTTTTGCCGTGCTGGGCCTGAATGCTGCGTCCCTTACTGCTGACGGGAGAAGAGGAGCTGCACTGGTGGGATGCCAGAGGTTTCTTGGCACTGTGTGTAGGCGGACAGAGGGGAGAGAGACACACACTCTTCACTTTGGAGAGATGTCTGGCAGAGAATGCTGCGGCAGTTACAGGCATGCTGAAATGGGCTTTTCTGACAGTTATTCATGAAGGTGGCAGATATGTTAGATGATAGGCTCTTTTTTTAAGCAAGATGTGTAATGGGGATATGAGGAGGGAGGTGTCAGATAAAGAAGAGGCATTTTTGAAGGCAGCACAAGGAAGTAGATTCTTATTTAGATGTAATGGCAATGTACAGTGGAAGGTGGAAGAACTTTTATAGACCGAGTTTTCTTTTTCTCGGTTTCTATGCTGCTGCGGGTAGGAGGGAAACCGTGGATGTCTGGGTGTTGGAGAAACATAGTTTCTGTTGGAGAAATGGTGTGGGAGACATCCATATGAAAATGCAAAAGAGGGAGATTATTTGGCAGAGATGGAAAGAGGCAGGTTTGAGCCTCTGGCAGGGTTCCAGGTAGCGTGGCTAGTTCACCTCATTAGAGAATATTACCCAGCATGCCTCATAGCAACTTCAGATGTCCCTCGCAACCTCCACCCACTGCTGACTCTGCTGGGAGGGACGTTTACCCTGGAAATCATAAAGGAGAGGGGAGCGGAGAGGGAGTGTGTGACATTAATAGCCAGGAGCTTCACACAATCAATGTCCGTTTTTTCTATTCTCTCTGCACCTCCTGATTGATGGGCAGCTCCCAATGTAATTACCTTCAACAAACCTCCGGGCAACAGATCGTCCAACATGGAAAGGACAGGATAGAGACGAGCGAGAGGGAAAGAGATCACTTTTTCAACTTTCCCAATGGCACTTTTGGCCGCGCCAAGTCAAACCATGCACGCCGGATCCGCCTCCAAGCGAGTTGCGGTCACGTCTCGCCAACCCGTGACGGGTGACGACCCCCGTTCTCCCCTTCAAACAAGGGCGTGTTGCGAGACTCAACTCATGCCTGTGCTGTGACACTTTTAAAAGAGACTGTGTGTTCAGCTCTCAGTACTTGGTAGCGTCTAACTGAATCTCTGTGGTTGCAAGTTTTAGTTTCTCTCCTGTGTTTCTCTTGGTACTATCATCTGCTTTATTTGACAGTATCCTGATCACTTTCAGCCGTATCGGAGCCGTGTTGTGAAGAAATCATAGGAAATTACATGTTTATCCACCGTTTTACAGCCACGTCTTTTTGCCCACTAGTCACAGCCATGACTGCTGCTTTTCAACTCAAGACAAGCGCGTCATCAGTTAAAGACACACCTTCAAGCACTGGCTGAAAATTATTTGAGCCAAGCCAGCACATCATGCGTATGGAAAAACCCCACTGTATTTCTGTCTGTCTGCTGGGCCCAGACACCCAGGACAGATCCCCCACCACCCAGGCTGCCACTACCCGGGCTTGGAGCACCATGGCTGGGCCCAGACACCCAGGACAGATCCCCCACCACCCAGGCTGCCACTACCCGCCCTGGAAGCACCATGGCTGGGCCCAGACACCCAGGACAGATCCCCCACTACCCAGGCTGCCATTACCCACCCTGGGACTCAGCCTGCCCTTACCCAGGCATGGAGCACCATGGCTGGGCACAGACACCCAGGACAAGACCCCCAACACCCAGCGGAACTGTGTCATTTTGACCCAAACACCATAGAGGCTGACACAAGCGCACTCACTGAGTGCGCTCAACAGCCTCTGTGGTCTTTGGGGGTTTGGTGCTCCCGGTAATCCTGATACACCAGAGAGTCTAATAGCGCAGGCGGTGAGTGCGCTTTAAGCCATCAGCCTACCCCCTTTGCAAAAAACCCTAGAACTGTAACATTTTGTCTCTCTGTCTGTCTCTGTGTGCATGCATGCATGTTGCAAAGAGGTGTTTGCAAGAAGGCTTTGTGATAGTAAATTTTCCAACATGAGAGAGAATAGAGACAGCTCACAGTCACAGACAAGTGCATTAAAAATGATAAGACATAGATGTGTGGCCGTACGTGGGTGGACACATGCCCAAAAGGTTTATTTTGTTATTCTCCTCATTAGTGAACAGCCATGGTCTCTGAATCTCTCTGTGGAGTTTCATACTGCTGACTCAAAGCGACCTGCGCAAACCCTCTTCACACTTAATATTCTGGCTAGTAATACGTATCTCAGTCAAAGCCTTATTCATGATTAACTGTTTTATATACAGTATGTCTTCTATGAAGAAATTCAAGGCTATTTTTATTTTGCACAGATGCTCTCCACAGTGCCTATATTAACCGTCCCTCTGAGAAATGCAGATTTTATTTTTTTATTTTGGCCATGTTTGGAAAGTAGTGCCGGCTACCTCTTTTCCTTCCAAAAAGACCAATTATGTGCATTTTGGATTAATATTTCATCGTGTGGTGAGTACCCGAAGCACAACATGTATTTTGGCACTGTGAGATGTGTGTTTTGGCAGATTTTTAACAGCTGTACCATTAGCCTCCATTCTATGGCGATAATTACTAACTTCATGACTGTAGCTCACTGTAAACTGAGCGGACAGTGCCGGTAAGGCATGGTGTATCTTGGTTATGTGGGGGAGATGTGGCAAATGAGCTAAACTTCCAAAAAAGTGGTGTATCCCTTTAAAGGAAGTCTTGGAACTTGTTGGTCTGTACATTTTCAACTATTATTAATTAATCTCTAACCACTGGCTTTGCCCTTGCCTATTTTAGAATAGTTTTGTTGAACTTCTCCTTCAGAAATCTAATCTTGGCCCTTGTTCCCTAAACAATCGCAGATTGATCTAAATTGCCATTGCTGTCCAGTATTCTTTGGGGGGGAAACTGTAGCCAACCAATTAGTTACTTTTATGAACGGTGGTAATGCTCATTGTGGTTTTCAAGTTCTTTATAAAATGGACCTTCTCAAGGTGATGAATGACATGATTTCTGCGGTTGATGGGAAAATCGAATTTTCTCTCTCTGAGAGCTTAGTGCAGCTTTAGACTTGGTTGGCCATGGCTCCTATTTGAGCATCTTAGGGTGCTTTCTCACTGGGAACGACTGCTTTCGTTCCGTTCCCGAGTATGATTGCCCTCCCCTTTGCCCTGCTGGTCAGCTTTCACATTACAACATTTCTTCCGCACTCAGGAATGGAACACTTGCAGAGTACACTTGCGTCATCAACTACGCCTGGAGTGTATCCTCACCCGTGTATTGTCTATGTGGTACGGTTGGCATTCACATTCGCCAAAGCATTCCCCAGACCACCTTTTCAAGTGGACTCTGTCACGGTACGCTGTTCCGCGCCCGAGCACGGAACGCAGCGTTCACACTCATGAAACAAACCGCACCTGGGGTCAATTTGGGGACAAGTATGCTAGGTTCTGCTCCCGGGTCCCATGTGAGAAAGCACCCTACAACAGTAGCCATCTCTGGTACTACTCAAGACTACTTTTCCTCCTATCTGCATGATGGAACTTTCTCTGTTGCTTTTGGATTTTTAGTCCCAAGTACTCACTGGCAAAAGCAGCCTGTGGAATTCTGAGCCCAGTCCATTGCTCAATATTATGCTACCCTTGCCTTGGTTCTTTCAAATTCCAAAACATAATATCAGTTTCCATTGATACTATCCAGCTGTATCTCTCGGTAAAGCCAGGTCACATCAAGCAAATGACCTGTTGGCATGCTGCATGAATGTTTTCTTGGTATTCAAAGCAGACTGTCTCTTTCTTAAAACTCTATTGAGATCAATCTGAAGCTATTATTATTATTTGGCTTATACTACTGCTAGTGCCTGTATCCATAACATCCCACTCTCCAATCCCATGGTGGTTAGGTCTTGTAAACGTATTCCTAAAGCCTTCATTATACCTCAGGCAGACTGGCTGATAAGAAAGGGTAATATTAATATTGCAACAATACAAAATAAACCTACAAAGGTAACACAGCAGCCTAATCTCCTGGGAATATAGTCACCTGGGCAAAATGTTGATATCAAGTCTAGTTGACTGTGTGTGTGTGTGTGTGTGTGTGTGTGTGTGTGCGTGCGCGCGTGCATGCTGTATGCATATTACATTGCCATGTAAGTGTTCATATTTCCATATGTATCTCAGTGGTGTCGCAGTGTGCATTACCCCTGTACACACTGTAGCCTCTCTCTTTGGAGACTTGTGTATCCTTAGGGGACATTCACACCACAAGCGTTTTTTTCAGTCAGAACGCTATGAAAATCATGTTGAGAGCGCTTCCATTGTGCACAAAACACAGCGCACGGAGCGTTTTCTTTGCGCTCCGTTTGTTTTCCCCTGTAGTCGCGTACAGTACAGATCAGAACACAACGACCACAAGGACGGTAGCCAGCTGGTTTTGTCTGTTTGATGTTGTTCACTGTCAACATGAAAGCCAGATTATTGCCAATTCTGGCAGCAGCCGAGGTTGAAAATCCCTCGGGAGGAGAAAAGGTAGGAGGAGTGAAAAAGACGCTGGGAGCTCCAAAAACGCTTTTGGTCTGAATGTCCCCTTAAGATGTCTCCCCCATGCACAACCCCCCACCCTGTCACACAGGCACACATTGAACACTTTTGTTGGATCGGTCTCCCTCTGTTAGTTTGTTACACTGACCTAAAAAATATGGACAAAGCTATCCCATTCATTTTGGTCTCCCATTTGGAGTTGATTCGTTGGCCGTCGCCATCTTGATTTTTTGTCAGCAGAGTGGGAGGGAATGGGTTGAGTCCTTCTGCACCTCACGTGAGATGGTGGTTTCCCAGCCAAAGCCGCAGCTCCGCCTGCTATTGCTCCGTGATCGGCAAGCTGCGCAATCACTGGACAGGGGAGCAAATGACCCCCCTACAGTTGTTATGAAAAGGGGAAATTAGCTATATAGACCAAAACCGTGTGAAGGCCCAGGCTATAAAGATGCTTAATTACTGTTACAAAGTGGGGCATTTTAACATGAACGACAGGACTTCTGAGCCCTGCCTAAAGTGGCCATTCGAGGAATTACAACTTAAACAAAGACTGCCGCATCTTCCTGGGAAAGGGGCAGAGCTTGCCCACTGGTTTGTTAGTAACTGTAATGTTGACTTTGTGCCATTAGGGGGCGGCATTGACAATGAATGGGACTGGCCCCAGGGTGGCACTACATCACTGGTGGGGGACATGCTTGATATTTGCTTGTTTGTTCATGTTTAATGTTTTTACTTTTTTGCTTTACATTTTTATTAATCTTGTAAAAAACTTGTTTTGATCATTTTGGTATTAGTATTATTATCATGACTACCCCTGGTAGCCTAACGGCTTATGTGTTTACATGTAGTATTACATGCAGAATACTAATATTGGAGTATTAACATCTATGCATAAGACACACTGAATACTGATCAGCGAGGTCCACGGTGGGACAGGAAGAGGGTCTGTTGGTGATGAAACGTGGCCTCAGGAGGACTTAGGCTCCATTGTTAAAAGTGGAGATGAGAGAAGTCTGCTGCAGCTGAAAATCCTTAGGAAGAAGTAAATAATCTCTGTTATTATTACACACGGCTCTGCTCCACGCTTGCTTCAGGCCTCAACCTCTTAATGGACCAGGATAAACACACACACACACACACACACACACACACACACACACACACACACACCAGAGGGAACACAAGCAGCACTGCAGTGAAATTGCACCAGCCGTGCCTTGAAGTAACCAGATCTTTTCTTCATGTGAGCTTAAATCTAGTTTGCTGTCCATCAATATAAAACACATGGACTCATAAAAACGTTTCCTCGTTTTTCCATGGGTTTGACAGAAGATGGAATATGAGTTCCATGAATGCCATTTAGGGTTGGTTATCTCTTAAAAAAATACTCTCAAAGTGATACCAATACACACACACACAAATCTAACATATTCAGGTTCGCTATGGGCCATAGCGAACCTAATGAAGCACATGTGAAAGGCATTGTTCGCCTTGCTTCTTGTTTTTTTTAATGTAACAAAATAAAGTGTCCATCCTTCCTATCCTGGTGTGCGTTGGAGAACTCCTTTTTATTCTTGTGATTCACCCTGAACCAGCCGGCACCCAGGAGAGTAGCACTGCTGTGCGCAGGGCACAGGGTACAGGGCTTTCCTCAGCTATTCAGATCACCTTCTGCCCCCATACTGTCTCACTACCAATAACCCATTTTCAATACACTACAGAGGTGCCACACAGAATATCAATATTGCCAAATACGCATCATCTCTCAACCTATTAAAATCCAAACTTAGAACCTCTGATGAGTCACACATAGCCCTCATACATCACACATACACCTCACATTGCCATCTTAACTGTCTGTCTACTCACTTATTTTGATTGCTTTTTTCTTTTTTACTGTTTTTTTTTCTATGTCTATTTGTCTTCTTGTTTCTGTTGTATTGTATGCTTTGTACAGATTATTGTATTATTTGGTTTTCTGAGGTAGATCCTGAAAAAGCCCTTCCAGGGTGTCCTGTCTCTACCTGCACATTCTTTCCCTGCGTGTGTTTTTTAAATCAGTTTCTGTTTTTATTGTCTGCAAATAATAATAATAATAATAATACCAATAAAGTAGTTCATTCAATAGCTTTGTCTCACAGGCGTGTAGTATAGCCATACTTGTAAACGTTTTGGTGGCATCTTGGCACAACTCTCATCATGCTTGACTTGGCCACCACAGACGGTTTGTAGCTGCTGCTGTAGTGGGCCAAGTGCACCTTGCATTAAATCGAAGAACGCTTGCAGCGATTGGCTGTGAGCAAAACCATACAAACAGTTGTTTTTTTCTTGATCTGTGTACAAAAATCGGCACTAATTCCATTGCAAGATTATTTTACTATGTAAGCAACCTACAAATACAATATGTCAAGTCTTTTTTCCATATTAGTGATGTTGTATGTGTACCTGCATTCTATGTCCTCAATCCTCTTCTGTGCGAGGTGATTGTCATTCAGGTTGGTCACTGCAACACCTTCCCTGCACCCTTCCTTATCTTTCCTTCTGCTATCCGTCTTCCTCTCCTTCACCTCAGCGGGCAGGAGAAGTCATCAATCGCCCTGGCAACCAGGCTCTTTCTTATCACCTGCTTCCCCTCACTCTTGACACCTGGCTGGAGACTGATGCTGAGGTCATCAGTACAAGACGGAGTGACCCATACAAGTTTCCATGGATTTTCCTTTGCTGTAGTTAGTCCATGTACAAATATGCCAGGCTATTTTTGTCTGGCTCTATCTGGTATCTGTTTCTCTTCCCCCATTTCTGCCCTGCTTCAGCTGGCATTATCACTTTATTTCCCTATCCATCACACTCACTCACTCTCTAGGGACCTATTCCCACTCTTCTATAATGCACATATTTCCTTATTCTCTTTCAGTGAGTGTCGTTAGATTCTGTCACTTTCTCTCTTGCAGTAGATTTGGAGAAATCACTTATGGGAGTATGCAATATCCATTTCCAATTAATGCTGTGTATACTGTGTAATGTGGAACAAGGAAGCATAGTTTTTCCTCGTGCTTTATTGCAGTGGAGGATAACAAAAAGTGTCAACATTAGAAAGAAATCTTGAAGCGTTTTGTTGTTTTCCATTCTGTTTGGAATACTGTAATACTGAATTCATAATCATGGCAAAGTTCAAGAGAAATAGAAAAGATGAAGCTGCAATTTGAAAATGAAAAAGCTAAATAAAGCTTTCAAGTTAAATTACTATGTAATAAGTTAACCAATTTATTTTTTCATTTCATGTTGCCCTGTGTAATATGTGGCTCCGCCTGGTGTCTGCAAGGTGCCACTGTACCCTTCCCTTCTAAGACAAACAATGTTGTCTAATTGGATCACACCTCATTTACATCCACAATACAATAATAAAAAATAAAAATCCAAATGAAAATGAAAATGGGGGGGGGGGGCGTCCGAAAAAAATTAAGCACCTGAATTTACAATCTGTTTAAATTTCTATTAACTTTTCTGTTTTATAAGTTTTGCTTTACAGTTTGTTTCATATTTACCTTTTCACACACATCACATACCCATGCACATGGGGGGGGCGGGGGTTAACCATTTCTGACCACTCAGGTATTGATGACATAGCATGACAGTTGGTATCAATGGATGCCTTACCGTAGATCTTCTAAATAATTAGTTTCATATGATACTAGTATCTTCACTCTAGCTTTAAAAATTAGCCTGCTTGCTACAGCCTCTGAAAGACCGTCATGTCGCCGGGCCACGTCCACAATTTAGCCGATTAAAAAGTGGGGCCGGACAAATTCTGGATTTTGAAAAGAGAGGTCGACATGTCGCCCCCTGTCCCTATGGAAATGTCGCCCTTGGTGCTCAGTCCTCTGAAGGTGATGTTAAGGCACATGCAAGAGGACGATGTCATTTCCATGTAAAAAAGCTCCACGCTAGAATTTGATGGGCGATGGTGTGAATGCTTGTGTGCATATTGGTGCCAGAGCATGCGTGTATACATGTTTTTTTCCAGCTGCAGTGTTTTCGTTCCAACTGTTACAGTGTCTTTGAGGTTATTGGTAATCATTCAAACCACAGGGGTGACACACAGAGAGTCAGTAAAAACTTCTTTAAATATGCATGTTGTTTGTCAGATGATTTATTCATGAATGGCTGTGTTTTGTTATGTATGTGAAGTCTGCTTGTGTGTCACTGGTGTTGACAGAAGAATCACTCAGGGAAAAAGTACACTATGTAAAATGGAACTTGAAAGATTCATGGACTCAGCTGATGGCTGGCTTAAAGGTTAGCTGTTAGAAGGAGGTCTGTGTTGAAATGTTCGTGTGGATGTGTCATTGCTTTCCCAGGAGTGAACTGCACTGAACTGCACTGTGTTCTTCTTATCTGTATTTCTCTCCTGCCTCCAGATTTTGACCCCAACCTCGGCATGATGGCCGGCATGAACCCCATGATGCCCGGCATGGGCATGGTGCCCCCTCCCTTCTCCCAGGGGGTGCCCTTTATCAAGGAGATCATCCACTGCAAGAGCTGCACCCTCTTCCCCCCCAACCCCAGTAAGTCTCTGCAAGACATCTTATTCTAATAACACAACTTTGCCAATATGAGCTATTGATGTGGCATGAAGATGTGGATATAACTAGAAGATTCACTGTCTTGTTGGGTCAAATCATTTAACAGTGTATAACTGAGCTTCAGTTCAATTCCACATGTTATTATTCCCATGCGTGAAATTGTTTTTTCAGACAAAACACACAGTAAAAACAAAAAACAAAAACTAATAATAAAATCAATAAAAATACATGGTAAAACACAACAAAAACATAAAAGCACATTAAGGCCATGTCCACACGGAGACGGAAGCTATCTTTTTTTTTTTCGTTTCAGAAAAGTTTTCCATAAACATGGAAACGTTTCAAGAAATGTGTGTATCCACATGAAACCACTGAAACCGCTGTAGAATAACAGAGAAAGACAATCTCGTCAATAATGGCATACAACCTCTAGGGGCGCACAGTCTATAATGTGTATCTCACTGTAGCAGCAGCTTAAACCCTTGGCTTTGCGGGGAGGTTTGCCATGTCGATGAATAAAATGATTAAACCTACAGTATACAGGCAAATGCAGAGCTGTTCAGCAGGGCTGATGGTCTCCCTGTAGCCTACAATATAAAACGTTAACTATCGGTGACATTCCTGATATCATCCACTTCCATGATCTTTAGACATGTTGCAAACACATCCCAGCGTATTGGCCGCTCCTGCACATCACAGCACAGGCTAAATGATGCAACATAAATATACATTATATAAACTCATGGCATAAATGTGTTTTTATTGGAAAAAGTCGCGTCAAGTAAGCTAAAGTGTTGTTGAAGTGGACACGAGCGGACAGACATCACAGTGCAACCGCGTGTTCCTCAAACCTCTCACTTCCCTATTCACGTTGTATTTACGAGGGCTATATATAGGGCAAGAGAGTATGTTGGTTACACTCAGGGTTTAGATTTTACTTCATTTCATTTTGTCCAATATTAAAATATTCCAGAATTGCATGTTGTATTAAAAATAAATATAATTTCTATCTAACACGTTAAGCCTGATTTTGTTTGTGTTATTGTAAAAATGTAGCCGCCGCTAAGCCTTCTGGGAAATATCCGATGAAGGGAGGGGAGGGGTGGATGGGAAGAGTCAGCTGTGTGGAGCCCTGAGGATGTTGTAGCCTACACGCTGTTCTCCGTGTCCACTTGTTGCTGACGGTGGTAATAGAGGAGCATTATATTTTGCTGCAAGATCCCCACTGCTGTAGCACGAACGTTACTGCCATTATTGTTGCTGGTGGAGAGAGGTGGGGCTATGGCGTCATCGTTTCAGGAAAGATGCGTATGGGTTGTAAACACGGAAATGCAAGGGTGGCGTCTTCAGATTTAATCACTCTGGGACCCGTTTTGAAAAATTAGCGTATACGGCCAGAACGTATAGTCCCAGAACGCGGTTCCATCTGGACGAAACGGCTATATGACAAAAAACTTTAGCGGATACACCTAAAGTCGTCTCCGTGTGGACATGGCCTAAGTGAACATACTGTAGCAAATCACCTTAACCAAAACCATACAGACAAATATCACTTGGTAAGACTAGACGGAGGTACGTGGTTCAATATAGTACAATATAAAGTCACTCTTCAGCAGCAAACCAAAGAGGTATGTGGCTCCTGCTCATCTTGCCATAGTTCAGGCCTGACCACTATCCTGATTACTGTTCAGTATCCTGATTACTGTTCAGTATCCTGATTACTGTTCAGTATCCTGATTACTGGTCAGTATCCTGATTACTGTTCAGTATCCTGATTACTGTTGTGTCCATAATGCTGTAGTAGCTCAGCTCAGGACCATAAGACATGCAGGATTGGGCAGTCCATATTTCCAAACAGCATCTATGCATCAGTGGAAATGTTCAGGGCAAGTCTCTGTGTATTCTGAGTAGAGATGTGCTGCACAAGTTGTTGTTATATTTATCTCACACGCCTTCCAATGATCCAGAGATAGAATAGAAAGGCGTAGTGGGGGTTCTGGCGTTGATCCCACCCTCTGTTAATTTCCTGCCAGAGAAAGGCTTTTGCCTGGGGACTTTTTTCAAAGCCATCTCACATGTCTGCTTCGAACTAGGTGAACTAAAACAAAAGCTCCTCACCACAGTAGGATATGAGAGTTCACAATCAACAAAACACACAGTCTTGCTTCCTCCTAGGCAAATATATTTTTCCCTCTGCATCTTTGATGCTGTAAATAAGATTGTGTATTTGTGCTCAATATAACCCGTTACTGTCACAATATGATGCGAAGGGGAAAGCTGACGGTGAATTGAAATTAACTAGAGTACTTTGTAGAAGGGTTCATCAACACCCTCAGGCTGAATGTGAGGTCAACCTGTCAAGAACTCATCACTACAACTTCTGATCCTGTCATAAACACTTAA
Organism: Poromitra crassiceps; assembly: GCF_964638095.1. Lineage (NCBI taxonomy): Eukaryota > Metazoa > Chordata > Actinopteri > Beryciformes > Melamphaidae > Poromitra > Poromitra crassiceps. The sequence goes on from NC_139634.1 coordinate 27,405,998, forward strand.
CGCTGCAACCCAAGTATAACTTTTTGCCATGTTGTTGGCCTGTCTGCCCTGGCAGGCATCTGCATGAATTTGAAAATAGGCTTCAAGGTCATGCTAAGAATAAGATCATGTCTGAGGTGAAATGCTCAATTCCAGGAACTAAATGGTGATTTGGGCCAATAGCGTAACGAGTCAGCGCCGTGCCCCAATGCAAGATGGTCAAAGCACTAAAGCAAGCCCTGCCCATCACAATGCATCATAATGTTCCGCTTGCTATTCAGTCTGTGGCCTGCCTTCCTCCTGCCTCTGCTCCTCCCCTCTCCCTTCACTACTGATTGTTCCGTTACGACCTCGCCAGAATTGATTGTGATCATGTTCTCCTATAAGATTTTATATAAGATTACCTTATGTTACCGTAACATACAGTAAGGTAATCTTATTGTTACGGTAACATACCGTGATGTCATATGTAGCGAATGAAAGACGTACTTGACAAAATCTGGTGTCGGGGCACAATAACAGATGAAAACCTAATCGGTGACAGCGCCCCTAAATTGGCACAGATTACAACATAATCCATGACAGCGCATCAGACACACAGGTGACAACATAATCTGTGACAGCACACCAGACACAGACATGAAAACACTCCTAACTCTTCTAACGCAGTAGTACGCATGTGTCCATATTAGGGATGTTCATTTCGAAAAATGTTCATAATCGAAATTCAGGAAAATGAACGATCAATTATCGATTATCGATAATGTTAAAGCAGCTACGAGCAAGATTTTCGATTGTTATTAAACAGTCTAAATTTAATATCGATGCATCACATCTTACCTCTAATAGTAGACGAGACCAACCCTGAGTGAATCGGCCAGTGTTAGTCTGTCTGTGGCCAGGGCAGATCAGGAAGTGAAATGAAACGGTTTGCAGCAGCCACTTAGGCCATAACCACAAAATAACTTCCAAAAAACCTGTTAGAATATAACGAGAGATGTTCGCGAGAGTAGCATGCCCCTGCATGGCGTTCTCCTTGTTTATGGTCTGTTGCTAGGAAGAGTGAAACGGCGGAAGGCACGCAGCTGCCGTGCCGTGAACCGTTTCGTTTCACTTCCGGGTTTATCCGGCCGCCGGTAGACAGAGAGAGAGAGCCCCCTGGTGACGCGAGGTTAGACAGACACAGACTCTATAATCATCAAGAGAGCAATCTCCGATTCACACGGCTTTGGTCTCAGCTACTATTATAGGTAAGATGTGATGCATCAATATTGTAGTTATACTGTTTAATAACAATCGAAAATCTTGCTCGTAGCTGCTTTAATATATATATATATATTATTTTTTTTACAAAATGTCTATGTGCGAAGCGCTTTTCAATCCGCCTGGTAAAGGGCCTTTAATGGTGCTCCGTGAGGGAAGCGCATAGTATAGCTGGCTCAATCACATTGATCAGGTCTCGATAAGGTTCCAGACGGGTGATCTTTTCTGCATGCCGGACGAGGCGCCTTCCTCGTTAACCAGGCTCGAATCTACGCTGTTCAAGTGGTGAATCATTGGCGTCTAGCCGTGTTGTACGGCATCACAGTTCTTGCAATGAACAATGTCGTCTTTTAACTCGAAATGGTCCCAAACAAAACTTTGCTTCGCTCGCTTAATTTCCTCGTCTGGCTGAGAGCTGACAATGTGCTGGTGATATTCTCACCAGCAAGCCCAGTGAGACCACGCCCATAGCCCCACCCAGAGGTGTCCTGTTAAGTTGTCTCATAGTCCCATTGCGCCCTCACCTGGTTGCGACCACGCACGTAGTGAAATGTTATACTGTCGTTTGAGCACATTTAGGCCTATTTGATTTGATTAAAAAAAAACATAAAAAATTGATAAAAATTCCACATGATCGAATCAATTCCTTAAAGGGATAGTTCGGTTTGTTTGAAGTGGGGTCCTATCAGCTAGTAAGATACACTAACTTAATTAGGTACAGTGGTCTTGAAGCGGGGCGCAGCGTCGAACGAGATCCGGCACCCAGAGCAGCACCCAAACCAGCCTTTTCTCTGTAAGTACGGGGGGTCAACAACTAAAACGTAATTTAGCCACCTAAAACAACGCCCACCTAAACAAATCGATATCCGTGTACATGCACGCTCTATTTTGACAATTTTCAGCGCTTTACTTTTCCGCAAAACAGCAGTTTCATTCGGCACTGCTTTTTCTCCCAACCGTACAACTACCGTATTCCTCCACTAAAAGCCTGCACAGAGCCGCAGCACTGGATTACTCCGCAGTTATTTGGGGGGATTTTATTTATCTCGGTTTGTTAGTGAAGACACAACAAATAGAATACACGAACGAAAATATGAGTGATTTTGATAGCGAGGATGATATGCCATTCACCTTGGTGACAAGAGGATACAATTATGAACCAAAGAGAATATACAGAAGAGGAACTTTTGCAGAGAGTGAACAGGCAGAGAGATGCGCCTGCTGCCTAAATGCCAGGGTGCCCTGCAGACCTTTTTCATGATTCCCAGGATAAATTGTGGAAAACGTCCCAGACCAGAGAGGCCAGGTGACTTGTTGTCTCTAAAGTAAGTCAGTGTTTTATCTTTCTTCTAAGCCTTCCTGTTTTGTAAACCGCGGCTCTGTGCTCTGTGCTGGCTTTTAGCGGAGGAATATGGTAGTTGTACGGTTGGGAGAAAAAGCAGTGCCGAATGAAACTGCTGTTTTGCGGAAAAGTAAAGCGCTGAAAATTGTCAAAATAGAGCGTGCATGTACACGGATATCGATTTGTTTAGGTGGGCGTTGTTTTAGGTGTTTTAGGTGGCTAAATTACGTTTTAGTTGTTGATCCCCCGTACTTACAGAGAAAAGGCTGGTTTGGGTGCTGGTTTGGGTGCTGCTCTGAGTGTGCGGTCTCGTTCCACAATGCGCCCAGCCTGCAGACCACTGTACCTACTTCAGTTAGTGTATCGAACTAGCTGATAGGACCCCACTTCAAACAAACCGAACTATCCCTTTAACGATCAATTATCGATTTTCAATTATTGATGAACATCCCTAGTCCATATTCACCATAACCCAGAATTCCGCAAGGGCACATTTTGCCCATTTTGCCCATTCATCCTTATTTAAACTGAATTTAGAAATGTAACATAGCCGTATGAGTCAATACTATTTGATGCTGTTCTATTGTTATTTATTTGATCAAGTATGTGACACCATGGAGCAGATGACTTGGATCATTGAGTATTATACATGCTTATGGCTTCCATTAAAGTTAGTGGCTGTGTGTGTATACTGTAGACTCAGTGCTCCAGATCTTATATAATGATACGATAGTGGTGAGATAAAGAGGGGCCCTTGCGTGCGGGGCCTAAACTGTTATGGGCCCCAATGCAGCTGCATTATCTGCATATGATGGTGGTTTCTTTGATCAAGGTTTTTCTCCCCAATTGTACTTGGCCAATTCCCCCTGCTGTTGAGTTGTAAACTGGCACATGCTTCCTCTGATACATGTGCAATCACCAGTCCCTTCTTTTTCACCTGACAGCGAGGAGTTTCACCGGCAGGACGTAGCGCGTGGGAAGATCACGCTGTGTTCACTCACTTTCTCATTCCTCGTCTCCCCCTTATGATCTTGTTTGTTTGTCACCAGTGTCTTTGTCATGAAACGCAGTGTGTCTCACTCTGAGCCAAGTAGTCTTCAGCAGACAGACTTCAGAGGAAAACGACTTAGGCTTGATTCCCCTCATGAAAGTCAAGTAGGTCTCTGAAGTGCAGCTCTGCTTCCCACAATTAAACCAATAGGGATGCTGTATAGGGGTTCTGCCCCCAAAGGAACACAGACTACGGAACCTCTTACAATGAGGCAGGCCAGGTATTTTATACTAGCAGGGCAGGGGGGAAATTGGCACCAGTCAGGCCACAGGCAGGTTACTACCAGTCTCCTTTCTATTCTGCAAAGCAATCACTCTTGTAAAAATAATGAAAACAACTATTGAATTTCAGTATTCACTACCCACACATGTCTTTAAAAATCACTTTCCTGCTCTGGTAGGGGGCCAAGTCTGCCATTTGATTACAGTATGAAGCCAAACCAAGCTTTTTGTATCAGTAGGGAGACCAGACTTTGTACCAATAGACCACTAAGAAGATGGACCAGGCATGGTATACCAGTGGGAAGATAAACCTGATAGGGTAGTCAGACCAGGCCCTTTACAGCAGTACAGAGTAGACAAACCGTCTTCCAGGCCTTTTACATAAAAAGGTTGTGGTTGGATGTGGACCTGCTTGTAAGTCGGTGTTATTTGTTGAAGATATTAGCCTGTTAGCATCTCTGTCTCACAGAGGCTGTGGCTCCTCGCAGCAGGATAGGGCTCGCTGACGGGAATCAGAGGGAAACACTGCTGATACAGGTGTATCATTACTCCATGATACATGCTGTCACAACCACTTCTCTCCAGGCATTTTATGTTTTATTGACCAATATAGTGATCGAGAGACAGGAAGGTATGGGAGAGAGAGGGGGGAGGACATGCAGCAAAGGGCAGCGGGCTGGATTTGATCCCGAGTCGCTGCGGGAAGGACTGAGCATTAAATGGTATGCGCTCTATTCAGTGAGCCACCGCATGGGACACGCATGGGATGTAAAGAGCTGAAGAGAAGTCCCTTAGATGGCTAGAGTGAAAACCAGCAGATGGATGGAGACAACCACTCAACCTTTTCCCTTCTCAAGACCCATTGACCAAAAAAAATCTTTGCAAGAGCCATAATCCAAAAAAGTCCCTTTCCTCCCATTATTTATTATCACATTTTTATTCATTTATTTTAAAGTAGGACTTAATAGAGCCACAACTACCCATAAAGGAGCTGCATGTGGCTCTAGAGCCTCGGGTTGAGTATCACTGCTCTAGAGGGTAAACCTGAGCAGATGTGACATGGTACACTGCAGATCATATACAGGGTTGTGAGAGGTGTATTTACACAAGTGAAATAAATATTGATATCAGCTGCACTCAGGCTTTTAGCTAGTATCAGAGGGAACGGGCTGGCACCTATGCAGTAGGTTGCATATGGTGTTCATCACAAGCTGTCATTACCCTCTAGCACTCAACCTGAAGCCACATGTAGTGTCCCCTCTTACTGACCCTTAGCTGAGAACAACAACCCTACAGTCTCCCTCCACACTCTCTCTCTCACACCCCTTCTCTGTCTCAATGTGCGTCGCCTTACTGTCTACTGTATACAGTATGTATCCTCATCAAGTTCAAGCTCTTTTTAGGGGTGCACCGATTGCAATTTTGTTGGCCGGTTCCGATTTCTGATTTTTGAATAGTCTGACTTGCCGATACCGATTTTTGCCGATTCCGATTTTCTTTCTAAGAACAACAATTGACAGCTTACACAAACGTTTTTGTAACTTTGTTTGAAAATTAAGATTCATATAACAATTCTTATCATTTGCATGAAGTAGGACCATCTCACTCAAACACATCTCAGAATAAAAGTGTTCCAGGTTACTGGACAGAGCTTTTTTGTGCAAATACAATGAATACAAAAATTAAATAAAATCCAGTAGCCTATATCCCACAGCTATCATGCATTTACTTTTCCAAAAGAAAACGGGTGCAACAGAACATCAAAATGATCCATGGACAAGGAGTTTATAGCCTGGCCCCAGACCAGTCCTCTTGAGTAGAGGGGAAATTAGTTTATGAGTTACAGTAACGATCTTCAGTGTGAATATCAGGCGGAGTTTACACACAGTCCGAAATTTCGTATGCGTTTTTTTTTATCTGCCATCCGAAAAAAGATCGTCATGCACAGAAAACCTTGCACACTTGTGAGTCCAATGCATTTTTATTATTATGTCCGTCGTTCTATTTGCAATACGAAACAAATAGTCTCTCCTGTATCCACGTTACAACATGACTGACAGGCTGAGGCAGCAGCGCTGATGTGGAATGGAGAAGGCAGGTCGGGGAATGGTTATACTGGACACAATGCTCACGTTCACCTCGCCAAGCCAGCTGTGCGCTGTGGCCGGGTGCAGCAGCACTGCTTCCCGGGGAGAGAGAGCAGAGAGAGGGGGGCCAGTGAGGTGAAGCGAGCCGCTCAGACTGGACTCCAGCCGAGCGGGACTCGGCCGCACCTCTGTCTCCACAGCTTATTTTCGACTTGCATGTGTGACAAACTGCGAGCTTTATTGTCTACTTCACTGACGGTGAAAAAATTCCACAACGAGGAAGGTATGCTGGCGTGTGTGGTGTGGTGGCTGGGTGCCTGTCTCGGTGCTTTGGGGTGCGCGCACGTCACGTGAAAATCGGCTCACAGAATCGGCTATTTAGAGTGACCGGCGCAGATCACCGATCGAGGCCGATCACGTGAAAATCGGCCATTTCCGGTCACGTGCCGATCGATCGGTGCATCCCTAGCTCTTTCCTTTCTTTTTTCCTTTTCTTTACGTATTTTTCTCCCATTTTCTCCCCAATTGTATTTGGACAATTCCCCCTGCGGTCCCGGTCGTTGCTCCACCCCCTCTGCCGACTTAGGGAGAGTTGTAGGGACTAGCACATGCTTCCTCCGATACATGTACAGTTGCCAGCCTCTTCCTTTCACCTGACAGTGAGGAGTTTCACCGGCAGGATGTAGCGTGTGGGAGGATCACGCTATTTTCCCCAGTTCCCCTCCCCCTGAACAGGCCATCCCGACCAACCAGAGGAGGCACTAGTGCAGCAACCAGGACACCCTTACTCCGGCTTGTATGACGCCCGACCAAGCCAGCGGTAACACGGGGCGGGGGCTCGAACCTGCGACTCTCGTGTTGGTAGGCAGGGAATCTACCACTGCACTATGCGGACGCCCGTCTTCTCCATTATCTTCAATCAAACCTGTCTCTGCCTCCTCTTCCAGCTCACCTGGTGCTATGCCTGTGTTCCTTTCCGCTTCACTGCTGTTTGACTGTATGCTCAACATTTGGGAGCATGGGACCCACTTAGATGGTCAAATTGGACATCAAGCTCGGCCTTATTTCTCTAGCTCTCGTACTTTGTCTCATCCTCTGAAGGCAGGCTGTCTGGGACACACATTTTATAATTACCCTGACAGCAGATACTAAAGATACCCCTCTGAGCTTTGAGGATACTAGCAATGTCCCAATGTCGCACACATTCTCCTACAAGCCCCAGGCTCTGAATCAGGAAGGCTGCACAACTCGTGTGGCAGATGTTGAGTCTTTTAGTTTCTTCTGCCACTTTCCTGCACAGTCTGTGTCTGTGTGACAGGGCTGCAAGCATCATTTCTAGGTCTGTGTGCGTTTTTAAATGGGACATTACTTCAGGCAGACCAGACCAGTTTGTGTGTGTGTGTGCACATGACATTTGTGTGAGGTGAATGCGCTTGTACTTGAATGTGTGTACTTGAGTGCTTGTGTATGTCTAGTTGTCTTCCCAGTCGGAGTCCGCAGAGGGTACAGGCCCTCCTCCCTTTAACATGCTCAGGACCATAAAAAGGTATTTAGCCAGTGTAGGTGATGGATGGTGATGACCTGGGTTAGTGTAGCAGAGCAGTGGGTGGCCACACACACAGCAAACCTCAGGGACACATCTATTTCTGTGTGCTGCTTTGGAGCCAGGGACGGTCTGTCATGTCTGTTTCAACATCTTTAGATTGCGGCACGCGATGGCAGGGCTCTGAGAGCAGGAGGGGGGGAATTATGAGCTGATAGTTCTTTTTAGCCTGAAGGAAAGTCTGACTTTGGATTGTAAAGGCCTTCATTACTCGGTGCTCCCCCAACCCCTTTGTGGAATACATAATCCAGGTGGTTAAATTCGATTCAGTTAACGAGTAAAAAAAGACTCGGGGATCAGTTTGTTATGGACCCAGTGGTCCTATTTGGCAGGGCTGGGGTTATTTTAATTTAAATTCAAAATGTTGTGTGAAATTGCTATTGATTGGTTGGTAATATAGAATACATTATCAGTTGTATCAGATAGACAGACAGACAGACAGACAGACAGAGGCCTATAGAAAGTTAATTAACACCAATCCGTTTTAGAGAGAGGGCGTGACAGACAGGACAAGGCCTGGCTAGTAATCCAGACATGCAGCATCCTCAGGGTTCCATTGATTAGTTGGTTGGCTCCTTGTAGACCCTGCTAATCACATTCATCATGGTTGAGAAGCCTGAGATTAGATCAGTCAACACTCATCTGTGTTGAATTAGTAAATTATGCAGTGCAGGGGACAATTCTTCCACATGAGAGAATTTGCCATAAGATTTAAAAAAAACAGATTAAGCGATCTGAGCATAATTTGCTCCAACCACGTATTTTTGCTTCATACTGTTGTCGATCAATTTAGCATCGATGTTTTAGATATGGTTTGATTGAATCACAGCATGACTATCTGGAGTATGAGCTATTTTTCTGACTCTATGTATTCCATGAGATATGATATCCTGTGTGAGTATCATGTTATACATCAAAATAAACCTTTTGGGCAGCCTATTTCTGAGTGTGATTTAGTAACTTTAGACATGTTTAATAGAATAGCAGCGAACAGCTTTGCTGGTTGGTCTTTCATTAATTGATTTTACATAGAGGCTTATATTGTTACCAATGAGAGAAGCCAACAAAAGTCACAAAACTCAAATAAGCACATCAAAGCCAGACCTGCTCTTCAGGTCTGTGCAAACCTTTTCCAGCAATTAATCCGCTCCTGAAATCTGCCTGTTTTCAACTTGTGTCAAAGAGCATCATTGATTCTCTTCATAGAGTTTGAGTGTTCTAGGACTCTTGACCCGCTGCACATGTCAGAGGTACAAGTGTCTTTCATTAGTCATGGAGGTCATATTTCTATAGCAGAGCCTTCATATTTCAACCCAGTGTAGGCCAATGCATAACTGTCTCCTCTCCTTCCCCCCCCCCCCCACTACTTCTGAACAGACCTTGCCCCTCCAGCCACCAGGGAGCGCCCTCCAGGCTGTAAAACGGTGTTTGTCGGCGGTCTCCCGGAGAACACCACCGAGCAGCTGATCGAGGAGGTTTTTGGACAGTGTGGTGAAATCCTCACCATCCGCAAGAGCAAGAAGAACTTCTGCCACATCCGATTCGCTGAGGAGTTTACTGTGGACAGTGCTCTCTTCCTGTCTGGTAAGCTGTCTTCACTCTAAAAGCAGTGTAAACATTTGTCCTTATGTCCCCAGTACTACTATAGGTACAGTATTTCATTCCATGGATTTTTGATTCTTTTTTAGATATAATTACCGCTTATACAAATTTCAACCAAAAATAGATTGGTTTTACTGTTATTACTGAATTAGGACACTCGATGCTTGAGTGAACTGCAGTGAGAGTTCACTGCCACCAGCTATAAGCTCAGACAATGGAGGAAATGAATCACCATCAAGTGGAAAAAGCATCTGTACTAGTCATGTGACACCAGCTTATGGTTTCTTATCTTATCTCCACTTCCCAGCAGCTTCTAGTGCCCAGCTGTCTTCAATCTCTATATGCAAACTGCAGGACATATAGCCCTACTCCACAAAGACCATTCACATAGCAGCCATCCCAGTTGCACCCTCAGCATTATTTAACATGCTTGTGAGAGAGGGAGAGAGAGAGATCCTTTGATTATATCGCTTTTTCTGCAGTGAAACTGGAGCTATGGTCCATGCATTATCTAGATGAAGGGGCTGTGTAGCTTTCCCATAAATGATACCCCCCCCCCCCACACACACACACACACACGGCGTATACAAACACAGGACCCAGCGTTGACGCACTCCAGCAGCCTCATCACTGAGATGGCTGAAGAAGACACACCAAATAAAGCACTTAACGTGTGATGGGAGTGTGTGTGTGTGTGTGTGTGTGTGTGTGTGTGTGTGTGTGTTGAGGCTCTCAGGAGACACTGGGCATCATCACGGTGCCCAGTGAGTAACAAAGTGGGCATGATTTCACTTGAAATCCACAAACAGCCATTAGTGGAAAATTAAGTGATGAGCGAGTGATTGTCTTCCAGTGCCACTAGAGTTGTATTAGTCTCCCTGAGTTTCCCCCAGGTATTGACAAAAGGATGCCGGCCCTCTTTACTCTAAAAGCCCTGCATCTATAGTAGAACCTCTCAGATGGAGGGATCTCACAGGCCAAGGAGGTAACGACAGATGGGTGGGGGACAAGTAGGCGGATCAATTTAACCCCCAGTGAAGAGTTTGTGAGGTGGTTTGTCTCGCTGTCTATCAAAATAAAGATGGTGGTAGTAGTAGATCATGTTAGACAGACATTGCCTGGGCCCAATTCTGTGAATTCGCCCACTCCACTAATCCATTAGCCAATCATCTCCAGGGGCGGGAATAACACAGATACGTTGGCCTCTAGTGATTGGTTAGGGGAAAGTGAATCCCCCTCCCCCACGGAAATCGGTTAGAGTAGAGGCAATGTCAGGCTGAAGATGGAAATGGAGTGTAACGAGTTGACCAATTCTGTCTGATATCAGGCAAAGACAGACAAGCTATTGACCCATAAAGACGGACAAGCTAACAACATACAGACAGCTCATTTGTGTGCCTTTTCAGTCCCATGCTCCCCTTCCCATCTCCCTTGACCCAGTTGAAGTAAATTAATGCTTCCCAGCATATCACTGGCCCTAAAAACATGCACGGTTTGCTCATTTCTGCTTATCTTTTCCTTTGTGGGTTGAATTTGTGAGCAGTCCACATGATGTGAGACTCGGCCAATTATATGTTTGCAAATCATGGGCACAGTTCAGGAATAGAATGACCAGCATAGATATGAATGGGCCGTGTGAAGTGGACAATCATCAAAAAGTAGGAGCATGTTACTTGCCAGCAGGTAGACGAACATGTAAAAAAAAACTCCACACACAGCACACTGTGAAAATTACTCCTCAAACGACCCAAACAGATGAATTACCTTCCTTCCGTTTCTCTACTTGATATATTTACTTATTCTCTCTTGTTTCTCCACCTCTCATCTCCTCTTACCTCTCATCCGTAATTCTACCACTGTCACCTCGCTAGGCTACCGTATCCGTCTGGGCTCCAGCACAGACAAGAAGGACACCGGCCGTCTCCACGTGGACTTTGCCCAGGCCAGAGACGACCTGTATGAGTGGGAGTGTTGCCAGCGCATGCTGGCCAGAGAGGAGAGACACCGGCGCAAGATTGAGGAGGATCTCCTCCGGCCGCCCTCCCCTCCTCCCATCGTCCACTACTCCGAGCACGAGTGCAGCCAGCTGGGAGACAAGATCAAAGGTTGGTAGTGTGCTTGTTGTAAAGTACACCCACAAAGCATATACAACATCATCATGTGGATACTAGCTCAGAAAGAAGGAAGAGTGCTTGCTTGGTGATGAGATGAGTTCAAGAGATGTGGTACAAAAGCCTCTGTAATCAAGCTGACATTTTCAAATAGAGTACCATAAATTCAAATGGTCACACAGTCAATGAGCAAAGTGAAGCTGGATCCATTCATGAGGCTTCATTATTATTCATGCAAACCAACAAGGTGGGGAATAAGGAAGCACAATAGATGGGGGAGGCGGCTGTGTGGTAATTGGTGAAACTCCTTTTCAATGCGTGTGTATGTGTGACAGGGGTGGGCAATTATTTTTCCTGTGGGGCCGCACTGTGGGGCCGTTGCTGGGAGGCACAAAAATATTGTCATGCCGTATAATTGTATAATTAAATTTAATTATAGAAAACATACTGTGCACTTATTCTTCAGCATTTATTATATTGAAAATCAGTCCAAACAGCCAATTTAGGTAATCTCATTCGATTTTTTTTTTAGCTTCTTAAGTAAAACGGTGTGGTTTGTCTTAGACCTCCCGGGCCAGACAGAACCATCACACATATTGCTCAGGTCTTCTCTAGAAGGCACCAACTGCAGGACCGTGCAAAGTTTGTTCTTAATAGTACCTGGTGAAACTGACCATACCATTCTCTGATATACTAATGAAATTCGTGAATTTGTTTGCCAAAGCAATTTGCTCTCACCTCCTCTACTCCACCCTCTACTCTTCTCTGCTCATCCTTTCCATATTCTCTCTCTCCTTTCCTTTCTTCTCTGTTCTCAGCTTTCTGTCAAGCTTCTGGATGAATAAACTTGTTTCGCTAATGAGAAATGGCACTTCCAGGTCTCAGTCACATTAACTGCTCACAAAATGGTTGCAACTCCCTGCCTCTTTGCCATCTGCGTATGTATTATTTTCCAGTTCTCCTTTTCTGGCCATGGTATAAAAAAAACTCCAGCTTGGTGCTTTGTTTTAGCCCTGGATTTGTTTCTGATCACTCTAGACTAGTGCTGACTGAGAAATCACACACAGGTCAAAACAGGTTAAATTCCCCCCCCATAAAACATACAGGGGAACTTTCTATCCAGTTCGTTTCATCATCTCTTCTTCTGTGCTTCTTTACCTTTCCCTCCACCTCCCTCAGGTGTCAGCATGTTCTTTGAGGTTTTTGTATGTTAGCAAGTACAGTGTGACAGTTTGGCACAACTGTTTAATCTTTTTCTCTTTCATCCACCAGCATGACTATCCCTCTGTCGTAATTCTCTTCAGTTTTACCCGGGCTTTATTGTTTCAGTCTTTTCTTTTCCATTTTGCCTTGGTCATATTAACCTTGACGTTGCTTTCCTCTACCTCCTTTCATTTCCCCTCGGCAGAGAGAGAGTAGTAAGCTTTCGGCCACGTTTCTTTCACTTTACCTTCCTCACTCTGACTCTTCATTTTCTCTGCTTGGCCAGATAAAGTCATTGAGGCGCTATGGGCATCAATCAATTGAGGAAAGTCAGCTGTCAGACACTTCACTCGTCTGTATTTATGTGCACACTTCATCGTGGATTATAAACCGTACTTATGTGCACACTTCATCATGGATTATAGCACTTGAGGAAATTATTTCCTCAAAAAACATGTCTGTTGATTGAGCATTATCTAACTCAAAAGCCAAAGTGATATATATTTTTCTTTTAGCTTAAATATGAATCTTTACACTGCAAATTTTGACACAACTCAAACAATCTTCTTATTGTATTGAGACAACATTAGTCTACTCTGTCTTTGACTACTCATGTCAAGGAGGTACAAGGAGACAACAGAAGAAAATTAGCTTTTATTCTTTTTTCTTTCTTTTTTCTCCTTCTGTACAGTAGGCTATCCAGTGGTTCCCAACCTTTTTTGTCTTATGTACCCCTTGAGCTGTTTTCCCATGACAATAGTACATAGTAAATCTATACAAAATATATGTTTCACTGAACTGCCGGTGTTTGGGCTTTTTAGTTGTTTTTTTGCCATTATCAGTAGCAGAACAGTGTAGCAGTTGACACTTGCCAGCAGAACTAGTTGCGGCACACACATCACATTTTAACAATGGGCTTATGAAATGACTTGGAATATATATATATTTATTTATCATTTTGGAAGTAAATCGTATTCCCCAATCATTCCAAGTACCCCCTGCAAGCTGCTCAAGTACCCCTAGGGGTACACGTACCCCTGGTTGGGAATCCCTCGGCTATACTATTGGAAATGCATTATGTACCACAAGATAGGGCATTTTGATCAGAAGCTTATTAGATTATGGCTGAAATGTTCACTTTTACGATGTGTAGCTAGCTGTAGCTTTCAAAACCACACCTGTCATGGTGGGACTGTGCAGAATCTGCACTTTATTTTTGACTTGCCTGTATTGACCCCGTCTGTTCCTGTCCTCCCCTCTCTGCCAGACGATGGTATGTTTGCTGAGGCAGTGCGCATCCTGTTGACCTGGGTGGAACGAGGCGAAGTCAGCCGCAGGAACGCCAACAACTTCTACTCCATGATCCAGTTGTCCAACGGCCACATCCGCCGGCTGATGACCGAGAAGGCTCAACACGAGAAGGAGATGGAAGAGGCCAAAGACAAGTTCAAGAACGCCCTGTCCGGCATAGTGGCTCAATGTGAGTTTACTCTACTCGAAAACACACACTGTATACTTTGATGTATAGTGCAGTACAGTACATACAAGTTTCATCTTTGTAGAAAATAAGTTCAGGATCACCCTGGCTTAGAGAGTAGCTCTGTTCAAGTTTACTGTAATAGAAATTAGTTACCATAGTCATTGTTGTGCAGGATATGCACATCTATAGGAGGAAGCTAAATATGAGTTCAAGCCTGTCTTGGTAGGGTTTCCTCAGTGTGTTGCCTATGGTAGAACCATACATACAAACATACATAGTGTAGGTTACAGTACACAGACATAGTGTAGGTTACAGTACACAGACATAGTGTAGGTTACAGTACACAGACATCAGACATAGTGTAGGTTACATTACACACAGACATAGTGTAGGTTACAGTACACAGACATAGTGTAGGTTACAGTACACAGACATAGTGTAGGTTACAGTACACAGACAAAGTGTAGGTTACAGTACACAGACATAGTGTAGGTACTGTAACAGTACACAGACATAGTGGAGGTAACAGTACACAGACATAGTGTGGGTTACAGTACACAGACATAGTGTAGGTAACAGTACACAGACATAGTGTAGGTTACAGTACACAGACATAGTGTAGGTAACAGTACACAGACCTAGTGTGGGTTACAGTACACAGACATAGTGTAGGTTACAGTACACAGATATGGTGTGGATTACAGTACATAGACATAGTGTATGTTACAGTACACAGACATAGTGTAGGTTACAGTACACAGATATGGTGTGGATTACAGTACATAGACATAGTGTATGTTACAGTACAATATATAGCCATAGACATTTACAGCTGAAGAAGATACAAAAAGGTGTTCAAGACTGCTCTTGGAGTCTTGGAATACTAATGAAACGTAAGTACAATTTTCTTCACAACCACCCCCATACACTCTCACATGATGCAGTGAGCATGTGAGTACAATAAATACACAAGCAATACACAGGCACGTTAATATAAAATTGGAGTCAAGAGAAGGTGACTTTAATATCCTTAAGGCTTTTTGTTTCTTCCTCTTTGTTTATGTGTTGTTGGGGAGGTGGGCTAAAGGTAAGTTAATTGCTTTGGTGGCCTTTACCTTTTCACAGCTGCATTTTACTTTCTAGGGATTCACATTAACCGCTGTTCATACTCAGAGTGAATTACAGTACAATGAAGCCCCCCGCCCCCCCCCCACCCACCCTCTCTCTCTCTCTCCGATGAGCACGACGTAGAGGATATGGGAGAAGAGTATATGATTCAGTGGGGAGACGTGTTGTACTTTGAAAATATATTAGCTTTCAGCCCGACGACGGAAGATGTGGAGTGACTCTGTCCTGACTGGAGTGAGAAGGTCACTGCAGCGCTGCGGAGCCAAGAGGTAAAAGAGTGGTGTGGACTCCAGATAGTCTGGTCATCGCTGGAACACGAGTGCTGCTAAGTGACTAAGCAGTCAGTCTGTGCGGTATCACTCTTCACTAGGGATTCAACGTCCTGCTCCTTTCCTTTTCCATTTCTTCCAAGATATTGCAAGACTGAAGAGCACATTGGAGTCGAATATTAGTCTGTGACTTGGGTAGAAGTAGGAATAATAGTAAATAGCCTAACACAATGATGGCTTGGAAGCCAAAGATATGAGGTCAAAGATATAAATGCATGTTTAGCACATTAGATGAAAAGCCAAAGGCGAAGTCTCCTGCTCTTATCCACCTTTGACAGCCTTGGTGTTGCAGCTCACAGTTTATGCCACTGCCTGCGGCACTTTGGGTCCAGAGATGCGTTGTAGCATGTTAAGTAGAATGCAAACATCCTTGAGCACCTTTTGAAATGGCCAATGTATATAATCTTTTCATTTAATGATTAGTAGGTAGGCTGCAAGTAAATGCAGAAGTGCGCATGAAAGCAAGAGCGAGAAAGAGCTTCTGCTCCTCCTAATAGCCATCCTCCATCACAATCCATACAAAACATTTATTTCTATTCATGAGTTTGCCTTCCTCTTGGTGTTTTGCTGGCTATGCTAATCTTAACTCAGAGGATGGGCTCCTGCGAGGAGCTTTTACTTGTCTCTCTTTGAAACAAAGATCTGTCCATATCAAATAAACGCTGCCTGTCAGCTCTCTAGGTTTGGTATCCATGGAGATCCGTCTCCGATGGAATATCATGCCCACATTATATGCATTCTCCATGTCACCTTAAATAGAAATGTCATTGAAATGCTTTTCTCCCGTTTAAAGTCATCTTGACAATGACCCTGTTTTTGGTTGTTTAGAATAATGAATACCGTACAATTAAATGAAGCTATATTGACGAAATATGGGAATGAGACTTGGAACCTTGAAGGCTGTTGGGTCAAATCAGTCCTGTTTGCCGGCGGTCTGTCTCTGTTCCGCTCTGCACCTTTAATCTTGAAGGCCAACTTGTTTCAGGCTACTAGTTATTGAGTTCATGACATATTTTAATAATGAAGGGAGTCATCTCATGTGGTCATAGCAGACACACACGTGTGTGTACACTGACATCCCTAAAAGCCTGTCCACAACCTTGCACAGTTTCCTCTCTTATCTGCCTTCACCATCGATCTGCTCCATCAAATTACAGGCTTCTGGGAAGACTGTATTGATCCCTGAACTGTTCTCTCTCACCGCTCAGCAAACACACACACACACACACACACACACACACACACACACACACACTTAGCTGGTGGTCTTATTGACTCCCTGCGTCTACATTAGGACCTCTGGGATACACAGGGCCTGTATACAGTCCTCTGTGACCACCCACAACAAGACAACAGACAGCTGAGAGGGGAATAGGCATATCAGTATGTTATATCTAAGCTAGAATCTGACAGACCGTCTACACCCAGAGCGGCTGTCGTCATACACATCACATGTAGGGAAGGTTAAAGATGGAGGCTTGACATCAGAACATCACTTGCCTACTTAAAACCTGACTCATTGAGCCAAAGAGTCTAGGGACTTTGGTTTGATGTTGCCTGCAGCGATAGCAGCGCTATTGAGGGACCAGGTATTGTGGTTGGAGTATCGGATCCGTCTTGTCATTGTCGAGAGGGAGGAAATGTCATCCGGTACGAACATTGCAGCTGATTAAATTTGTAAAAGTTTATATAGACTGTGCAGCCAGAACTTGAAAATAAATGGCAAAAAAAAAAACGGAACAGTCTGCTCAGCGTTCAAAACAAGGCCAACCTTGGCTTACTTACGGCTGCTACTTGGGCTAAAACCCTGGTCATAAATATTTACCTTCACCATGTTGTCACTCCTTAACTTGATGGCTGCCTACCCTCATTTGACTCCCATACGAATAATACTTAGCTAGCGTGTTCCGATCAGAGCTCGTTCTTCAGCTCCATTTCACCCCTGCAGCCTCATCTGGATGGGAGGTCTTGCTAGTAAGGCTAGGAGCTTGCTGTTGCTGTTCCCACACCAATCTGTAAAGTTTGTGGGCGGGAATGAGTAACACTCTCCAACTTCATTGAGGTGTCCTTGAACAGGTAGTTAAGTGCCCACTGCTCCACTGGAGCTGCTCAGTGGCTAACAGCAGGAGACTGACGTTATTCTTGGCAGCCCCCGATTATGACCATGTTCAGCCAAGCTTCCCTGGTTAAACAGTAGCAGGGCTGCAGTGTGCGAAGGCACTTTTCTGTCAAACAGTGTATTTAAGTATGTTGAAAGCATGCGTGTGATTTATGAGGGTCTGTGTATGGATCTGACCAACCATCACAAGATGATGCATTGGCATCAGCTGGTAAGTAGATCAGACACACGCACACACACACACACACGCGCGCGCACACACACACACACACACACACACCACACACATACAGTTCTTTAGACCCGTAGTTGACTCCACTTTCTCACTCCTGCTCCTTCCCACCCGCCCTCTGTCTGTCTGTGTTTCTCTCTGTGTCTCTGGACGCTCTCTGGCCCCTCCTCCCTGCCTCCTGCCACAGTTGAACAGATTGTGTCTGTATTCCAAGCTGCTTCCAAACAAAAGGCATGGGACCATTTCTCCAAAGCTCAGCGCAAGAACCTGGACATGTGGCGCAAGCAAGCAGAGGTTGGTACACTCATTTTCTCCTGTTGTTCACTTGAATCACGGCGAATTAGGCCACATCCATCTCCCTCCCTTGTATCAATACCTAAGTAAGAAGAGTTACAGTACCTTTTAGCTACAGTGTAACAGACAAGGTTAAACAACAACAGGAGGTATTAAAAAGTAGATACATTGAGAAGTGAACAGACAGTAAGGAGATTGAATAGGACAGTGTGAGATCCAGGCCCAGGCCTCTGTCTCTTCCTCCGACCCCCTCCCTCCCACCTCTGCCCCCCTGTGAAGGGATACAAGCTGCTGGGTGAGTTTTCCATGGCTAAGGGTGTCCAGAACACAGGTAAATCTATACAAGTCTCCTCTCCTGGCGTCAAACAACAATGTACTCATTACTCGCTGTCTATTTTCACCCAGTAGACAGAACAAATTATTTCTGGTGGAAAAACGAGATTGGACATTTCGAGGCACGAGGGCGTATTCATTTCAGAATCTGACAGCATGTTTGTTGTCATCTCCTCGTTATTTTCTATCTGCCAAACGGTGCCTTAATTAGCACGAGGAAGTGTTGTATGTAATGGAGGGTGCTGGAGTGCGGCACAGTCCTTCTCCGTCTGATATGATCAGCTCTAATCGGTAAGTTTCAGTTTCTGGGAGTTTCCCAGCACCTTGTTATGAAAACAACTGATTTATGGTCTAATCAACAGTCCTAACCTCTGTCATGCACACACAACAATGAGAAACACACACAGCAGAAGCAGCAATTAACAGGTATGCTTTGAAAAACTTCTCTTTTAAAGGTAGGTGCTGGAAGGTGAATCAAATTGTTACTTCAATGTTGCTCCAATTCCCTGCAGAATTGTGAAAATGGTCAAATGAACACACCAAAATAACAGGAGCTGAAAGTGAGAACTCAACATTACACACACTAGTCATTTTAAATTCTGCTCAGATGCTGTGCCAGTCATACTAGCTTGTGTGTGTGATTCACACAGTCGTCGAGTGTTAAGATGATACATGAATAATCTGTTGATGCTTGTGTACTGTAAATGCCTGCATGGGTGTGATGTCAATAAGATGAATGTTGTATTGTTGTTGTGTCTTCTCTCTCCTCTGCATAGCAGGAGCTATTAAGATAGGAGGATCTATACCTGTCCATTCTTTCTTTGACTCACGATCATTACCTTCTATAAGTGTAGAAGACGGTATGGTAGGTAAACACAGCGAAAACCCTGGGGAGTGCAGCATGACCAGTAGATGAAAGAAAAGAGAATGCTGTGGATGCTAAAGCTAATGAATAGGCTCTTAGTCAGATAATGGGAACGTATTGTCATGAGAACGTGTGTGTGTGTGAGAGGCGGACAGACAGATGGAGTCAGTGGAGCTCTTGATTCAGTATTCGCCTCAACTGTGAGTCTCTAGCTCTCTGCTAGGGTTTAATTTGCAAGTTTACACACCGTAGGGAGTCAGGCCAGCAGGGGGCAACGTGCAATCAAAGTGGTGAATAGTCTGTTCAGTTGCTAAGGTCAAACACACCAGGGGATCTACCATTTTGCATTATGCTCCCAGAAATGCACACATGCCACCTGGAAAAGTCAACAAAGGATCACATGTGCAACTTAAGAATCAAACTAGCAATTCGGAATTTAGTCTAGATCATGCTCCTAAAATTAATCCAATTAAATTGACATGTAAGTCAAATTAAATTCCACATATGGACCAGAGAGCCTGAGGGTTGTATAGAGAGATTGACATCCACCACTGGCCACTGTAAAGAGCCTGGGTAAGTAAGCACGCTTGCCCAGGGGCAGTTTATCATCAAACAGGCAGTTTCATACTCGGTTGTATTTATATATTCAGGGTGATTCTCTGGCCTGGAGGTGAAATATGGAGAGTCAACTAGCTGCAGCTGGCAGAATCACACAACAGCTGCCTCGCTGCTTCAATGTTTTTACGTGGTGTGTGTATATGAGATGCGTGTGTGTGTGTGTGTGTGTGTGCTACCTGTTTGACCTCTGCCAGGGGGCTCAGGGTGGTAAGCTTGTTTACTGTTGGGCAGCTTGTTAGGAATGATTCTCAGTTTGCTGCTGCGTAGTTGTTATTGAAGGACAGCGTGTGTGTAATGCCTCTACAGGCAGTGCACGCGTGTGTGTGAGATACATACTTGTGTATGGGAAGTGTAGGCCAAGGGCATGCACTTGTCTCTTTGCAGCACAGTTGGCCATACTCTCAATTCTCTTGGCCCATTAGCTGTAGAGCAGTCCTGTTGTGCTGGAAGATGCACAGTGCAATACCGTCTGCCCCCAGTGGGGAAGGAAAGCTGAAGGCTAACAGTATATTCAGTGTTTCCCACAGGATTTTGAGTATTTGTGGTGGGGGACCGCAGACCCACTAGGGGGTGGGGGGGCATGCGCCCCCGCGAGATTTTTTTTGAACATTTTAAAGTAAAATGCATGAATTTGGTGTACTTTGAGAAAGCTTAAGAGCAAAATTAAAAGGCTAGATCTATGAAGAACATGTCATCATTACTGTGTTGTGGGTTTACAATGACAAACTAAATTTTTCCTTATAGGTCAGGGATACTCAACTTGCTTTGCCCGGGGGCCACTTTCGTGAAATGATAGAAGGCGAGGGGCCAGTTAATAAACAAACAATATACGGTACATTTTTCTGTAGCGGATTGTAGGTTTTTGGGGTGTCAGCCGGAGTTTAGGCTGACAATGTTGTGCACACCGGATAGTTATTTAGTTTAAGTTAGTTGGGTTAAGTACATACATAAGTGTCTGGGTAGCGAGCAGATGGCGGTATTTGACAATTTAGCAGCTAACTCATAGATTATTGAAAGATATTCCATATTCCAGACTGAAATGCTATAACAGAAGTATTGGCCAGAATGACATGAACATTTGGACACTTATTCAGCGGGTATCTTGCATGTTGCGTTCAGGTGCACTGTTTTTTGGTCCAAAACATCTTTTTGTGGCGGTCAAAATCCTTTTGTGGCGGTGCGCCATAAATTCCTTTATGTATGGGAAACACTATTAGATTATTTATGCTAGCACAGATTCCCATAGACATTATGTGAACGGATTGGTCTAAACATGAAGATTAGGTTTTGGTTTTCCACCACTCGGAACAGTAACGTTCAGCTTAATTTACAATCAATCCTATAAGCTGGGTTAGCCCAAACCCGATGTTTTGAATCTTATACACACATTTGGTCCTGCTAGTGGTCTCAAACCGACAATAACAGAGTAGTAGTCAGTCTATCTGTCTGTCAGTGGTGGTTAGAGGAAACAGAGCAGATTGGTATTTCACGGTATTACTGCTGGGTTCCCAGCTGTGCACTCTGTCACATCAAGACATAAGCAATGGATAACAACAGTCAACAGGATCTGCATACAGACAGAGACACATCCTGTGTTTTGTTGTTATAAATCAATATGTATCAGGGGCAGACAGACATGACCTTCTGAAGTCATGGTCCTGTGAGGGTTTTGACTGGGGCTGTGGTCATGGGATGTTACACTCCCTATCTGCATTAAATCTGCCGTTGGAGAGTGAAGTAGAGAACTGTTGTCTGGCTGTGTTTCTGCTACCATCTGCCCTATCGCTGTGCCAGAGGGAAAATTAAGCTCCAGTCCCCAGACCATCCATTTCCACTTGACTCATTTACACTCTGTCACGATCTGTATCCCTTGTCAAGCATCTCTTCCCGCTAAAGCCTAGGCCAGCTTTACTGCCACAAAGCACATGCTCAAGAGGTGCCATGCTGATCACACAATGTTTGTGTTTTGGGAGCGATGCAGCTCCGTAGCTGAAATGTGCCCAGGTCGCCCGTGAGTGTTTGCAGTTTGATGGATATTGACCCTCCACTCACCCCGTCGTGTTTTCCAGGAGATTAGAAACATGCACAACGAGCAGCTGATGGGCATCAGGCGAGAGGAGGAGATGGAGATGTCTGACGACGACATGGAGGACGCTGCCGACAGCAAGGACCCTGTGGACCCAGGTACACGTCACATTGCACGCATAGATTCACAGTGGGGAGCGAGGGAGAGACCTTTTTAACGCCTCAGAATGGCAGGACATAGATTGATCCAGATCTCCCTAAAGGATGAGCGCGGAAAGTGTTAAGTAACCGAAGGGAGACATCTGTGTTTGACTGAAACGGCGGTAATCATCCCGCTAGCATCTGACGACCATCTGACAGCTCTGCATGAATAAAAAACACATTCCACGGGCATCAAGATGCTGAGACCATGCACGCTTTATTGAGTAGATGTTCAACATAACTGCTGAACGGCATCCATCCACCCTAGTCCACCCAAGTCAATGTGTGCGTGTGTGTGTGCACGTGCATCTGTGCACGCCTGCCAGCTGCCAGCTAATTTCAGACTGACTGGGGTACCACTGAAGGGCCATAAACTGCTGGTTTTTGCTCGAAGGAGTCTGTTTGTGTCTGCTGAAGCAACAGAAACTAATGGCGCCACTGATCTCAACCATCATTACAATAACCCTTAACAGTCAGAGTAGTCACCAGGGCAACAAGCCGTAATAGTCACCAAAACATTTAGGACCGCCTCTCAATCTCTCTCTCTGGCTACTCTCTGCTCGTCACCTGTTACGCTCCCTCCCCTCCCCTCGCCTCTGTTTCTCTCTCTCTCCTTGCTTTTTAATCATTCTGATCTCTGCCATTTGCTAATTTGACAGCCTCTCTAATCAGCATGCAAATATATGTAAATGTAGTCGTCAGCACAGCCTCCTCTCTTTTGCAACCTTGCCTATTAGATATCAGCAATTAGTATTGCTGTCACAATACTGTCATTTTGCTGGATGTCACAGGATTGGCAGAGGTGACAGGTGTTAATATGACACTTATTTGTGTTGATTGTTACACCTCTTTACTAACTTACCTCCGAGCAAAGGGCCATGTTTACACCTCTTTACTAACTTACCTCCACGCAAAGGGGGCATGTTTACACCTCTTTACTAACTTACCTCCATGCAAGGGGCCATGTTTACACCTCTTTACTAACTTACCTCCATGCAAGGGGCCATGTTTACACCTCTTTACTAACTTACCTCCATGCAAGGGGGCATGTTTACACCTCTTTACTAACTTACCTCCATGCAAGGGGCCATGTTTACACCTCTTTACTAACTTACCTCCATGCAAGAGGGCATGTTTACACCTCTTTACTAACTTACCTCCACGCAAAGGGGGCATGTTTACACCTCTTTACTAACTTACCTCCATGCAAGGGGCCATGTTTACACCTCTTTACTAACTTACCTCCACGCAAAGGGGGCATGTTTACACCTCTTTACTAACTTACCTCCATGCAAGGGGCCATGTTTACACCTCTTTACTAACTTACCTCCAAGCAAAGGGGCATGTTTGTTTACACCTCTTTACTAACTTACCTCCACGCAAGGAGGCATGTTTACACCTCTTTACTAACTTACCTCCATGCAAGGAGGCATGTTTACACCTCTTTACTAACTTACCTCCACGCAAGGAGGCATGTTTACACCTCTTTACTAACTTACCTCCACGCAAGGGGGCTGGGAGAATCATACACACACACACAGCAAGGGTTCATTACAGGGTTCCCACGGTCCTTGAAATCCTTGAAAGTTTGTGAATTTGAGAGGGAAAAAATCAAGTTCTTGAAAGTTTTTGAAAATTGCCATAAGTCAATGTGGGTCATTGAAAGTGCATTAATGCTACCAATGGTCCTCCATGATAGACCACAGGCCCCACTCATGAACACACACACGGTAGGCCTTATCTCACCAGCCCAGTCACTGTATTGCGCCCCAAGAAAGAGCTTCCCCTAAGGCCCAGGACAGAGCTGATAAAACAGGACTTGTATGGAGCTGAGCAGGTCTTATTCTGTAATAATACACACTGTCTCCTCTGCTCAATAGGTCAGGGCAGTTCTCTAGTAGAGAGGCACTGGACAGTAGACCCAACATAGACCTAACATTTTGGGTGTGGAAATGGTTGATACATACGGGCTTTTCCTGAATTAATTCTCAGTTGAATGTTACTTAGCTCTCTTAATACATACAAGTTGTTTTTATTAGATGCTCTCTCTGGTAGGACAGGCAGATCTTAGATGCTCTCTCTGGTAGGACAGGCAGATCCATGTGGATCTTAGATGCTCTCTCTGGTAGGACAGGTGGATCTTAGACTTTGTCTCTGGTAGGACAGGTGGATCTTAGATTTTGTCTCTGGTAGGACAGGCGGATCTTAGATTTTGTCTCTGGTAGGACAGGTGGATCTTAGATTTTGTCTCTGGTAGGACAGGTGGATCTTAGATTTTGTCTCTGGTAGGACAGGCGGATCTTAGATTTTGTCTCTGGTAGGACAGGCAGATCTTAGATTTTGTCTCTGGTAGGACAGGTGGATCTTAGATTTTGTCTCTGGTAGGACAGGCAGATCTTAGATTTTGTCTCTGGTAGGACAGGTGGATCTTAGATTTTGTCTCTGGTAGGACAGGTGGATCTTAGATTTTGTCTCTGGTAGGACAGGCGGATCTTAGATGCTCTCTCTGGTAGGACAGGCAGATCTTAGATTTTGTCTCTGGTAGGACAGGTGGATCTTAGATTTTGTCTCTGGTAGGACAGGTGGATCTTAGATTTTGTCTCTGGTAGGACAGGCAGATCTTAGATGCTCTCTCTGGTAGGACAGGCGGATCTTAGATGCTCTCTCTGGTAGGACAGGTGGATCTTAGATTTTGTCTCTGGTAGGACAGGCAGATCTTAGATTTTGTCTCTGGTAGGACAGGTGGATCTTAGATTTTGTCTCTGGTAGGACAGGTGGATCTTAGATGCTCTCTCTGGTAGGACAGGCAGATCTTAGATTTTGTCTCTGGTAGGACAGGTGGATCTTAGATGCTCTCTCTGGTAGGACAGGCAGATCTTAGATTTTGTCTCTGGTAGGACAGGTGGATCTTAGATGCTCTCTCTGGTAGGACAGGCAGATCTTAGATTTTGTCTCTGGTAGGACAGGTGGATCTTAGATGCTCTCTCTGGTAGGACAGGCAGATCTTAGATTTTGTCTCTGGTAGGACAGGCGGATCTTAGATGCTCTCTCTGGTAGGACAGGCAGTTCAATCAAACAGACACCTGCCGTTCTCTTTATCACTTGCTCCAGACGCCTGGAATTTGCATAAAGTCGACTCGAGCTCGACCTTTGGTGACATCCTCTTGTTGCTACGCTTAGAAATTTTTAAACGTTCACCTTCTCATTATCCACATGCCTGCTCTCATTCAGATGCTTTAACACGACTGAAACACTTCCTGCTAAATGGACATTCACCCCGAAGGGATATTTAATTTGGAATAGACGCTTTTCACACAACAGGGCCAAGTCAAGCTAAGCAGGGTCAGGAATAACTTTTAAATCCTGACAACACTGGATTATTCATTTGAAACTAAGGCCAGGCTGGCTAATGATCTCTGCTAATGAAGTGTAAATCGAGTCACACATCAAGCGGCACAGATAATAAGCCCTAATAAACCCAGTTTGCTCTGTGTGTGTGTGTGTGTGTGTGTGTGTGTGTGTGTGTGTGTGTGTGTAGCTGTGGCCCAAGCAGAGGCCTTAAAGGAGGAGAACGACTCCCTGCGCTGCCAGCTGGACGCCTACAGGAACGAGGTGGAACTGCTGAAGCAGGAACAGGGCAAGAACCAGCCAATCAGGAGCGAGGAGGACAACACACACTCTCAGCAGCTCAGCTTCTTACAGCAGGCTCTACAGGGCATGCAGAAGGTAACACACACACACACACACACACTCGCGTGTGCACACACACACTCTCGCGTACACACACTCTCGCGTACACACACTCTCGCGCGCACGCACACACACAGCCATACAGACACTTCTTTTTTCAATCAACTGGCGGACAGTGAGTTTAATCTCCTCTTCTCGCCTGCTCTGCAGCCGGTTCTCTCTACTTTAAGAACAAGGTCGCCCAGGTCACCCTGTTGAATTTTCCATGCCTCCGCTGCCATTTATTCATGAGCCAGCACTTTAAAGGAAAGCCAAGAGTTATCTGGGAGCATTACTGTAAAATGGTGCCGCTGTCTGGTGCCGCTGTTAGTCTTTTCTAAAGAGCAGCTTGAAAATATAATGTGTCCAAGTTTACACTGGTTTTACAGTTCAGTTCAGTTATGTTTATAGCCCCTTATCACACAAGCATGTCTCAAAGGGCTTTATAGCATCATCACAGTCATATACTACATCCTATATCTACACACAAGATAGGTTACATACATCATATACATACTACACATTTTACTAGATTATATACAATATGCTACTACACAAATATAGCATATCTTTAGACTGGGAGGAGCCCGGAGGAAACCCACACAAACACAGTAAGAACCTGCAAACTCCACACAGAAAGGATGGGGGTGGAGATTCGAACCCACGACCTTGCTGTGAGGCGAGAGTGCTAACCACTGATCCACCGTAGGCAAACGTCATCACCAGTGGGTTAGGTGTTACTTGGGATCAGAGGGTTGTGTGTTATGACTCTCAGAGCATATAGCTACCTTTTGAAACAAACACCAGGCTATTATAATCCTTTCAGAGCTCGTATCCAAAGAAAAATGATATTTAAAGTATTGGATATTGGATTGTTTCCCTTGTAAAGGTGTTGAATTTCATATATTTGCTCCTAAATGTTCTGGACCGTCTTCAGCCATGTTAAGCACACCGCTATGGTTGTGCCTTGTATGGGTGTGTGTGACATGAAAAACAAGGAAGTGAAGAGGAGTTAGAGCCAATTGAAGAATCATCAAGGTGAAGCTCACTCAGTACATGCATGAGTTTATTCATCAAGGGCTTCTGATATTTTGAAACCTTATTTGTCGTATCGGCTGTCTTATTCTCCTTTATCTCTAGTTTCATCTAATGAACTTTCCACAGTGTTCAGACAGCTTGAAATTTCACCGTTTTAATTCTAAAGAACTGGTGGACCGATTCCATCTTGCATTTGTTGTATCCTCACTTAGGTAGCTGTCACAGGTAATGGAAATTATGATCGATTCATCTCCACAAGAAGAGAATCCATTAAGGCCCCGCTGTTCACGTTTGCAGAGAGAAAATGATTACCTTTCCAACATATGTCTCTCGTGGTGTTTAAGAAAGGATTAGCTGGAATTTATGGATGAATTGGAAGATAGTCAAATTATATACCTCTCATTGCAGATGTCCAGATGTTGTATCACGCAGCCACACAAAGTACTGTGAAATATCATCAGCATGTCATTCCCGACAGTTTCCTCTTTGTGAATTATTATGGATTTGTTGCGTGCACGCACACGCACACGCATATCCCATTGAGTGTTAATTTTCAGATGATTTTGGCAGACTTTTGTGGGTATTGTCTTTCAAGATTTCAAGAACTACTCTCTTTGTTGGACGCATACACTACCAGTCAAAAGTTGGACACACCTGATTGAATGTACTATGATTAGCTTGAAATTAGATTATCAGACAAATTAATGGTGAAGTTGTTGCCGATGTATGCATTTCAAGCCTTTGCCTTTCCATAAAGGCAAAGGGTGACTACTTTAACTCATTGAGTGCCAATGACGTCGAACGACGTCAATTCAAATAGTAACGTAGAGTGCCAATGACGTCTAAAGACGGCAAATGCGTTTTTTGACGGTGGGACGTGGATCAAAGCCTGATGCATCTCCTCTAAAAGTATGGGGGATTTTGAAGGTGTAGAAGCTATTTTACGGACCCATTAGGTGGCGACAGTGCTCTCCGGATTAGAGAAAGATGAGAAAAAAGAGTAGAAGAAGCCGTGTGGGGAAACGGAAATGCTGTAACGTTAGCTGTGCCTGTGAACAGCAGCCAATCTGCTGCCACAATTGAGCCCCTCCGTCTCTGCTGCGATAGCCCATCCACATGATTAGTTGCCAGAAAAGGAGCACGACACCAGCGTCTTTCTGAAAAGCCAAATCATTCTCAGTTGGAAGCGCTGGGAGCCGGCGAACAAAAACGGCGGAACGATGTGAAAATAGAGCTGGGTGTAGCGCACTTTGAAACATGCAGAGCAAACGTGCAGCAGAGAGCCACCAGAGACACTCCCACTGAGGAGTTTGCAGTTGAGGGGGGTGGGGCACGCAGGGCACCATACAACACGTACCGACCCAGACAGCAGGCTCGATGGACAGATTGGCAAAACACAAGCTAGAATATCTGATGCCCACCAGCAGTAAATCAAGACCAGCAAGAAGGCCAGCGCTGCTGGTTGCAGCTAAAAAATATTATTTTGCCATCAAAATTCCTTTGTTTTCGCTCTTTTATTGAAGGAAATTATTTTTGAGGTCTCACTACATCAGAAAATATTAGCTTCAGAGTCAGTGATGTGCTTGAAATGCTTCATTTCACAAAAGGCTCATTATCTGAGCTTCTAATTTGAAACGTCTGTTTTTGCTGAAATCAACCTATCTTCTCCGGCTGATAACTAAAGAACGGAAAATGATATCAATAAACTCTTTTTTGCTGATGATAGAAGAGAGTCTCATCGTTCTTTGGGCGTGTTCGGTGTTTACATAGTAATATCACACAATATTCTGTGGGCCTCGAGAAATCACTGAAAACGATCTGAAAGGGCTGGCACTGGGAGCATCCGTTTTCCAAAAGTGGCTGGCACTCAATGAGTTAAAGAATCTAAGAAGACAGTTTTGATTTGTTGAACACTAGTAGTAGTGTAGGGTTAGCACCCCTTGAAAAACAAAATAATAATATTTTTTTAGAACTTCCTCAATAGGGCACTTCCGCTTTTTTGAAAAGGGGAAGTGATTTCTTTTGGGTAAAAATCAATTTCTCAGTACTTCCGCAAAGGGCACTTCTCCATTTTTTAGGGTTAGGGTTAAAAAACACTTTTCTTGTGGAAAGTGGTTATTTCAATAGTTCTGCAAAGTGTACTTCTCCATTTTTTAGGGTTAGGGTTAAAAAACACTTTTCTTGTGGAAAGTGGTTATTTCAATAGTTCTGCAAAGTGTACTTCTCCATTTTTTTGTCTTGTGCTTAAAAAACACTTTTCTTGTGGAAAGTGGTTATTTCAATAGTTCTGCAAAGTGTACTTCTCCATTTTTTTGCCTTGTGTTTTTAAATCACTTTTCTTGTGGAAAGTGGTTATTTCAAAAGGCCTCCAAAGGCCACTTCCCCATTTTACCCCATAACACAGCTCACGACAAATACCACCGTTTTTTTTGATCTCGGGGGAAATACATTTGAGCAATCATTATGCAAACCCAGCTGGATCATTTATACTGTCTACAGTTTTTTGATCTCGGCCAAATACATTTGGCCCACTTTAGAGCTACTAAACTAGCCTACAGATTTCTCTATCTCAGGCCCCTCACCAAGACAGATATCTCTGCTTGCTCACTGTCTGTTGATGTTTTCTCTGACTCAACCGGCCCCCAGGTTCCCCTTTCCACCCCCTCCCCCACGTGACGTTGTCTATTACCACGGCCGGTGTTCTGTCGATTTCACAATCTCTGACTCACCCAGGCTTCCCCTGCCAGCCCCTCCCACCCATCCCCCACATGACATTGTCTATTACCACGGCCGGTGTTCTGTCGATTTCGCAATCACTTCCGTTTTAAATAAACTTGTTTGTTTTTTGACCGTCAGGTGGGGGGCGTTCCCGGCAGCACGTAACGCCCCTTGAAAGCTACGAATAGCAGCGAGATCAGGTGGGCGTTCCCGGCAACACGTAACACCCCTTGAAAGCTACGAATAGCGGCGAGATCAAGTGGGCGTTCCCAGCAACACGTAACGCCCCTTGAAAGCTATGAATAGCTGCTTGCTCACGTATTTCTCTGACTCACCCATAGAGCCCCCACAGTTTTTTCCTCCCATGCCCCACTTATATGTATGTACAATACAATGTACAATGTATCCACCATTCAAATATTCCATATTTGCATGTTGTGCATGCAAATATTCCATAATTGCATGTTGAGCAGGCTATCTTAGCTAGTATAGCCTACTAATGTATAGCAAAGCATTCTGGGTATTCCCAAGGCTATTCTGTAGATTCCATCCGGGCAACACACACACACACACACACACACACACACACACCCACCCACCCACCCACTCACACACATATTCACAGCCAGCCACAAACACACGCACCCACAAATTCACAGGTAAACATGACACACTGAAACATTCCAGATCACATCCCAGGTCACAGATTTTTCCCACTCCGGATCCAATTGTGACATCACCATTATGTTTTTTTTGATAGGCTATAAGCCTATTAAGCTTTGAATTAAATATGATCAATACAGATTGAGGTTTCAATTTCAGGTTTGAATTGAAAACGATTGAATACAGACTATGGTGTATGACTATGCCGTTTGCCCTGTCTCCCTTATCGTCGTAATGCATTATGGGTAGTCAGATACTACCGGTACTTTGGCTAATGTATCAGCTAACGCTACTTACTTTGCATTACAGTAAAACGCCACTGAATGACCAAATTGATGCATTGATAAAAGTTAGTTTGTTGTTTATGCGTATGCAATAACGGATGCGTTATTATATTTACTGGAATACATACACACGCCAGCCTATGTGTCCTATCAGAGTTTGTTACGTTATTGTACAGCATTTGGTTCAAACACAGCTGCATCACTATACGTGTGAGCGTAAGTATTAATGGTTTACAACTTGTTTGTGCTGTACAGCATTTGGTTCAAACATATGGCGACATTGAATCAGTGTTAGCTTAGCGCTAGCTAGCTAGCATACACTACGATCTGTAGAATTGGCCTGGTCTTGGTCGATATGACCAAAAATTGATATAACGTTACAGTAGCATGGACCCCTCTCGTTTTTTATTACAGTTGAAGATTTCACAAATCTCAACCACTCTCAATCTTGGTACAACCCAGACCCCGGATATCCGTGACCTACGGGTATTATTTCAAAATATAGAATATGGAACGTGAACAAACATCTTAGTTTTATTTTTCGTATTTTTATATGATTATTTTAATAGTTACTAACTATATTATTATATAACTAACTAGTCCTCCTCACAGAATTGGTTAATTTACTGTGAGACTTTATGTTTTGTAGACAAGCACCAAGTATATATAATAATAATAATAATGGTATATAATAATAATAATCTTTGTAATACAATTGTTATAAAATTAAAACGTATAGCACACTTACAATATGTTTGTTGTATGTATTACAACTTAATTCAACTTGGTCTCCCCCCACATCTCCTCTTCTCTTCTCTCCTCTCCACACCTCACCCCCTCCTATCTCCTCTCCTCCCCCCTCCTCTCCTCTCCTCTCCTCTCCTCTTCTCTCCTCTCCCCACCTCTCCTCCCCTCACGTCTCCTCTCCTCTCCTCACCTCTCCCCTCTCTTCTCCTCTCCTTACAAGCCTATAGATGAGGGGTTTCAGACAATGTGTCCATTGTTACAATATTGTCAACAAAAATAGCACTAGTCTAAATAACATAACTTAATTCAACTTTTCTTACTACACATTCCAAACATTAACACACATCAAACACAACAACTCTTTTCTTACTACACTTTTCAAACATTAACACACATCAAACACAACAACTCTTTCTTACTACACTTTCCAAACATTAACACACATCAAACACAACAACTCTTTCCCACTACACTTTCCAAATGTTAACACACATCAAACACAACCACTCTTTCTTACTACACTTTCCAAACATTAACACACATCAAACACAACAACTCTTTCTTACTACACTTTCCAAACATTAACACACATCAAACACAACAACAACTCTTTCCCACTACACTTTCCAAACATTAACACACATCAAACACAACAACAACTCTTTCTTACTACACTTTCCAAATGTTAACTGCATACATAATGTTATGTCTCGAAAGACAAGAGCTATGTAGCCTACTTTAAATCAGATCACTCCGGTGTACAAACATACATTGGTTGTCTAATAAAGTTTTACAAATCAATTATTTTGGTTGTCAACCATTGTTAAACGAAACTTAGTAGTTGTAAACTAAGTAGTTGTATCGATAAAGACTCTAATCGTTAAGCAGTCTCGAAAGTGGGGTCAATATCAATCTACAATCTAGATTGATTTGATTCACTAATTTGGCGTTCTCTCATGCAAAATATCCAACATCCAATATCCAGAAGTAGTGATTACTACACAGAAGTAACTTTAGTTCCACCATTTGCTATTTGCTTCAAACATAATTTGGATCAGTTGTAACTTTGGCCATTTCTAACAATTTCTAGACAGTGAATTTACACAAGCACTTGAGTGAAATTCATAGTACCTATAGGGACTGTGATTGAATGAACGCAGATTGTCAGATTTGTTTACCAAACCCTTATCCTGGTGCCTGCAAGGGTCGGCTGTACCACTAATGTCAGCCACTATGTGTTACAATATTGGGCTGGTGTCATAGACCTGGCCCAAAAGTACATGCATCACATATATGTGTGCTGCATATATACATATATGCCTCTACCGTATGGGTTTATCATAATAGTCAAACATGTTTTTTCATGTTCAGACTTGGTGAAATGTGTGTTCCATATATACATGTTAGTTAGTCATAATAGTCAAACATGGTTTTTCATGTTCTGATGTGCTGAAATGTTTTACACGTCACGTAAAACAGTTTTTAAAACAGTTAATTAGCCTACACAATGTGTTATTTCAGGTTATTGTAAGTTATTGCATAGTTGCAATCTTTCATACTTACATACTTACAAGTGGGTTGTTTTTTAATGGCATGTGATTTGCGGTTCTAATTACCCAATGTGTAAGGTGATTGTCAATTGTCAATTGTCAATTGTCAATTGTGTAAGGTGATTGTGATGTCAGGTGATTGTAAGTGTGTCATACATACCTACAAGCCTTCATATCAGTTGGTTGTGTGAATGATTTTCTGTACCTCTTGGTGCGTCAGCATTGTCTTTGTCAGGCTTAGAAGCAATGTCTAAACAGTAAACAGTTTATGACAAGTGGTGGCAGCATGCTATGCTTCTACACAAGACGTGTTATGGTACATAAATAATATGTAGCGTGTAATAATCTGAAGAACTCTGTCAGAGTTCTACTCTGTCATTATTTTTACATTTGACTTTGAGAACTATGATGAACTACTGTTAGTCTCTGTACTGATGTACAAAAGTAACAAGATTGAGGTTGTGAAATCTTCAACTGGAATAAAAAACTGGATATAATATAACTGAATCAGTTAGGCCAAATTATTATCAGTCAGGTCGGTAATGACCGGGGGAAATTATATGATTATTGTCCATTGTGTGTATGATACAACTTTGTTTATCATTCTACCCCCTCACACTATACAGTCTGTATTTAACTCAACACACTGTACCTGCCCCTTGACTTCGGAGGGGCTCTTCTGTCAACGGGCCTGAGGCAAGGTGTGGTGATCACAAGCATTGGCATAAATATTGTGACAATGAAATTGGTAAATTGGTTAAGCAAAGCAAGTAATGCTTATGTAATGTAGTTTGTAAGACGTATTTTACAAGATATTTTCTGAGATTTGGTTATATTAACTTATTATTTATATTATTATTATATTATTATTATTATTCTAATTATTATCTACTATTATTCTAATTATTATATTATTATATTATTATATTATTATTATTATTAGGGGTTATTATGTATATTAACTATACATATTAAAGTATAGATGATTGTTTTGCCCACCTTATCAAAACAAATGTACAGCATATTAAAGTATAGATGATTGTTTTGCCCACCTTATATGGTTGCCTTATCAAAACAAATGTATAGCATGTTAAAGTTTTAAATAAAGTCAAGTCAAGTCAAATCCAACAGGTCTTAATGTCAATTAATTTAGCTTTAACGTGTTTTTTGAAACACACACACACACACCCACACATTGACCCCTCTCATATATACGTAACTGCCTATAACTGTACATATATTCCTTTCACACACACTTTTCAAAATAGACACTCTTTCATATTGTGATTCATAGTGATTCTTGTTTGTTTTATGTGATCCCGGTTTTTAAGCAAACCGGATCCAGTTTCCTTGTATGTGTACATCCTGTACAAGGCACATCCTGTACAAGGCACATCCTGTACAAGGCACATCCTGTACAAGGTACATACTACATTGGACTCAATGATTCACAGATGTATCAAACAAATGTATGTTTTACTGATACAAATGACCAAATTACCACAAATTCAACATGTAATGCCATTTTCTCAATAATTTTGGTCAAAACATTTGGTATGGCCCAAGATCAGTCCTTGTAACGAGGACCTTCACTGGTGTATAGCCAGACTTGGCACATTTGGTGTGACCCAGATCAGACATTGTAATGAGGACCTTGTTATCACTGGTGTATACCCAGACTTGGCACATTGGATGTGGCCCAAGATCAGTCCTTGTAATGACTTGATCAAAAATATTACAGACAATATATATATATATATATATATATATATATAGTAAATATAATTGTATAATATATTCAAAGTATTGTTAATTGTTAATTATTATTATTCAAAAACCTGAAAATACTGTAAATACTGTAAATAAACTAAACTAAAACTAAAACTTGGAACTTGTACTGTGTGTTAATTTAATGTGTTTTGAAAACACACAACCACATATAAAATCTCAAGTGAGATTTTGAGAAAGAAAAAAGAGAAAAGAAAAATTCACCCTGTGCGCTCGGTGTTACAAAGTGCGGACTTTTGAACCCTAGGGGCTTCCGTCGAGCCGACTCGAACATGACGAGCGTGACGTAACTGTGACGTTGCTTGCTGCCAACCAAAACAGTTGCTCAGGGGAGGAGATGCCGTATTTGATAGGTACACAATGAAGCGAAAGCAAACGACTCAAACGACACTCATTCAGTGTTTTCGTAGGCCTCCCTGCCCTGCTACTGCAGCTGTAGCTGTAGATGGCAATACAGAAAGGAATCCTGAGGACTGTGATGAGGCAGCTGCTATCGCAACGTTACCTGATGATATCGACATAATTCAAACCATCCCTAGAAGATGTTTGAAGAAGGCAGCCATCCTGGCCACAATAGATCAAATACAACAAACCTACGGCGAGAAATACGCCATGGACATAACCGCACACATTTTACGGAAGATCGGGAGGGGCGATTTAGCCGAACGTTTAACAGGACCCAATTTTTAAAAAGCCACGCCCTCCATCTTACTTTTTGTTCACATTTGTTCACATTTGTTCTCTAACAAATTCCGGTCAGCGCCATTTTTGATGATCTCCTCCCATATCCCTACGCCACGCCCTCCCCTAGACCTAACTCCTCCTCCTCATCACAACATAAGGATAAAAGAGACGGATTCAAAAGAGACTCATACCATTTTACACAATAAAAAAGACAGATATCATCATGGAGACCCCGTCGCCGTCACCATTGTCCTTCATTACAACTCACAGCCACTCTGAATCGGAGGAAGAAGAGTTGAACCGTCTGATGTACGGATGTTCCGCGTCGTCATCACCCTTGTTCTTCATTACCCCACCTACCTCACCTCCTTCCTCACAGGTAGACCTTGAAGAGTTGAACCGTCTGATGTACGGATGTTCCCCGTCGTCGTCACCAATGTTCTTCCCCACCCCACCTAACTCACCGGAAGACCTTCCTTCTCCTCCGAACTCGCCCCTGACTCTGGACCAGCCAGATGGACTGCTCAGTTTTACTTTTCTGAACATTATAAAAGCCTGCACCAGCATGCTACCCCTTCAAGAGTGCAGGATGCTTCGGAAGCTTTTCTGTATGAACTGAGGGAAATATAAATACAAATTCCTTGTATGTAACTTGTATATTGTGCCAATAAAAAATAAAATTGATTCTCATCATAATCTGTTTTTTTTTCTTAATAATATTAATGTTGTACAAATGTCTGTTGTAATGAAATAATGAATAACATTATTACACAATATAATCCTAATGTTAATTTAAAATTAAATATTCCTCTAAATATTGCTCCTCTAAATATTGCTCCTCTAATATATAAGTTGCAGACTCTCATTGTTCACCATTGTACGTACACAGCCTCCATTTACCCATGGGAACTGGTCATGGGTTAGGGTTAGAGTCAGGATCAGGGTCAGGGATTTCCAGAGGTTTGGGGTATCGACGGCAAAACAACGCAGAAAAAGAGTTATTTCTTTTTATTATCTTTATTGTTTATTTGAACAGGGACCGTATACAATAAAAATATATTGCATATAAAAATATTGCCACCACAGGTGCAAACCTACGTCTTCAAATACACCATGGGCATAATCGTACAGTTACGCTGAGCTTCTCCTCCTTGCTCATCGGTCGTTGTCGTCACAGAGCCTGCGTCAGCCTGCGTCAGCTCTTTTCTTTTTCTTTTTTTTTCTTTTTTCTCTTTTATTTTTATATTTTCCTCCTCGTAATAGAATTGGTAGTGCCGGTCCTGGGAAAAGTCGACAAAACATCCCAACTCCCAAAGGGATATTGAACAGTCTCCTCGCTCCTCCCTCAGATAACACCCGGTATGGTTCACCTGGTCGGTGAACCGGCCATCCCGATTCAATGCCTCTCGAAGCTTTTCTCCCTTTAGCGCATACACTTGCAGAGTCAGCTTTTCCCGCTGGGACATCTTCCTCAACACCTTGCTGTTTAGCATGTGGCGCCCCTTGTCTTTCCACGTTACATTCACAAAGAATGTGACGTAACTATCCAACGGCTCGTCGGGGTACAGCAGCTTGTCAGAATGCTTTGGTATGTCATCGAACTTAATCAGCTTGATGGTGAGCGTTTCGTCAACATTGACTACACCACAAGGAGCATGTGGCGCTAACATGCTTCCATCCTCTCTGGTAATCAGAGGATACAACCCAGAGGGATTGGCGCCGACTCTCAGCTGCTGTATCGATTTCTCGATGGTACAGGGTTTTCCGCACGAATGTCCCCACGTAATGACGCTATTCTGCTTCCTAACGTAGAAGCTATGCATGTGGCGTTTTTCATAGTTACATCCGTGTCCTTCCACGCATGCCATGCTTAGTAACGTGCAGAAATCGTATAGGGGCACGGCTACTTATTCACACTCAAACTCCTCCCCATCAGCCAAAGGGCCTCTTCTGTCAACGGGCCCCTCCCCATTTCGAGTAAAATTGACGACAAACATCGGATAATAAGAACAGTAAGAACAGTAAGAACACCGCAAGGCATCAGGTAGCAAGTAATACTCGAGTAAATTATCGTATGTTATCTTATGTTAGTAGACACACGTCACTATATATATATATATATATATATATATACCACACACCTAACGTCCATAACATGGTGGACCATTTAACGTATTCAGATTTAACTCTGTATTCAGACCATTGGATTCAGCCCCAGAAAACAGAGTACGTTATAGCGTTATAAATATAGTCACGTTATAAACAACTACCCAGCGCTGGGGTTAGATCAAAAATCAAGTTAAATCAATGTAATGCAATGCTGTAATGCAAAGTAAGTAGCGTTAGCCGCTACATTAGGCAAAGTACCGGTAGTATCTGACTACCCATAATGCATTACGGCGATAAGGGAGACAGGGCGAATTCGGAAACTACCCCCGGCAGCCGCTGGGGGCCGCATTTCATTCAATTTAATTCATTCAACCCATCAAACGAAATGAAACAATATCCGGAAGTGAGCTTCATTTTGCTGTGTCAAAGTCAATGAGCTCCTTTTTTGGTCCATTAATATATACGTCAATGGTCTCCACCAAACATGGTTAGGGTTTAGGGTTTAGTGTTTAGGGTGGGAGAGGATTTTTCAGAGGTTTGATTGTGGGACAGTGTGGGTAAATGCAATTACAATTACACAAACTGCTCGAGAAGAGTTGTTTTCCACGCAAAGTGTACTTTTAAAGTTAAAGTTTGATAGAGACCAGCACAAAATAGCTTGTTTATAATAATAATAATAATAATAATAATAATAAACTTTTATTTGTATAGCACCTTTCATACATAAAATGCAACCCAAAGCGCTTTACACATGAAGAATAAACAAAGGTAAATCAGTGAAAATCAGTAAAACAGTGAAATTTATGTGATGTAAAGTTATGTGACCTCTCTTCTTGCTTTTAGTTAAACTAATTGAACTAATTGAACTAATTGTAGCCTGTCAGTATTACTACTATTACAGTAGTCAGGGTGTTATGAAGAGTTTGATAAGTTGCTTTGATAAGTACTTAGTTTACCACGGGCTATTTGGATAGCCAATTCAGTACCATGTTTCGCCTCTATGTGTTAGACATAATCACATAGCTGGGAAGGGTTTATATACTTTAAACTTTTTTTTTTTTTTTTTTTTTTTTTTTTTTTTTTTTTTTTTTTTTTTTTTTTTTTTTTTTTTTTTTTTTTTTTTTTTTTTTTTTTCCTCTTTTTTCTTTCTCAAAATCTCACTTGAGATTTTATATGTGGTTGTGTGTTTCAAAAACACATTAAATTAACACACAGTACAAGTTCCAAGTTTTAGTTTTAGTTTATTTACAGTATTTACAGTATTTTCAGGTTTTTGAATAATAATAATTAACAATTAACAATACTTTGAATATATTATACAATTATATTTACTATATATATATATATATATATATATTGTCTGTAATATTTTTGATCAAGTCATTACAAGGACTGATCTTGGGCCACATCCAATGTGCCAAGTCTGGGTATACACCAGTGATAACAAGGTCCTCATTACAATGTCTGATCTGGGTCACACCAAATGTGCCAAGTCTGGCTATACACCAGTGAAGGTCCTCGTTACAAGGACTGATCTTGGGTCACACCAAATGTTTTGACCAAAATTATTGAGAAAATGGCATTACATGTTGAATTTGTGGTAATTTGGTCATTTGTATCAGTAAAACATACATTTGTTTGATACATCTGTGAATCATTGAGTCCAATGTAGTATGTACCTTGTACAGGATGTGCCTTGTACAGGATGTGCCTTGTACAGGATGTACACATACAAGGAAAACTGGATCCGGTTTGCTTAAAAACCGGGATCACATAAAACAAACAAGAATCACTATGAATCATAATATGAAAGAGTGTCTATTTTGAAAAGTGTGTGTGAAAGGAATATATGTACAGTTATAGGCAGTTACGTATATATGAGAGGGGTCAATGTGTGGGTGTGTGTGTGTGTGTGTTTCAAAAAACACGTTAAAGCTAAATTAATTGACATTAAGACCTGTTGGATTTGACTTGACTTGACTTTATTTAAAACTTTAACATGCTATACATTTGTTTTGATAAGGCAACCATATAAGGTGGGCAAAACAATCATCTATACTTTAATATGCTGTACATTTGTTTTGATAAGGTGGGCAAAACAATCATCTATACTTTAATATGTATAGTTAATATACATAATAACCCCTAATAATAATAATAATAATATAATATAATAATATAATAATTAGAATAATAGTAGATAATAATTAGAATAATAATAATAGAATAATAATATAAATAATAAGTTAATATAACCAAATCTCAGAAAATATCTTGTAAAATACATCTTACAAACTACATTACATAAGCATTACTTGCTTTGCTTAACCAATTTACCAATTTCATTGTCACAATATTTATGCCAATGCTTGTGATCACCACACCTTGCCTCAGACCCGTTGACAGAAGAGCCCCTCCGAGGTCAAGGGGCAGGTACAGTGTGTTGAGTTAAATACAGACTGTATAGTGCGAGGGGGTAGAATGATAAACAAAGTTGTATCCTACACACACAATGGACAATAATCATATAATTTCCCCCGGTCATTACCGACCTGACTGATAATAATTTGGCCTAACTGATTCAGTTATATTATATCCAGTTTTTTATTCCAGTTGAAGATTTCACAACCTCAATCTTGTTACTTTTGTACATCAGTACAGAGACTAACAGTTCATTATAGTTCTCAAAGTCAAATGTAAAAATAATGACAGAGTAGAACTCTGACAGAGTTCTTCAGATTATTACACGCTACATATTATTTATGTACCATAACACGTCTTGTGTAGTAGCATAGCATGCTGCCACCACTTGTCATAAACTGTTTACTGTTTAGACATTGCTTCTAAGCCTGACAAAGACAATGCTGACGCACCAAGAGGTACAGAAAATCACTGACACAGCCAACTGATATGAAGGCTTGTAGGTATGTATGACACACTTACAATCACCTGACATCACAATCACCTTACACAATTGACAATTTACAATTGACAATTGACAATCACCTTACACATTGGGTAATTAGAACCGCAAATCACATGCCATTAAAAAACAACCCACTTGTAAGTATGTAAGTATGAAAGATTGCAACTATGCAATAACTTACAATAACCTGAAATAACACATTGTGTAGGCTAATTAACTGTTTTAAAAACTGTTTTACGTGACGTGTAAAACATTTCAGCACATCAGAACATGAAAAACCATGTTTGACTATTATGACTAACTAACATGTATATATGGAACACACATTTCACCAAGTCTGAACATGAAAAAACATGTTTGACTATTATGACTAACTAACATGTATGTATGTACTTTTGGGCCAGGTCTATGAAACCAGCCCAATATTGTAACACATTTACACATAGTGGCTGACATTAGTGGTACAGCCGACCCTTGCAGGCACCAGGATAAGGGTTTGGTATACAAATCTGACAATCTGCGTTCATTCAATCACAGTCCCTATAGGTACTATGAATTTCACTCAAGTGCTTGTGTAAATTCACTGTCTAGAAATTGTTAGAAATGGCCAAAGTTACAACTGATCCAAATTATGTTTGAAGCAAATAGCAAATGGTGGAACTAAAGTTACTTCTGTGTAGTAATCACTACTTCTGGATATTGGATGTTGGATATTTTGCATGAGAGAACGCCAAATTAGTGAATCAAATCAATCTAGATTGTAGATTGATATTGACCCCACTTTCGAGACTGCTTAACGATTAGAGTCTTTATCGATACAACTACTTAGTTTACAACTACTAAGTTTCGTTTAACAATGGTTGACAACCAAAATAATTGATTTGTAAAACTTTATTAGACAACCAATGTATGTTTGTACACCGGAGTGATCTGATTTAAAGTAGGCTACATAGCTCTTGTCTTTCGAGACATAACATTATGTATGCAGTTAACATTTGGAAAGTGTAGTAAGAAAGAGTTGTTGTTGTGTTTGATGTGTGTTAATGTTTGGAAAGTGTAGTGGGAAAGAGTTGTTGTTGTGTTTGATGTGTGTTAATGTTTGGAAAGTGTAGTAAGAAAGAGTTGTTGTGTTTGATGTGTGTTAATGTTTGGAAAGTGTAGTAAGAAAGAGTGGTTGTGTTTGATGTGTGTTAACATTTGGAAAGTGTAGTGGGAAAGAGTTGTTGTGTTTGATGTGTGTTAATGTTTGGAAAGTGTAGTAAGAAAGAGTTGTTGTGTTTGATGTGTGTTAATGTTTGAAAAGTGTAGTAAGAAAAGAGTTGTTGTGTTTGATGTGTGTTAATGTTTGGAATGTGTAGTAAGAAAAGTTGAATTAAGTTATGTTATTTAGACTAGTGCTATTTTTGTTGACAATATTGTAACAATGGACACATTGTCTGAAACCCCTCATCTATAGGCTTGTAAGGAGAGGAGAAGAGAGGGGAGAGGTGAGGAGAGGAGAGGAGACGTGAGGGGAGGAGAGGTGGGGAGAGGAGAGAAGAGGAGAGGAGAGGAGAGGAGAGGAGGGGGGAGGAGAGGAGATAGGAGGGGGTGAGGTGTGGAGAGGAGAGAAGAGAAGAGGAGATGTGGGGGGAGACCAAGTTGAATTAAGTTGTAATACATACAACAAACATATTGTAAGTGTGCTATACGTTTT
This sequence comes from Poromitra crassiceps, assembly GCF_964638095.1. NCBI lineage: Eukaryota > Metazoa > Chordata > Actinopteri > Beryciformes > Melamphaidae > Poromitra > Poromitra crassiceps. Next base: position 27,448,016 of record NC_139634.1, read on the forward strand.
AATTTTATAACAATTGTATTACAAAGATTATTATTATTATATACCATTATTATTATTATTATATATACTTGGTGCTTGTCTACAAAACATAAAGTCTCACAGTAAATTAACCAATTCTGTGAGGAGGACTAGTTAGTTATATAATAATATAGTTAGTAACTATTAAAATAATCATATAAAAATACGAAAAATAAAACTAAGATGTTTGTTCACGTTCCATATTCTATATTTTGAAATAATACCCGTAGGTCACGGATATCCGGGGTCTGGGTTGTACCAAGATTGAGAGTGGTTGAGATTTGTGAAATCTTCAACTGTAATAAAAAACGAGAGGGGTCCATGCTACTGTAACGTTATATCAATTTTTGGTCATATCGACCAAGACCAGGCCAATTCTACAGATCGTAGTGTATGCTAGCTAGCTAGCGCTAAGCTAACACTGATTCAATGTCGCCATATGTTTGAACCAAATGCTGTACAGCACAAACAAGTTGTAAACCATTAATACTTACGCTCACACGTATAGTGATGCAGCTGTGTTTGAACCAAATGCTGTACAATAACGTAACAAACTCTGATAGGACACATAGGCTGGCGTGTGTATGTATTCCAGTAAATATAATAACGCATCCGTTATTGCATACGCATAAACAACAAACTAACTTTTATCAATGCATCAATTTGGTCATTCAGTGGCGTTTTACTGTAATGCAAAGTAAGTAGCGTTAGCTGATACATTAGCCAAAGTACCGGTAGTATCTGACTACCCATAATGCATTACGACGATAAGGGAGACAGGGCAAACGGCATAGTCATACACCATAGTCTGTATTCAATCGTTTTCAATTCAAACCTGAAATTGAAACCTCAATCTGTATTGATCATATTTAATTCAAAGCTTAATAGGCTTATAGCCTATCAAAAAAAACATAATGGTGATGTCACAATTGGATCCGGAGTGGGAAAAATCTGTGACCTGGGATGTGATCTGGAATGTTTCAGTGTGTCATGTTTACCTGTGAATTTGTGGGTGCGTGTGTTTGTGGCTGGCTGTGAATATGTGTGTGAGTGGGTGGGTGGGTGGTGTGTGTGTGTGTGTGTGTGTGTGTGTGTGTGTGTGTGTGTGTGTGTGTGTGTGTGTGTGTTGCCCGGATGGAATCTACAGAATAGCCTTGGGAATACCCAGAATGCTTTGCTATACATTAGTAGGCTATACTAGCTAAGATAGCCTGCTCAACATGCAATTATGGAATATTTGCATGCACAACATGCAAATATGGAATATTTGAATGGTGGATACATTGTACATTGTATTGTACATACATATAAGTGGGGCATGGGAGGAAAAAACTGTGGGGGCTCTATGGGTGAGTCAGAGAAATACGTGAGCAAGCAGCTATTCATAGCTTTCAAGGGGCGTTACGTGTTGCTGGGAACGCCCACTTGATCTCGCCGCTATTCGTAGCTTTCAAGGGGTGTTACGTGTTGCCGGGAACGCCCACCTGATCTCGCTGCTATTCGTAGCTTTCAAGGGGCGTTACGTGCTGCCGGGAACGCCCCCCACCTGACGGTCAAAAAACAAACAAGTTTATTTAAAACGGAAGTGATTGCGAAATCGACAGAACACCGGCCGTGGTAATAGACAATGTCATGTGGGGGATGGGTGGGAGGGGCTGGCAGGGGAAGCCTGGGTGAGTCAGAGATTGTGAAATCGACAGAACACCGGCCGTGGTAATAGACAACGTCACGTGGGGGAGGGGGTGGAAAGGGGAACCTGGGGGCCGGTTGAGTCAGAGAAAACATCAACAGACAGTGAGCAAGCAGAGATATCTGTCTTGGTGAGGGGCCTGAGATAGAGAAATCTGTAGGCTAGTTTAGTAGCTCTAAAGTGGGCCAAATGTATTTGGCCGAGATCAAAAAACTGTAGACAGTATAAATGATCCAGCTGGGTTTGCATAATGATTGCTCAAATGTATTTCCCCCGAGATCAAAAAAACGGTGGTATTTGTCGTGAGCTGTGTTATGGGGTAAAATGGGGAAGTGGCCTTTGGAGGCCTTTTGAAATAACCACTTTCCACAAGAAAAGTGATTTAAAAACACAAGGCAAAAAAATGGAGAAGTACACTTTGCAGAACTATTGAAATAACCACTTTCCACAAGAAAAGTGTTTTTTAAGCACAAGACAAAAAAATGGAGAAGTACACTTTGCAGAACTATTGAAATAACCACTTTCCACAAGAAAAGTGTTTTTTAACCCTAACCCTAAAAAATGGAGAAGTACACTTTGCAGAACTATTGAAATAACCACTTTCCACAAGAAAAGTGTTTTTTAACCCTAACCCTAAAAAATGGAGAAGTGCCCTTTGCGGAAGTACTGAGAAATTGATTTTTACCCAAAAGAAATCACTTCCCCTTTTCAAAAAAGCGGAAGTGCCCTATTGAGGAAGTTCTAAAAAAATATTATTATTTTGTTTTTCAAGGGGTGCTAACCCTACACTACTACTAACACTTTTTTGGTCACTGAAGAATTCCATTTGTGTTTTTTTGTAATTTTCATGTCTTTACTTTTGACTGAAACTTTTGACTGTAGTGAAGAAAATGTTAGAAGCACTAGCAATCTGTTTTCACTCTACAAAATGTTTTCAGCATCACCGTTGCATGATGCCACCATTCAAGTCTGTGGCGGTCATTCAATCAAGTCATTTGACTGGCATCAGTGACGGCTCTTTTGTAGCAACTGCTGAGGTTCAATTGACCCGTAAGGGTTTGATGCTGAATATCAACAACTTCTACTCCATTTGGAGAAATTGTTGAATATGAGGGTAGCATACTGTAGTAATAATTAGCTAGTACATAATAACATTAGTGGCACACTGTTCTCCTGTTTTTAGCAACTGTTGAAAATGAGGGAGGAGTTAAAAGAGCGGGAGGCGGAGCTTGAGAAGAGTGTGGAGGACAAACAGCAGCTGACGGCCCAAGTCCAGACGCTCAAGGAAGGACTGGAGAACCTCCCAACCACACACACACCACAGGTTAGTTGGAGGAAACACACACACATCTGTCAGCTCTATTATGAGGGGGAAAGAGGAAGACTCCACCAAAGACCATTTTGTTCATGAGTATGTTTTTGTTTTTTGAAAAGTTTGATGTTGTTATAGGTAACTCAGTGTCTGAGAGTGAAGTATACTATATCTGCACTTTAATCAGAAAGAAATTAGTTCAAAATGAGTTTCAACACATGAAACATATCACAGAAATATCTCATTGTAAACCAGAGGAGAGAATGAGGAGCCTGAATTATGTAGTTTTGGGTAGAGAAAAATGACTCAAATAACAATTCTTTGAAATTGTCTAGAACCTATTTCTAAGCTACTCAGATATGCCAAAATAACTGGTATATTTGGAAGCATTTTTATAAACATTGTGGGAGAGAAGCCACAGTGAAAGAGCTAATTTCTAACTTGAATCACTGTTCCCATTTTCCTCTCAGGAAACTTACTGTAATTAATTCTCATATAACACACAGTATAATACAGTCTTTAAATGTATTATTTCCGTTCCAAAAGTAGATATTAAAGCTTGTAAGTTTTAAGTGGCTCTCCAAAATTATATTTAATGATTTCTGCTTCGTTCTAGTTTTATTATTCTACAGCAGTGTGTATCCTAGGAAACACTTTACAGCCATTCCACCAAATTTTAATTTCAATGACTTTTTGCCATCATTTGTATGTAAAGCAGCTGTTTTTTTGACAGTTCTTCGGTTTCTTTAAAGGGGCCCTATTATGCTAATATAATTTATTATTATTTTATTCTAAGGCTCCACTAGAGTAGCTTTGCATGATTCACACTTCAAATAACTCCTTATTTATCTTGTACTGTCCCTTTATGCAGCCTCTCAGCTCAGTCTCTGTCTGGAACGCTCCGTTTGACTCTTTAGCTGACAGCACAAACGACTGTGAAAAAGAATTTGAATTTTAGGAACCCTTTATTTAATCAGTCCACCATGGAAACTACACTCAATGCAGGCCTGAAACAATGGAGATGAACAGCCCAGCCAAAAGACACATAAAATGGCCAGCAAGCAAGATGATGACCATCAAGAACAGTAAAGGGGGAGGTGAACAAAAAGCAAAAAACAGTATAGCGTATCCATTCGCACACCCGTCCGCGCACACACACTCACTCACCCACACATTGAAATGTACCCATAAATCATTTACAAGCAAACGCATACACATGGGCCAGAATAAGTTAGGTCAATCAACATCAAAACCCAAATGACGAGGAGCCATCATCACCCTGTATAGTACACAACACCCCCCAAGCTCCATGCTGTTCTGAAAGCCTCCAGGTTATCCTCCAGCCTGTAATACGTGTGCTCCACCCTAATGGTGAGTTCAGACTATGCGTTCCGAGCCCTCGGCGAGCTGTTTTTGGAGCTCGGCGACAACCCCCCCCCCCTGATCAGAGGCAAATCACGTTGGCTCGGTGCTCGCTTGTTAAGTGTGAACTGTTCACAGACGCGAGTGGGTGAGCTCCCCCGACCACTCACCGATCAGTCACAGAGGTTTCGACGGATATCTAGCCTGCTTGATATCTGGTCATGTCGACAGAGAAGAGCGTAGTGAGGCAGACACGGCCGGGGTGATGTGTGCTGTCTGCAGCACGCTACAAACAGGCAAGTGGTCTGACAGAGTAGGCCAATCTCCGGGATTGGTACAAACTGCTGTCTCACAACTAAAAAACAAATTTAAAAAGTATTTAAATAGCTTTTCACATCCTATATGTTTACTAAAATCATTCTATCATCTATTGAAACCCGAAATAGGTGAGCAGCAAGCAGCCCCTTCGTCATAAAAACGAAATGAAAACGAAAACTGTGAAAAAGAGTTGTCAAACAAACGTTAATATCTCAAAAACTATACATCGCATCGCTTATATTTTGACATTGTGAGTGAGAGCAGAAGTAGCTGAAGGGTTTTTTGTATAATATATGTGGTGTTCAAGTTGTGTGAACTGCACACTGCAGAGGCTCCAGTTTGGGTGTTTTTTATTTGACACCGGTGGTTACGTTTCGGGCAGCATGCCCTTCCTCAGACTATGCTGCCCGAAACGTAACCACCGGTGTCAAATAAAAAACACCCAAACTGGAGCCTCTGCAGTGTGCGAGCTTTATTTATTTTCTGTATTCTTGCCTCGAGCTCAGCACCTGCCCTACACAGGTTTTGGATGTGCGTGTCTCGCCTTTTTTCACAAGTTGTGTGAACTGTCACAGCTTTAAAATGTGTGTATTTGTAAAAAATAAACGTATAGCCTGTAAAGTTTGCTAGAGTGAATTGTGACATCATGCACTCAAGGCTGGTTCCATAGGATCCCATTGTTTGGGTATGGTTTGAACACTATGGTTTGACCAGTGAAGGGGGCTGGACCGATGACCAATCAGACATAAGGTTCTATCTGACATCACCTAGACCCTGTGTTCTCATTCAAATCACGTAACCTCACATTCAGAGCAGACGAAATCCTGCAAAATAATTCTAATAACTTCACATACGTTTACCTCATTATTTGAAACTTTGGCGATGTTTAACCATTTTCTCTACATTGTTTTGGGGCGGGGCATGATACATTGTTCATATTTTCCAGTAGCAAGATCCAATCACTCACATGAATAGTGCTATTACATTGCTGCTTTGTTGGCTGTACCATACGAGAGAGGTATCTTCTTCCTCTTCTTCACATGTCTGTGAAGAAGAGGCTATTCAGATCCAAAAGTTCAGGTCCTACCACTAATAGCTTGCCATTCAGACTAAGTGCAGGCAGCAGGTATTCACCCAGTGTGGGCTCCTCTACCAGACAGCATGTTTTTCCGTCCTCTTATTCTGTTTAGTCTGTTTGGTGGTTGTGTATTCTGTTGTTCTGTTTGGCTGCTGGTATTGAACCGTGTATTCCCATTGCCGCAAAAAAGAAAAGAAAGAAAACATTCAGAGGAAATTGATTCATTTCCCAACTCGAAACATGTTGAGCAAGGTCACCACATCCAAATTGTTTCCCTGTTTGTCAGCAATGACTAGTTGCCTGCAGCTGAACCTCCATGTGGCATCGACCACCATCGGCCAATCACATGCTCTCATTACTGAATATATCGTATGGCTACAACAAAATTGGCATTACAAGAAACAATCAATTTGGTAACATTTACAAACAGACAGGAACTAAGGCCATGTCCACACGGAGACGACTTTAGGTGTATCCGCTAAAGTTTTTTGTCATATAGCCGTTTCGTCCAGATGGAACCGCGTTCTGGGACTATACGTTCTGGCCGTATACGCTAATTTTTCAAAACGGGTCCCAGAGTGATTAAATCTGAAGACGCCACCCTTGCATTTCCGTGTTTACAACCCATACGCATCTTTCCTGAAACGATGACGCCATAGCCCCACCTCTCTCCACCAGCAACAATAACAATCATGGCAGTAACGTTCGTGCTACAGCAGTGGGGATCTTGCAGCAAAATATAATGCTCCTCTATTATCACCGTCAGCAACAAGTGGACACGGAGAACAGCGTGTAGCCTACAACATCCTCAGGGCTCCACACAGCTGACTCTACCCATCCACCCCTCCCCTCCCTTCATCGGATATTTCCCAGAAGGCTTAGCGGCGGCTACATTTTTACAATAACACAAACAAAATCAGGCTTAACGTGTTAGATAGAAATTATATTTATTTTTAATACAACATGCAATTCTGGAATATTTTAATATTGGACAAAATGAAATGAAATGAAATCTAAACCCTGAGTGTAACCAACATACTCTCTTGCCCTATATATAGCCCTCGTAAATACAACGTGAATAGGGAAGTGAGAGGTTTGAGGAACACGCGGTTGCACTGTGATGTCTGTGATATCCGCTCGTGTCCACTCCAACAAGACTTTAGCTTACTTGACGCGACTTTTTCCAATAAAAACACATTTATGCCATGAGTTTATATAATGTATATTTATGTTGCATCATTTAGCCTGTGCTGTGATGTGCAGGAGCGGCCAATACGCTGGGATGTGTTTGCAACATGTCTAAAGATCATGGAAGTGGATGATATCAGGAATGTCACCGATAGTTAACGTTCTATATTGTAGGCTACAGGGAGACCATCAGCCCTGCTGAACAGCTCTGCATTTGCCTGTATACTGTAGGTTTCATCATTTTATTCATCGACATGGCAAACCTCCCCGCAAAGCCAAGGGTTTAAGCTGCTGCTACAGTGAGATACACATTATAGACTGTGCGCCCCTAAAGGTTGTATGCCATTATTGACGAGATTGTCTTTCTCTGTTATTCTACAGCGGTTTCAGTGGTTTCATGTGGATACACACATTTCTTGAAACGTTTCCATGTTTATGGAAAACTTTTCTGAAACGAAAAAAAAAAAGATAGCTTCCGTCTCCGTGTGGACATGGCCTAAGAGATCTGGTTGCTAGCCGTATGAACATCTCGCCAGAGAGATGTTACCTGCACCAGAATAGGCTACATGCACAACTTTTTTTACTTCCTGAAATTAGTACAGCTTCTTTATTTCCTGTCCTACACTATTGGATGAACTGATTAATCAGGTGTGCCTGATCATTGTTGTGACTGCAGCACACCTGACATTAATCAGTTCATCCAATAGTGATGACAGGAAATAAAGAAGCTGTACTAATTTCAGGAAGTAGTGGAGTTGTGCATGTAGCCCATTGACTATTGTTGTTGTCTCACACCTGGTATATAAATGGCCACATCACCAGCTACTGTATAGCCAGTCTCGCTACATTAGTCATCAATCACAATATCACAATTGTCATTTGTCTGAATGTGCAGCTTGCCTGTTTTACATTTAGACATGTTTCTCCAACAAATCACCAGCTAATATTGGCTGTAATTGTTTCGTGGCTGCATTACTACAAGGGCACACCGCTACATAACTGTACAGTTCCCACAGGATCTACAATCTTATTAAACCATTTCAAATCAGCCAACTTTCATGGGTCATTTTTCTCCATTAGACATATCGTCAGTTTGCTAATGTTGCGGGTGTTGTCCCTGTATCCCCAGTATTCCACTGCTAATGTTTGTTAATGTTCCTTCTGGCTCAGTAAGATAAGCGGAAGGGCTGTCATTAAAATTAGGTTCAATCACCTATTTAATTGGATAATGATAATACTAATATGAGGCTCTCAAAGCGTGCAGCGAGCTCCTCTGTGTGCGATGGCTTATGTTATTGCAGCAGAGTTGTATGAGCAGACGACAGGCTTTCATGCAACACAGAGGTGAATTAGTCATTCTGGAGCCGACCTCTTCCTTCAGATCCTCCAGAGTGGCAGAGTTGTCAATATGCGCTTTAATGGCGACGACAACTTTGATTAGAATGTGGCACGGCGGTGTGCTGAGACGTCTCCCCCGCAGGACTGATCCATGGGAAATATGGTTATTTAATCCATGCATAGGTGCACACATGAATCATTAGAGGCAGTCTCATTAAAATGAGAAAGAGAAATCAGTCTTGCAGGGGGAGCTTCCCTGTAGGTTAGTGCTCATTGTGGGCTGATTCGCCATGTTGGAACAGATCTACTCATGCCATCAGTTCACCACCACTGGTCCATATCTGTCCCTGCTGTCACCAAGCTGTCAATACAGGTCACTGTCACTATTAACCTTGCTGTTGTTGTGATTATTATTAACATGACAATCTAGTGGCGCTCCTCTTTTTCTTTCCATATGTAGTATATTTCCCAGAAATCACACTACACAGAAAAGCTCTGTGCATTGTCACAGATTTATGAGGCGCGTGTTTTGTACCTATGAGTCAGTTCATATGGAGTTGATTGTCTCTGCTCTTTGTTTAGTTGATTCAACAGGGCGTGTTTTTTCCCCAGCCATTATTCTTCTAAAAAGAAACGGTGCTTTGGTGATTGTGTGTTTATGAGTAAATGCAAGTCTGACTACATTAGCGGGTGCCTTGTTTCTCATTGCCTTATCCTCACATGTTTCTAATGTACTGCAGCTGGAGACGTCAACGAGAGATGATACAGGCAATGAGGAGAGCGCTGATCAAGCCAGTGTAAGAGTCCTCTCCAAATGTGTCTTTTGTGTCTTCATTCTCCCTTCCTCTTTCATCCTCTGTCGCTCCTCTCCTCCTCTCTCACCTCTTACAGTGACATGACAGATCATTACAGGCCAATCCAATTCACTGGCTCCTTATTTGTCATTGAATAAATCACCCAGACATGGCTGAGCTAAGAAATGGGAGTCAGTTCCTTGACTCCCATCACGCATGAATCATCACACACACACACACTCACACACACACACACACACACACACAGTATTGACCAGTACAAGGGTGTTTGGGTGGTGTTGAGGTCATGTAGAGGTAAAAGCACTCGCCTTGCCTACCACCACGGACACCCGGGTTCAATTTCCGGTAGCGGTACTTCGGCTTGGTGAGACGTTACTACAGACCGTATTGGCCGTGTCTGCTGGTGGGAAGCCGCAGATACAGCCTCCTCTGGTCGGTCGAGGCGCCTGTTCGCGGGGGGAGGAGAACTGGAGGGAATAGTGTGATCCTCCCACACACTACGTCCTGCCAGTGAAACTCCTCGCTGTCAGATGAAAAGCAGCGGCTTATATCGGAGGAAGCATATAGCTAGTCTACGATAGACCCTTTTCACGGGGGCCATTTTGTGTCGAAAAGGCAGAATAAACACAGGTGCAAGAAAAACACTAATGAGGTTTCCAAATTCCAATCTTGGAAGTTTGAGGCTGGAGCAACGACCAGGACAGCAGGGGGAACTGGCCAAGTGCAGTTGTGGAGAAAATCTGAAAACATTTTGATAGAAAATAATTCTTGACCAGTACATCTTCGGTACAGCAGCCCTCAAGACACAAACGTCACATACACTTGCACATTACACACACACATATACACACACAGGCAGCTTTATCGCGTGTTACGAAGACATACAAAAAAACACACTATGTAGGGCCACAAATGAAACTACTCATCTGTCATCCCTCCTTTTTTCTGCCACCTGTCAGAGATCTCTAGTGAACAGCTTGATCATTAGCCTTTCCAAGTCTCTCTCTCCTCCTCTCTATCTGTTCCTTGTGTGTGTGTGTGTGTGTGTGTGTGTGTGTGTGTGTGTGTGTGTGAGAGAGAGAGAGAGAGAGAGAGAGAGAGAGAGAGAGAGAGCGAGAGAGCGAGACAGAGGGGTGTGTTTTTCATCCTTCTATCAGAAGGATGAAACATGCTGGCTCTATCCTCATTATCCTTTCCCCCTTGTTCTCTGCCTGTTGTTCTGTTGGTGGTGGAAGTGTTGGATTTGTTTATTCCACTTATTTCTGTCTTTTTCTTTTTTGTATCCCATGCATCTTCAAACTTGTTTATTTCACCTCTGTCAGAGTCAACCGTGCCAATGGCTGTCAACAATTCCTGAGGTTTGTGTGTGTGTGTGTGTGTGTGTGTGTGTAGGAGACCACAGCGTCAACGGTGGTGGTGTCCTGCAGTCAGGAGAAGGAAGGTCCTCTGGAGAAGAGTCCCCCCAGTCCCGTCCACTCTGAGAGGGACGCCGTGCTAGTTGGTACGCTGACACATTTCCATGGCATCAATGTGACATACACCTATCTTGCACTAAAACTATTCAGTTGTAGTAATTTTCTTATTTGCTTCAGTACATTTTATGATAGTTATTGGTCAGTTAGTTGCAATTAGGGACGAGACAATGAACAGTATTGCTATATATCGTGGTTAAAAAAAAACAATAACGGTTATGACAGCGCCACTGATTTTTGTTATCATTGACATCGCCAAGTACAAACAAGCACACATGCGTCATGCATTGTGCCGCTACGGACGGAAGAACAAAGTTGGTGGCTTTGTGGGGATGCCGCCCGCTCTGTTTTGTTGTTCAAAACCATAAAATGATCACCTGGAGCAGAGCAGCTCCAGGCTACCAAGTTGTTTGTCTTCACATTGAGTGTTAAGAGTAGCATTTTCCTCTTGGTAGTCTATTACGCGGCGTTTTCCTGCTCCAGTGTTTCAGCCGGTTTGAAGGCCCATGGCTTTAACAGCACGTGTTTGTTTGTTCTTCTGGCCCCTTGGTGCTCTACAGGCTCTTAGTGAGCAGAGGTGGAGGAGGAACTCTCTCCTGGACGGCCGTATACTATCAGTGAGCTGATAGACAGCAGATGGTTTGCTTTAGCCGGAGGAGAGTTTCAGTCGCACATGTCTTTGATGAGAGACAGCAGCATCACAGCCGTCATTAAACACTCCCTCTAATCTGCAGCCACAATATACAAGAGGCTCTTAACAGCACCGGGAGTCTGGGAAAAGACACTGGAAGCATCCTCACTTGTTTTACACTCCGCCAGGGGAGAAGAGGAGGAGTTACATATACTGGGCTCTTGAATATTATGTTGGTTTGAAGTCATGTTTTTTATATATATATATATATTTTTTTTTCAATTGTAACAATATATGAACAAAACAAACGGCCAAGCTCAGACACAGGAAAGGAAAAGAAAGAAAAACATACATATATCGACAGTTATTATAATGTGGTGCTAGCATCCATATAGGGTGCTTATGTGCTTGTAAGAGAGGTCGTGCATGGGGTCCCACACGGTTTGAAGTCATGTTTGACAGAAGACAGAAACTCATAGGCTGGAGCTACAGTATGTGTCAGGATGTGTCTTTATGTTTTGACAGTTTAATGAACATCTCTGCATGGCCTGTTTGTTCTACCTCAGGAATCATTTCAACGTTCCTCCACGTCCATCCGTTTGGAGCCAGCATCGAGTACATCTGCTCCTACCTGCAGCGTTTGGACACCAAGGTAAAGGCACACAGAGACTGAAACTTCCACTCTTCACTTTAACGTCACTCTCCATGTGCAAGGGTTTGCCTCCAATATCCCTCTAGATTGTGCACGCACGCTCGCAAGCACACACACACACACACACACAGTTTCTTGCAGTACCCCGCCACCCCAAATTCGTCGAGACAAACACACACGCACACACACACATGCTGTCAGTGCTCCCCAACGGGCCTGACATACGGGCCTGCTGTGTGCCAGGGTCCCACTGTGCAGTTAGAGACTGCTGGCACAGAGACAGCCCCTTGATAAAGGCACAACTCCCTGATGCATTTACAAGCCGGCCACAAAAATGGATCCATTTTGCAGCAGAGCTCCTTAGGTAAAGCCCAAGCACTTTAAATAACCCCAATGTAGATTGTTTTAATTTTCACTCTATTCAGTCAATTCACTAAAGGCTGAATTGTTAAATGGTCAATCCTTTATTTGGAGTAGAATGCAATGCCATTTTAAATTAGTCCTTGGGAGCCAGGTAGTTAACCTAAATGTCTTTAACGAACACAATTGATATATTCTAAAACCAGATGGGGAGAAAGTTAAACTTGGAGACTGTCATGTTCTCCCTTTTCTCTCCTAACATCTAGCGATCTAGTTATATCTGGCTAGCAGTGAGATTCCCCTTGATAGTGGGACAGATTAAAATTAGATCCTTCATTCCGACACTTTGAGCCAAACACAATCGTGAGTCCACAGACACCTTCAGATGCCTATTTGTCTCCACTCTGTCCGGAGGGGTACGGTTATTTTGTCCTGTATATCTGCTGTATGTGAGGAGGCATTTCAGACATACTATCACTCTTCACTGCCAGTTCCACGAGGAGGCTCTTTGAAATAGGCAACTCTCAATGTCACTTTCACCAGGTAATGCCAACAAGGACACCTTCAGAAAGATGGCAGATCTCACTGCCCCCCCCCCCCCTGCAGTCACACCCACTGACCACACAGCAGACACATGCAACATCCTTGACCCTCAGGATTCAGATTACTCTACTTTATACATCCTTCAGGAAACTTTGTTGTCATGGCGACCAGATCCACACGGTAGCCCAAAGAAATGACTGTTCTCTGTAGCAACTCGTTGAATATTCTTGTCACCATCCTGACTCATCCTCACTATCTCAGACATACGAGGAATAGAGCGTGACTGTCTCCCACGCCTTTTGAGTTTCTTGTCTGGTGTGTGTCTGTGTGCGCGCGCGTGTGCCCATATGTGTCTGTACCTGTGTGCGTCTGAGTTTGCCGGTGCATCTGTTGTTCCCACACTGACTCTCCACAGAAACACATCAAACAGCCACAGAGTTTGGTCAATAATAGTCCTGGCTAACAACAACCCCAATCCTCTCTGCTTATCTAGCGGCTCCACACACACAGCTCCATTGTCAGCGATGACACAGCCGTCATATCTCCATGATGGACCTTAACGCGTCCTGACGTCACTGCAGGGCTTGAACAGTCTAGTTATTAATGCAAGACACTGTGGGTTGTCTACACCAGCTTATACAGTGGATCTTGGCACTGTCACCCCAGGCTTTCAATTGACTGATGATCCTCAGCCCATCCGGGTGGTTTGAGCTGGCTTCAATCCTGTCAGGTGGCTTAATACTGTCTTGATGCTTTGCCCTCATCCAATATCATGAGTGTGAGAATAATGAGGATGAGGAGCAGAGGTGTGAGAATGTGTGAGTGTATCTGTGTCGATGCATGTGGACTTCCTCTTTGTGCTGTGTCTAATCGTTACCTGACCTGTGTGCATGTGTGTCCAGATTACCCATGGTGAGGTGGAGGCCCTGCTGACCCGGCTGCCCTGCACCTTCAGACAGGAGCTGACGGGGGTGGGAGCCAGTCTGGAGAAACGCTGGAGCTTCTGTGCCTTCCAGGGCATCAAGAGCACATAGACTACCTGAGGCCACTGGGACGAGGAAGAGACCGCGGGCACACGGGACAACACAGGGGGCAGTAGAGAGACATGGAGGGGACAGGATCATGAAGCCCACAGCTATTGGACGACGGGCTATACTAGATCGAACGAGGGCACAGAAGATTTCTACATCGATCTCAGATCAGGGAGGAATGATAAACATTTCAGGGACTCTGTGTAGGTGGCAGAGAGGTCAATAAGACGGCATCTCCATGGTTACAGAAATGTTGACACATCACCATGGTGACGGAGACTTCATAAACTTGAACTCTTGTTTTCACCTGTCTGCAAAAGATTTTTAGATATAACGACTCTTCTGGGAGTACCGAGGAGCACCGAGTCCTACATTCACTGGATTGTTATTTAGTTAACAGCTCACATGGGCGGGTTCGTACTGGCCCGTGATTGGCTCAGTGTGCTGTTAATGTGAGCCAGGACTACAGGGCATCCCATGGAGGTTATCAGGGTCTAAGTGAACACTTTGAGCCTCCTAACTCCCTCTCTTCTCTTTTTTTCTGTTCCCAGTTTGTAACATAGATCAAAATGGATATATTTCTTCATTTTCTGTAAAGGCTGTTAACAGTTGCATAGATTCATGTGTTGTTATACACTGTAAATGCTTGGATGATATTTTTGATTATAAAACACAGTTAAAAATAAGAACGAATTTTTATTAATTTCCATTTTTATCTACAGCTGTGTGTGGGTGGGTGGTATATGAGTCAAGTGTGGCCTGTCTGTCGCTGTACAAACATCCTTGAGCCTGACAACCCCTATCATCGATCGTGGGAGGCTTGCGCACACACACACACACACACACACACACACACAGAAGGACAAGTGGCCCACCTCGAGGTCTGTGTTCATTTGTGCCTGAAGGCCGTTTTTTGTGATGCCTGTTATTCCTCTTAGCTGTGCCCAAGGCTGGCTTTAACACCTTACATAAGGCCATGTCTGCCCTCTAAAAGCCCATAATGTGTCTGGCTCAGTCCGGCTAAAGGCAGAGTCCAGCCACATCACACTTAACTGGGAAAAACACCTATGGGACCTCGTTAACGATGCTTAATTGTTGAGGCAGGTGGCGTGTGGGGATATGTGCATGGTAAGTGTTGTGTTTTTCCCTGTGGTTTTCGGTGTGCCTCGATCCATACATTAAGTGGTTACACAACACTCTGCAGAGCAGAGTTTTCTTCTCCACTCTGGCAGGATGAAGAGCTCTTGCCGGCAGGACTGGACCTTCCTCGCGAAAGCGTAGTCAAGCATTCTTAATGCGCCTCCGCCGGGCGCGTGCTCTCTTCCACTGCTGCTCTGGGAAACAAAGGTTTATTACACATGATTTGCTCTCATCGGCCTCCTGCATCTCCTGAGGCAGTGGGGTTGAAAAATAAACGCTCATGCACTTGCCAACGTGCTTGTACCTGAATTAATGATGGTTAATGGCGTATGCCTTACCCCTACAAGGCTTTCCTTTCATGTGTATGTGTTCGTCTTTGTATTTATTATTAACAGGAGTGGTTTGACATGGAACATGGGTTGCATGGGTGAAAAGTAACCTACTACCACAAGATATACAGATGATGATATTGAAAGGCAAGGAACTGCAAATCCATGGTCTTCACTCAGCATCTGTCTGCTTGATGTCTGATGCACTTGAGATGTTGAGAGATGGTGTGTCTACTGAGCTCTGCATCACTCGACAGACGCGATCTCGGCAGTGCCTCTCTGATGACAGGCTCCGCTGCACCTACACAGCATTCTTCTCTCTTGCTTGTTAGTTGTCCCTCTCGCTGTCTCAGACATCAAAAACACACTAATATGGCACTTTTTTCTTTTTGTTTCGGAAGCTGCTTTCTGTCTATAGCGTTTCCTCCCAACAGAGATGCCATTCCGGCGGGCCGATAGACCGGAGCAATTCACAATTCAACCTTTTTTACAGCTGTTGTATGTGCCTGCGTGCGTGCGTGCGCGCGCTTGTGATTGTGCGTCAGGATCTCATGCGTCACACGAGGAGGTAAACACAAACTAATTAGATCCACCAGCAGTCCCTAGCGAGTGCTGCTCTCCATTCCTTGTTGTCTTCTCATCACCATGCCACAGTGAGGACTCTTGATTAATTCAGTTCCAGGTGGATTCAGTGAGAAACAACACCGTAGGAGGACTCTCACCTTGTGCATCCGGCGCTGTTACGCTTGAGCAAATACCGAGTCTGACCATTTTTACATTTAAGGGCATTCGTGTCATTCTGGCAGGGGGGATTTCTTGGAGTTCCTATATCCACTTCTATGTACCCCTGTCACGTTGGAGGTAGGTATAATTGGACTTAAGGAGATAAAGAGGCTCTTTTGGGTTATGATATGATGCATAAGATACCCATAATTACCTTTTCCTTTCATGTTGCTTCCTGAAGGCATCCTGATCTGCTTAATTATAATTAAGCCCCCCCCTTGAGTACGCAGGTGAGAGGAGTGTGTGTTGTGTGTGTGTGTGTGTGTGTGTGTGTGTGTGTGTGTGAGCTCCAAAATAAGATGAACTATCAACTCAGAAAGTGGGTTAGAGAAATGTTAACGGCATCCAGGGTGGCATCAGTTCAAAGGGTCATTACATACAACACACAGACCATCAGGTCAACACACTGGTCAGTGGTCACAGATCAGGTTTGCTGTGGGAAACGAGCATGGACAGTCTGACAGAGCAGCATCTCACAAAACGGCACGCCACTATTTGGGCTCTCACGAGATAAAGCAGGAAGATCTCTTGATAAAGTTCAGAAAATCCATTTGCGTGAGGTGGTGAGTCAACAGCGCCTCCTATTGAACAGAATGGAAGCTACATCTTAGAATAACATTACTCAGCCAATGGTCTGTAGCAGTAATGATTTACTTTGACAGTGGGAGTATGGCCGCGGCATTAGGGGACTGGCTCACGCGCACTTATGTCTCAATAAATGCCGTGCGCGGCTCATTAACTTATGCAGGCGTGAAACTAAAAAGCCCCCCAAAATCACTTCATTTCCCAAGGTGCCAGTGCTGCCGAGACCGAGCACAGCTCCACAAACTCCTGCCTGCAAGCACTCTTAGAAACCGAAGGACTATGGAATATTAAATGCTAGAACTAAAGAGATTTCTTTGAGGATTATTAGTTGGGAGGGTGGCATTTCATGTTTTATACCATGTTTTTTGTTTACTCAGTTTCAAAGTGCTCGGAGAATGAATGACAAGTGTTGGAATAATTGCTCTCCGGGGTGCCTGGGCACAGGATAATACGCATCCCAGCAGTCGAGTGTGGCACACTGCCTCTCACTTTCTTTCGCCCCCATCTCTGTGTCTGTGTCTCCCTCCCTGTCTTCTACCCTCTCTCTCCTATACATAGATCATCATAGAAAGCAGCACATAGTTGAAAGCACAGCAGTGAAAGCCCATAAGGTATTTGCACATAAGTGAGCTTTGCCACATCTAACATCAGGAGCCTACAGGTGAGAGGAAGGGTAAGGAGGGTGAACACAAAGTAAAGGGAAGTCTCTTTGTACTTTGGGAATGTATTCATGGGATTCTTCCAAACCCTTTGGCATTTGGTGCTGTTCATTGGTGAGGAAATGACTTGGCAAGAGGTTCTCCTGCAGTCAGGTCTGACGGTGGTATTTTTGGCCCATTAGTTTGTGAGATCAGTGGGCCTGATCAGTGTGTTTGATGTGAAATGCCAGCACAGTGCTGCTCATGCCAGGTTAGATAGACGCAGTAGCATAATGAGAGATGGTCACTCATGCTGTGTATGAATCCAGTGACCTTTAAAGATGCTTTGCACAGACAGCAATTATCTGCCCAGTGGAAACTTTCTAGAAGAAGTTTTGTTTGTAGACAGACTTAATTGGCTGGCATCAGTGCTTGGACATATTCCCCCATTTTAGTATGTTCTGTTTTAAAAAGCTGTTTTGTATAGTCTGTTTTAAAAAGCTGTTTAGTATATTAGTCAGTTTCAACTTGAAAAGATAAACATTCTAAATTGCCCCCAGCTGACTTCCTGTTGCAGTGTGATGCTAATACAATAGCTGACAGGAAATAAGCTACGTTTAAAAAAAACTGTTCCCTAGCAACACAATTCTGTGAAAAGTGTCTATAGGGAGATTCTCTTCACGCTTCAACAAACAAGGCGGTGTCTGTGAAGTAGATAATGAGACAAATAGAGGCCTTTTGGTCGTTTGGCTGGGGGGGGGGGGGGTGATGCTGCACAGCTATTCAGAGAGATTTCAACATCATTCATTTTAAGACTATTGGATCTAAAAACCCAGACCCTGTTCACCTCTATTGTTGAGAAGTTCAGTGGTTGTACAAGTCAGACTGAGATTGGGATGAGTAGATAATGATAGGATTTTCATTTGAGTGAACATTCCTTTCATTTGTTCACTCAAATTATATTAATTGTACGGCCATCACAATGAACAAGACACACAGTGACATAGATGTGAAGCAGCCTACACAGTTCAGCCGTTTTGCAGAGGATAGCACAGATCCATCAAACAGACCCCTTAAGCCCAATGTCCACCCGCTGCGGTCCAGCTCCATGTGGCTCAGCTAAGGCTGCACTGTACAAGTCTAAAGCCATCATGAGGCACCTGGGTCTTCTTATGAACACTACTGACTTGTCCCTCATTCATGAGGAACCCATGAGGAACCTGACCCTGAGGTTAAGGTTATGGCCTTCACTTCCACAATTGGGTCCATCCTCAGTCTCAATTACTAACAATGACGAACCCTGGATGACAAATTAGAAATCTTTTTAAAGAGAGGCCGCATGCATTTTGCTCTGGCGACAAAACTGCCTAAAGAAATCTACAATCAACTATTGTCAAAAAAAATCAAGAGTGCCAAACAGTGATACTACAAGAATGAGGAGGAGCTGCGGTGCTCTCACTCAAAAAAGTGCTTTAAGTCTGTTAAAGCACTTATGGAGATGATGATGATGGGCGAGCGGTGGTACACTGTACCACAAGAATCCAACATCTTGCGGATTGTAGCAGAGATGCTCATAAGTCATCTTTTGCAACTCCAAGTCAAGTCTCAAGTCTTTGAGGGGTTAAGTCCAAGTCAAGTCTCAAGTCTCTTGTCATTCTGTCATCTGCTGCATGAATGGCTGGATGCCATCCGGTCTGCTGAGAAGAACACTGCATAGCTCAAATTAAGTAATTCAAATCATGTACTGTATTATCCTCACTGCTTTATCGATTAGCATAAAGTAGCAGCATTGATTAGTTGACAGTATTATTAGTAGACATTCCCTTAATGTTAATGCACCATTGTTTTTTAAACATATCAAATAAAGATTGTTCACGAGTCCCAAATCTGGAGTCCGAGTCAAGTCTCAAGTCTTTGGAGGACGAGTCTCAAGTCAAGTCTAAGTACGACTTGAGAGAGACCTCTTAAGGCCGACAGACTCCTCCTGATCACAGGAATAGTGAAAAACAAAAAACGGTCTAACTCCACAATTCAGTACTAGATGGTGCTAAGACTTTTCACATTTTCAGCAACTAATTTCTAACATTTGTCATGTGTTTAGAAACTAATATATGAATTTGGTTTCCAGTGATATAATTATGCTCTGAAAGACATGGCCAAGGATCCATTATCTCAGTGTTGCCAAAAGAGCCTGGTCTTCCATGTAACGTTCTAAAACAAATATATCTGACCTTCATTCGTCCAATTCTTGAAAACTGGGCTGGGCTGACAAGGCCTCTCTGAGGAGCTGGAGTGGGTACAGAAGCGATGCTGCAGGGTCATTGGCACTCCGCCTTCTTCTCTTCCATCTTTGAGTGAAAGGCGTGATGAGGCCATCCTGCGTACCCTCACACCAACACACTGAAGGATAGCTCATCCTGCCCTGCATGGTTTTCTGCTTGTAGCCTCAACACCCACTTATTCGCTTCAACGGCGAAGAGAATACGTACTGTAGTGCCCACAAGCAGAACCAAAAGACATGAACTCTCCTTTATTCCTTGTGCTCTTAAATTGTTTTTCAAATTACCTATTTATTTTAGGGTTTATGCAATTTCATGCTTCTGCTTATGATGTTGATCACTGTAATGTCTGACGCATTTCAAGATTCACTGTTTAAAAACTGTTTTTATGCTGTTGTACCCTGCCTGGTCAAACTTTCAGAAATTAAACTGAAACTGAATGGAGAAGGAAAAGACAAGCAGATAACTTATGCAGTTCTCCAAAAGGAAGACTCTCTAACAAAGTTTATAAAACACTTAGTGGAGAAAGCAACGGCCGAGGATTACCCTGCTCCTCCAACAAGGATACTTTGTTTATCGCTCATTGTTAGCACTTTGTTCTCTCTGCAGTTTCACATGCAACACACACTGCTGAGCACATGATGCACCGTAAGGAACAATAGTACATTCATAAGGAAGGGCCTGTAGAAAATAACAAATTAAATCAAAAGTAAAGAACATTAAATAGAACAAAAATAGAATTAAATCACACAGTTACATCAACTTCAACATCAGAATTATTTGCATCAAAGGCCAGATAGTAAACAGAGGGGTATGACACTGAATGACAGCTAACTTATGGAAGTGTAGCTGTAGTGAATCTTTTCCTACATTGGGTTAATGATATGGTTAACTTATCCTGATTATTCCAAGATGGTATAATATAGCTTAATGCTTGGATGCTTAGGTAGTCTCCTATTTTATTTAGCATGCATAGAATAAACACTTAGAATTAACTAATAGGCCTTTCACATTGTAACAGATGCATAGTTTCTTGCTGCCAGCTCTGACCTTCAATGTTGCTCCACAACCAGCGCAAAATTAACATTGATGAAGTACAAAGAGTGTTTTTTCTGACTCCTGGATATAAACTAAAGGCGGCAAGTTCTTCGCCTAAAGTTACCTCTTTGGTTATGAAATGAGTTTCTCAATATGGAAGCTGTTGTTACCATGACAATGTGAAAAGGGCCTAATGCTAAGGCTATGCTGCATACTTACACTATGACAAATTCCTAAGTAATCTTGCATATTGTGGCAATGAATTGATTCTGATTCTGATTTAATCTCAAAGATATTTCCTACTTAACTACAAAATCCATTCTCAGCGTATGTGTACTGGAGGCTTCAAGTTTCCACATCGCACTTGTGTAAGTTGAATATTGGACCAGCATTGACTTCTGCTAGTATAGAAAACTGGATTTTCAATGAGCACAGAGAAACTTTCCACTTTCAGTAGATGAGATGAATGTGAAAACAGCTTTCTAGTGTCAAACTCTGCACAGACATCTCTGCACAGTGAAGTTCAAACATCTAACTGTTGGAACAAGAAAAACATATTTTTGACTTTAGGGGCTCTTTAAAGAAGCTTTCTGAGTGCAGCACTCTCTATGAACCCAGAGAGAAGCCTGGAGTTGAGTGTCAGTAAAAGTAAAAAGTGAAAGCCTTTTGATTCCTTGCTGCACACATCAAGATCCTTTAGGATACACTCCAACAAAACCAACAGTGACAGCCCGCTAGCTTTCCATGTATGGCTGACCCCTTATTAAACAATGATTGATAGTGAACTTGTAAGCCATGCTCCCCAAATAACTGCCAAGGTTGGGCTCTCAGACATCATGACAGATCAGTGAGTTGTGGCTATGACATTTCTAGTTTCTCGGATCATGTGTGACTACAAAAACGTAGTGTTGTCTCGACTATATTTCAATCATGAAAGACTGATTTATACAGCATACTTTAGTGCACCCCATGCTGTACACGCCCCTTGTCATTCAGGGGGAGCAGTTGTCTCGCCCCACCCCCTCCCCTGATCACCACCAACGTCATGGATCCTCTAGAAATCCCTATGGGGGGATTATCTATCCCATACGGCACTGACGCCCCCTCTCTCATCTCAAGGGGAGCGTCATCATATCATTGCATCATATGCACACTTAAAATGTTTATTTGTTCAATTAAGTTTATTAATCCTTCCTACGAGTCTCTCATGATTGAAGTGTGGAAATAATCAGCTTGAATGAAAAGAGCATCTGTGCAGGGATCTTTTTTAATTTGCCAGCTTTTGGTCAGAGTGAGACAACCTGAACCTGAACCTGACCTCCTGAAGGTCTCTGCTCACAAGCTCACACATTTAAAAGATGCTCTTTTCATTCAGCTTGATATTCTTTAGCTCCAGCACCTCAGCTAAGTCTGATACCGAGAAAGCAGTGTATTTTCCTTTTCTTTTTTTTCTTTTTTTGTGTGTGGAAATCAGCTTAAAATTATCGATTGGAAATCGATGTCGTTGCACAGGATAAATTTTTGCTACTGTTGTAGCTTGCTTTTCCCGTCTTGCAGAAGGGAAAAGGAGGATTACCGAAGCAGCGAAGTGCCTCTTTTTGCTCCAGTCCAGTAGCTAACTTCTCTAAGCTGTGTGCATGTATGAGGGTTATTATGGTCATGGCTTGGCAAGCCTAAAAACTTAATGGGATTTAAAAACGTTATTTTCTGAGCTGAAAGGTTATTGAAAATGATATGGCAGTCTAATAGAAATTTGCTCAGAATCTTTCATTTGAAACCACTCACGGCTTCAATATGATACTCAGCTGCTCAAGTAGGCCTTTGAAGGAATGATAACCAAAATAACATATTTGCTGATTACATCAGCCCCAAGTAAGATGCCCTGGTACATTCAAATCAACCACTCAAATAAAGATGTTGGCAAAGAAGGAAGGAAGGAAGGAAGGAAGGAAGGAAGGAAGGAAGGAAGGAAGGAAGGAAGGAAGGAAGGAAGGAAGGAAGGAAGGAAGGAAGGAAGGAAGGAAGGAAAGAAAGAAAGAAAGAAGAAAGGAATTCAAGTGCTTAGCAGTGAAAGCTCAAGTTTATACTTTGTGCAAATTTGGCATCTTGAGCGAGCATTATTCAAGATTCAAGATTCAAGATTTTTATTGTCACTCCGTGGTACGAGTATCACGTGTGAAATTCTTGTGCTGTACAAATATAACAGGGCATATGAGTGCAAAAACAACAAGAGACACAACAAGCAATAAGGCAGTAGAGTGATAAGACAAGTCAGAGACAGTGGCATATTCACTGCACATAGGTGCACATGTCATGTGCATACTTTAGACGTGCTTAAACATTTTAAATTCGACGTATTTGACGTACAGGTGCAAATAGCATATACCTAATTAAATTTAATTAGGTTATCAAACAGAATGGTTTGATTGATGTCTGTTCATGAAACATTCCCATCCAAGAGGCGTCTGTCCTACCAGAGAGAATATTTACCAGCTGTATGGCATTCAATTGAGAATGTATTCAGGAATAGGTCCAATACCAGCAAGCCTTTCCAAGTGTGGAGCAGACAGGTCAGGTGGCCCTCACTGACATCCCTTATGTTATGTGCTGCATCAGGTACCGCGTGGGCATTCCACCCTCCACACAGGTGCTGTGTCAGCTGGCAGCATGTCACAGGCTGTTGTGGGAATATTTCAGTAGTCTGTTTGCTGTTGCCTGGTGCAGTTCTTAATGCTATGAGTAGATACACCAAGGAACTTGTCAGACAGACACCGATGCCAAACAGCCAAAAGGCTAGATTCCATTGTGTGGCTTTCGAAATGTTATCATCAGTGCCATCAAAATGTATCGGTATGCAAATAAAAAATCAGGACTCAAGAACCATTTAATATGCATAATAGAGATAATAATCACTTGGTACATTATGTGATGCAAATGTGGCCATGCTTGTTAAAGCCTTTCACTTTCAATTCAATGAGTGAGTTGCAGAGCAACTTGTTTGTGAGTTGATTAGAAAATAGTAAAAATTAATATGTTTCAGTGATTTGTCATTTTGGCAAAAGTGTGGACTAGGCTCATTTCTTTCAGATTTTGTTAAATATATATTATTATATTTTTATCTAATTAATCGCCCAAGGGCATGTTGCCAGTTCAATCTCGGAGAAAAGTAATGTAGTCTCTATCTCAGCAGAAAGACATGAACACAAAGACCACGGAGCAATTCTCCGCCATAATGATGGGAAGGACAAAGAAACCAACAAAGAAAAAGGTTTTGAATTAACCTTTCCATAAGAAGAGACATGCCCAAAATCCTTAGTGCGCACATTTAGTAGGCTATAGTGCAAGTCTGAATAGAAACAGCTCAAATGTGTGGATGTCAGTCTGCTCAATTCCCTGTAAATGTATACAGTCTGAATCAAGCCCATGTATTTATGCATTACAGATTGAGATTGCAATACAACACATTATACACTGCAGAATTATTATTATTATTAGTAGTAATAGTACTAGTACTAGTCGTAGTACAAAATCTGTTGTTCGCATACTTTGGAACTAATTGTATGACTTTGGAAAGTCCTTTGAAGCTTCCTCTTTCTATTCTCTGGATATATCCATCAATAGCCTTCAAAGGCCTAAACTTCTCTATGGAAGTTGTATGATAGCACAACTCAGACATGGGTCCGTTGGCCCTTATCATAAATCTCCTGGTCAAATTGATAGGGAACTCCAGATTCAGTTCGTTGGCTGCAGACTTCAGCAAATCTCCCAGCTCAGTAAAGTGCAGACTCTTTCAATTATTTTCTCCAGTAGATATATTTATTTCTTCTGTCTGCCACTGATACAGAGAAATCGGCCAGTGATATTGCATCACACTATTAAGTCAATGCAATACAGAATACAGATACTGTAAGAAAAGTAGTGGCAGTCAGTGGACTCAGAGAACAGTTTAAATACTTTTTTTCATATTTGCTGATGCCACTGCGCTCCACTATGCAGTAATTATTGGATATAACCGAATTAGCCTGCTGTCTCTCTTATCCAACAAATAGTACTGTGTAACTCAATGGGTGTAGCGTGGCAACAACACTGCCAGGTGCAGGGGTTCAACTCCCACATGCGACAAAAAGCCATGGTGCAGTAAAGCTGTTTGTACAAAAGCTTCAACCAAACAGAATGCATTCTAATCGTGTTGAAGCTATAGGCTACTGTACTTCAACATAAATAGCTCATAATGTCTTTTGTCATTAATAAATTATTCTCTTCTAGCGGAGGGAAGGGTTCCCTCTGTATATTTGATTAGGAGCAGAAACCTGACCTCTGCGAGACATTTGATCAACCTGCAGGCCAACATAATAACCTATCAATAACACTCTAGCTGCTCGGCGAGGTGGTATGTTATCCATGTTGTCTCAGAGTAAATATCACAGCATGTTGAATTCCTATCGACCCCCCAACAGGTTTGTCTATGGGGGAAAACCCATGTTGGCCACATTTATTTAGATAGTCCAGTGCTGCTGATCATGCTTTCAACAGGTAGTGTTTGGTTAAATAGAATGATTGAAGAAGTATGACTAAACAGTAAACACTACAAGTTGTTCACTCTGGAGGTCTTGTGCAACTGGTCATTTGCTAGTGGGCAGCTAGCTTCACTAAGTTTGTAAACTGTTGAAAATGTTGAGGATCATGGTTTTAAACAAGCTAGAGTGGTTAATTTGAGTCAGAGGTTAAGCTGCTCTTGAATCAAATGGTTGGTGCATCAACAGGGGTCAGTGTAGTCCAATTCAAGTCAAGTCCAGGGCTTTATTACCTCACAAGGGGGAAATTAGGTGCAGTCAAGACCGGACGACGACGACAACATCAACACAACCAACACATTAGAAAGACAATTAAAAAACACAATAAAGGAACAACCAACAGTAAGAAAGATTGAAAAGTAAGCCTGACAGAGGGGCAAAAACCAAACGTTATCTGAGATCTCGGAAAATGCAACTATAAGATTAATAAGAACAATGAACCTGGCTAGTACACAAAAGATGTGTAAAAAACACAAGTGCGGCAAGCATCATGTGTGCCAACTCAGCATATCGATAGCTGTAAAATGCAAAAGTTCTCCGGTGGGACATAGGTCTGGGCCGACAGCTGAGAGCTTTGTGATTGGTTCCTCATGATGATAAATGCTTACCTTATCAGATATGTATCTGTGCTCTGTTTAGGCCACAGGTCAAGACAATCATGCATGAGAGAGACCCTTCCTTTATCCTTTTGTTTTTGCTTTGTGACAAGGCCTCGGTGTTCTTATTCACACAGCCAGGTGAGCTTAAGGTCTTTTATCTTCTAAGTAATGACAACATCACATCACAGGGTTTACTATTTATTTTGAAGACATTGCTTTAGTCTGGCTCAAAACATGGTTAGATTTTGAAACTCTCATGGCAACTGACAGCCTATATCTATTATCACCAGCAATCAAGTTTGATAACAACACCCAAAGCCAAAGCTGTCTGTGCCAATGTTTCAATCTATTTTTGTTTGTTTGTTTTGGTCTACTCTCCAGCTTTTGATTTCTCTGTGATTGAAGCCAATTGTGATTTAATTACCAGCTTACAAAGAGCATTTAGAGATGAAGATAATTTACACACAGCAATTAAATGGTTACTCTCCTGTGTGGATCTTCATGTGTTTCTTCATGTTTCCTTTCTGACCAAAACGTTGACCACAGACTGAGCATTTAAATGGCATCTCTCCTGTGTGGACTAGCATGTGTGTGTGCAAGTTTCCTTTTTGACCAAAACGTTTACCACAGACTGAGCATTTAAATTGCGTCTCTCCTGTGTGCACTATCATGTGTTTCTGCAAGTCTCCTTTCTGACCAAAACCTTTACCACAGACTGAGCATTCAAATTGCCTCTCACCTGTGTGGACTATCATGTGTCTCTGCAAGTCTCCTTTACGACCAAAACCTTTACCAGACTGAGCATTTAAATTGCTTCTGTCCTGTGTGGACTAACGTGTCCCTTTAAGATGTGTTTATGACCAAAACTTTCACCACAGACTGAACAGTTAAATGTCTTCTCTCCTGTGTGGACTCTCATATTTTCATTTCATTTATTTGTTTATTTGAATAGGGACAGGTACACGTACATACAGTATAGTGTTCACAACATAAGATGTCAATAAACCTATGATGTGTTGTATCAAAGCATGTATAGCCCAGGGCTAGTTTGCAATGCCAGTCCCTAGATGTAACCAGACATTCCTGTAAAATAAAAAATAATAATACACAAAAATACAGCAAAATAACTACAATAAAAAGACACATTATCAAAGATCAGATAGGCTACTAAACGTAAAATTCAGGTCAAATTTCAGTACAGTAACAATTCAAATATCACAGTTAAGACAGTTCAAATTATGTTCAGTTTAGTTAAGAGTGTGTGCTTATTGTACACACTCCTAAGAGTGTGTACAAACCTGGTGGAGCTTCAACCAGTCTTTGACGTTTTTATTAAAACCCTTAATTTCTAGGTTTAGTTTTATTTCCTCCGGCAGTGTGTTCCACATTTGAGACCCCTTAATGGAGAACGCGGACTGTCCGAAAGAGGTTTTGCGGCGTGCAATTTTGCAGTTTCCACTAGCCGTGCCCCTGGTAACCCTGATGCCGCTTTGTCGACTGACAAATCGGCTCAGAGGCTCAGGTGCTAAATTATGTAGACATTTAAAAACCAGTTTAAGATTGGAGAATTTTAAAAAGTTATCAAAGCTTAACAGGTTATATTGTTTCAGTATGCGGCAGTGATGCCATCGCATGGTTTTTTTTGCCATTATTTTTAGAGTCTGCTTATAAAGGGTTGCAACTGGTTGAATTATGGTTTGGGAGGCTTGGCTCCACACAGTAATACAGTACGACATATGAGAAAAGACCATGGCATGCATAAACAACTGTGCTGCTTTTAGTGGTATATGATGCCTGATTATTGTAAAGCAACTTAGGTTGCGTTTAACCGACTTTGTCATCTTTTTCACATGTCTCAGCAGTCCCCACTGATCAAATATTTTACCACAAATTGAACAACTGTGTTTTTTCCCAAGAACTTCACTGTTTTTCAGTGAGTCTAAACCTGACTGAGGTTCACCAGTTTCCATCCTATCATCATCAATGTCTTCAGACACAGGTTCAGAAGAGTCTAAAGTCTTGCCAGCACTAGTTGGTTGTAAATGACTACCTGGATCTAAGTCCCCGGTTGGTTCTCCACAGTCCTCTCCATCAACTCCTATTTTCATCTGTTCAGTTGAGCTGCTGGCTAGAGGCTCTGCCTCTCTGTTCTCCTCAGTTTGGCTTTGATTAAGCTGTGAAGACTGAGGTTTCTCCTCATCATCTTCACTCTTCACAGGGACAGCAGTGAATGGGAACTCCTCCAGCCCTTGACGATGCTCCAGCCCTTGACGATGCTCTTGACTGGTCCAGAGTTCCTCCTGTTCCTCTTTTATGTGTGGGGGCTCTGGGTCCTCCTGAAGCTGCTCTCCCTCCTGACTGATACAGAGTTCCTCCTGTTCCGCTTTAATCTGACTGATGCAGAGTTCCTCCTGTTCCTCTTTAATGTGTGGGGGCTCTGGGTCCTCCTGAAGCTGTTCTCCCTCCTGACTGACCCAGAGTCCCTCCTGTTCCCCTTTAATCTGACTGATGCAGAGTTCCTCCTGTTCCTCTTTAATGTGTGGGGGCTCTGGGTCCTCCTGGTTCAGACCGGAGCTCCACTCCTACTGCTCAGGGGGAACCTCTTCTTCACAGAACGGGAGGTCTGGTGGTACGGCTGAAATACAGACACATACACACATTAAGGTAAAGTTTACCTGGTAAACTATGAATGGAAGTCTACCTAAACTTACTGTTACTTCATAATTTTAAGGAGATCCATATGTATCACCAATGGGTTTGGGGGTGGACCCGAGGGGCAACCTCCGCAGCTGAAAAAGTATTTCAAATTTTGAAAGATAAGCTTCCTCCTCATACTCTACTATCATTCTTTCAAACATCACAAATATATCTTCAGTTAGTGTGCATCACAGCTTTCAGCTTCTGGACTTTAGACATTCTCACACACAGTGACAGCAACTTTTCCTCCTCAGCTATTACTGACAAACTTTGTTGCTAGCCCACTTCAGTGTTCAGTCCGCTAGCTCAAGCTAACGTTAGCTTCAGCTAAACCATTCATCTGACGATCTGAGTCCATGAGAGAGAGAAGGCCCTTTCTTCTTCTATCCTCTTAGAAGTAAACGGCTTCAGTTACCACCCATACATAAGCTACAGAGTCTTCTGTTAGTCAAATAAAGTTGTAAACTAGGCTTGAAAAGCATTCTTGAAAGGAAAAAATCTGCAAGCATGCTTACAGGCCGCCATCTTGCGCAATTGCATGCATTACCGCCACCTACCGGACTGAATTTCCTGAGTCGCTTCTTCTTCTTCTTCTTCTGCTTCCATAATTTGCGGTGGTTTAGAGGCATTATGTGATGTTGACTGATGTGTTTTATCTACAGTAGGCTAATGTGCATTTGTTTTCCTTTGGTCTCCAAAACAGATCTTGGCTGTCCAGCAGCAGCTGCATAGTGTTTGGTCCAAGATTGAGCTAGATTAGCAACAAACAAAAAACAAACAAACAACTATTCTGCCCTATGTGAGTAATAAGCTATATCCAAAAAAGAAAAGTAATAGGCTACATTTAGATCAAGGAACTATGCATTATAGTGTTCATATACACTTTGTCCATCTTTAAATTAAACAGAATTTCATGGTTTTCCTGCTCTTATAGTTTAAACGACCCTGCCTATATTCTCTTCAATAACAGATATGAGCACGTGCGTGATTGTGCCTTCAGTCAAATGTTCCTCAGAGCTGCTTTAAAGATGCATTTATTCATTCATTCATTCATTCATTTAGACTTTTATAGAACCAATCTCTCTTTCTTTCTTTCTCTCTCTCTCTCTCTCTGCAGTGGTTTGGACCTATTTCACAGTAAACATATTTCAAATTGTGTGTGTGTGTGTGTGTGTGTGTGTGTGTGTGTGTGTGTGTGTGTGTGTGTGTGTGTGTGTGTGTGTGCGTGCGTGCGCGCGCGCGCGCGCGTGCGTGCGTGCGTGCGTGTGTGTGTGTGGTGTGCACACAGTTACTTCACAGTAAACGTTATCCAAATTGTGTGCGTACGTGGAGGGGATATGGGATTATGTACATGGGGTAGGGTACTGCGGTAGGTGCTACAGGTCTCTGCACAGGGATATTTCTGTCCCTGGTCTTGAGTGTTCAAACTGGTAAAGGGTCAAAAGTAAAGGGGCTCCAGTGTTCAGCTAATTATTCAGAAGTGACTGGCCTGTCGGTGGAAACTGTTTTTGTGTCTGGTGGTTTTGGTGTACAGTGCTCTGTAGCACCTGCCAGTGGGGAGGAGTTGGAACAGATCAGGTCCAGGGTGAGATGGGTCTGTGATGATCTTTCCTGCCCATTTCTTGACTCTGGAGGAGTACAAGTCCTGAATGGAGGGCAGGT
Source organism: Poromitra crassiceps (assembly GCF_964638095.1). NCBI lineage: Eukaryota > Metazoa > Chordata > Actinopteri > Beryciformes > Melamphaidae > Poromitra > Poromitra crassiceps. Next base: position 27,478,148 of record NC_139634.1, read on the forward strand.
TGGCACTGATGATTTTCTCTGCAGTCCTGACTGTCCGTTGCAGTCTGTGCCTGTCCTGTTTGGTGGCAGACCCAAACCAGTGATGGAGTTGCAAAGAGACTGGATGATGGCAGTGTAGAACTGGATCAGCAGCTGCTGAGTGTGCTTGCTAAGCTGGCGTAGGAAGTACAACCTCTGGGCCTAGGCAAGTTAAATTGCTTCTTAAAAGGCTGCAGGCCCTTTTGTGTCAAAGCTGCTCCATCTGGGCCCTTCTTGAACTAACTTCTTGAACTAACTTCTTCCTCTCTCTCTCTCTAAAAAAAATAAATCTAAACTAACCTAAACTAAACTTGTACCACTGGCCTATTCCTTACAGAAGTTGTAGTTGTCATAGACTGTGTTGCATAGTTGATTGCTCTATTGCTGACAAAAATGTGTTATTGTAAATCGCTTTGGATAAAAGCGTCTGCCAAATGACGTAATGTAATGTAAAGCTGCATCTGGCTGCAGGGTCTTTGTTCAGAAGAAGTTGTTCTTGTTGTGAATGGGGGGAGGGTAGGAAGGCCTAGTTCCAGGCCTAAACACCAACCATATGTAGCTCTGCAGAAACCTCATGAACCTCATGAACTCAGCAGTAAAAAAAAAAAAAAAAAAAAAAAAAAAAAAAAAAATCTGCAAAAGTGGGTGTAAACCTTCAAACTGTTTTTTTTTCTCAAAGATGGCTCTTCACAAAACATACATTTTAGCTCTGGAAACGTTTGGTTTGCACATACATTGGTCTTTTAACCATAGTCTCTGTCAGTGGAGTGCACAGACTCTCTAAGGCAGTGGTTCTCAAAGTGAGGACCGGGGATCCCCAGGGGTCCTTGACGGGGTTCCAGGGGGTCCCCAGCAATAGACCCTTCTCACGGGGGCCATTTTGTGTCGAGAAGCCAGGGTAAACACAGGTGCAAGCAAAACACTAATGAGGGTTTCCAAATTCCAATCATGGAAGTTGGAAACCCTCATTAGTGTTTTGCTTGCACCTGTGTTTACCCTGGCTTCTCGACACAAAATGGCCCCCGTGAGAAGGGTCTATTCTTAAGGACAAGCTAGACTTACTCCTGGTGTTGCTGCTATGCAACGCTGGGGGTACGGGGCTTGCTCTCTTACGGCCCGGCCACATCTACGCGTCGTTTGACGCGGGCTGACGCTGCTGCCCATCCACTTTGTATTGGAACATGCTGCTCGACGCCTCGCAAAGCATGCTGGGAGACCAGACGACGCGTGCAGCATGTTCCAATACAAAGTGGATGGGCAGCAGCGTCAGCCCGCGTCAAACGACGCGTAGATGTGGCCGGGCCGTTATGGGTTACGCCCACTGACACCAAACTCAATACAAAAGCCTCTCAGTTTTACTGTTGTCTTGCTTGTCACTAAATGCGCCCGACTGCTATAACATGACTTTAACCTGTTATGAATCAGTGGGGTCTGTCATATTTGGGCTAAAAACCGAAGCTCTGCAGATCACTATTCTTCCACGCATAACACAATGACCTAATGTATATGACTATTTTGGCATGATGAGTGTCATGTTCTGTAATAGCCTGTAAAACATCTAAAAGCAAAAATCTTATCAAGACCTTGTGACCCTGGGTCCATGGTCTAATTTGTGTCAGTTTAGGGGTCCTTGATGTGAAAATGTTTAAGAACCACTATTTGAGAAAGAAGGGGCACCTCACCTCACCAACCATTTTATATCAACCTGCTAAATACAATTAATTAAAAACTGACCTATAAAGGCAACATCATTTCAAATCTAAATAGATCGAATAGAATGACACAGGCCTAGAGGTCTGCTAAACATTAACAGTTAAGATCATTTTCAAATGGCACGACACTTACTACACTACTGTGAACACACACATGTGAATAGACAGACAACACATATGTATCTACAACACACACACACACACACACACACACACACACACACACACACACACACACACACATATATACACCTACACACAATTTTTGTGTTGTAGTGTATCCTCATATGCGAACAAAAAGAAAAACCAATAAAAACTTGGTCACAAAAAAATATATACACCTACACACACACCTAGCTACACACACACGCCCGCACACGCACGCACACACACACACACACACACACACACACACACACACACACACACACACACACACACACACACACACACACACACACACACACACACACACACACACACACACACACAGATACAGGGAGGCCAGGCCACTATGAAAAAAGACACCTTTGTGGTATGGGGAAGTAGGGTGGGGAAGTAGAGTGAGAACCTTTGGCTTCTTCTTACATGCTCTGGCCTAGCGCCAGTCAAGTTTGTATCGGTCCCGACCCCGTTTAGTTCTACACGGTGACAGCTCTAGCAACCGGTTGGTCACGTCACCGGTAGGATGACGTCAGAGTGATAAGGGGAATTCCGTCCCCTACTACAGACAGCCCAGCCCAGCCCGTGGACGAGCTGGAGCTCCTCAGGCTGCTGGAGGGAGGGAGACAGACAACACGCGCTGACACGTGAGGAGACCGGCCGGCGTCATTCTACACCACCATGTGTACTGCCCGCACACAGTGTTCTTCATTCAGCTGAGACGGGCTGAGACACGCTCTGCTCTGCTCTGCTCCGGACGAAGATGTGAGAAAGTCACCTAGCGGGTTTAATGGCAAAACAAAACTTAAAAGGTGTCATGCGTAAAACGCCATCCGGGTCATAAAGCCAAGATCTAAACAACACGAGCACAGCACCAGCCGAACTGCATGTAAGTGAATTTTGAATGAAAACTTTATCCATACTAGGCTACCTGCTGTAGTAGCTACTACCACTTGTTGATGGTTAGTATCATGGTGATGATATGACGGTGATATTAATTGATCAAGTAGATCCATATTGATGAATATTATAAAGGAAATGTATTTTTGTTTTGTTTTGTTAATTTAGTCTAGCTGTGGGACAGCTAGTGCACATTAATTAACATTATAATGCCAGCTAGGTAGCTAATTTCAACTGCGCTCCCCCCTGGGCAACGTGTTGATTTCCAATTAAGCTCAGTTAAGCATTATTAATAAACACTTCTAGCCATGGTGGTACGGAAGTAAGTAATAATCTACACTGTTAAAAGTTCTGCTCTTCAACACGTGCATAGCCTATCCCCCTGAATTACCTTGAACCAGAAGACAGAAATGAGGGAAAATACATTAATAAATGCCTTATTGTGTGCTCTATGACCTTTTCATAATTGGTCTGTTTGCAGTGGGAATAGGCTATTGATCATACACTGACTGACACTGACACACTGACACATAATGACAAAGTCAGCCAAAAATGCAGGTGGAAGAGCAATCATGACATCTTTATCTTTGCTAAAGTCCATCTTCCCTGAGTGAGCAGATCACTTCTTTGTGTACAGTCGTACATAAACTTATTCATTTGCTCTGCCCTCATTTAGATGTTTGGTATCAGTTTGTAAACACCAGTATTTCCACTGAATTCTGGAGCCACACCAGTTGCCAGTAAACAGTTACCTACTGTTTTTGGTCAGTGTTCTTGACTAGCAGGTGTTAAAGCAATGCCCCAGGCACCACTGGAATGCTGCATTACACAGTTTTGGGCTCTGAACAGCTCACAGCCTGATGCCAAACTTCACACGATAAAGGCAGAGAGGGTTTTGGTGTCGAAAACACAAGGTGTTTCTTTGCATTCTGTCCAAATCTGCCTTTGGTTCCCATAGCACTCCAGCAGCGCCTGCTTGTTGCGATGTGTTTTATCAGAGGAGCCTATCCTCTTATCCTCTGTTATGTTATTCTGTCCCTGAGCCTACTGAGTGCTCTGTATTGAATCTCGTCAGCGCTGGACATGCTCTCTGGACAGTGGATCCGCACCACACGCTGAGCATGGCTGACCTCTCTCTGGACAGTGGATCCGCACCACACGCTGAGCATGGCTGACCTCGTCATGGAGCTTTGCCACAGAAGGGATCAGTGACAGTGCGAGGAGGATGTAGTGCTAGCTCAAATGTCCGCTGCCTCCAAATGCTCCCAAGCTCCTGAGGTGGCCCGCCGGCGCCGGGGGTCGTCTTTAAATAGGAAAAAAGCACTTGAGTTGAATGCCAGAGAGGGGCAGCGACCTCTGACCTCTGAGCAAGGTGATCTCAAGCCTATCTGTGTCTCAGAGGGTGATTCAGCAGAAACACAAGGCTTGTTGTCCTCCAGCTGCCTGGGTAGAGGAAGAAGGAACAGATCTGTGAGGGTCAGCTGATCAGCTCAGACTGAGTTTTCAATATAGACGGTTTTCATGGGATTGTGCTGCTAGGGAACAGTTTGGAACCTAGCTTACGTCCTGTGACTGTCAGTTATTGCACTAGCAAACACTGCAACAGGAAGTAAGTTTGGGGCAATTTAGAATACACCTTTCCTAACCTAACCGTGTGTGTGTGTGTGTGTGTGTGTGTGTGTGTGTGTGTGTGTGTGTGTGTGTGTGTGTGTGTGTGTGTGTGTGTGTGTGTGTGTGTGTGTGTGTGTGTGTGTGTGTGTGTGTGTGCAAATCTCATACTATATAACTCCCAATTTCTGAGACTTTCATAACTATAGCATATAGGATTATGAAACCCTTTCAAAACCCATTGGATAATGTGGGAAAAACTGCCATGTCATCGAGCTGGGCAAAAAAAGCTTCTTAGTTCCTGAAAAGCAGATTTCACCCAACCGTGACGATACGGAAGTAGCGTTGAGGAAACATGTAACTCCTGTTTAGACCTGTCCTACAGGTCGCTCTATGCACAGTTGTCAACGTTAATTTTGGTACTAAAGCGGTTGTGTTGCTCTCTCCGCAGATTAATTTTGGTACTAAAGCGGTTGCGTTGCTCTCTCCGCAGATTAATTTTGGTACTAAAGCGGTTGCGTTGCTCTCTCCGCAGATTAATTTTGGTACTAAAGCGGTTGTGTTGCTCTCTCCGCAGATTAATTTTGGTACTAAAGCGGTTGTGTTGCTCTCTCCGCAGATTCATTTTGGTACTAAAGCGGTTGTGTTGCTCTCTCCGCAGATTCATTTTGGTACTAAAGCGGTTGTGTTGCTCTCTCTGCAGATTCATTTTGGTACTAAAGCGGTTGTGTTGCTCTCTCCGCAGATTCATTTTGGTACTAAAGCGGTTGTGTTGCTCTCTCCGCAGATTAATTTTGGTACTAAAGCGGTTGTGTTGCTCTCTCTGCAGATTAATTTTGGTACTGAAGCGGTTGTGTTGCTCTCTCCGCAGATTCATTTTGGTACTAAAGCGGTTGTGTTGCTCTCTCCGCAGATTCATTTTGGTACTAAAGCGGTTGCGTTGCTCTCTCCGCAGATTCATTTTGGTACTAAAGCGGTTGTGTTGCTCTCTCCGCAGATTCATTTTGGTACTAAAGCGGTTGTGTTGCTCTCTCCGCAGATTCATTTTGGTACTAAAGCGGTTGCGTTGCTCTCTCCGCAGATTCATTTTGGTACTAAAGCGGTTGTGTTGCTCTCTCCGCAGATTAATTTTGGTACTAAAGCGGTTGTGTTGCTCTCTCTGCAGATTAATTTTGGTACTAAAGCGGTTGTGTTGCTCTCTCCGCAGATTCATTTTGGTATTAAAGCGGTTGTGTTGCTCTCTCCGCAGATTAATTTTGGTACTAAAGCGGTTGTGTTGCTCTCTCTGCAGATTAATTTTGGTACTGAAGCGGTTGTGTTGCTCTCTCCGCAGATTCATTTTGGTACTAAAGCGGTTGTGTTGCTCTCTCCGCAGATTCATTTTGGTACTGAAGCGGTTGTGTTGCTCTCTCCGCAGATTCATTTTGGTACTAAAGCGGTTGTGTTGCTCTCTCCGCAGATTAATTTTGGTACTAAAGCGGTTGTGTTGCTCTCTCTGCAGATTAATTTTGGTACTAAAGCGGTTGTGTTGCTCTCTCCGCAGATTAATTTTGGTACTAAAGCGGTTGTGTTGCTCTCTCTGCAGATTAATTTTGGTACTGAAGCGGTTGTGTTGCTCTCTCCGCAGATTAATTTTGGTACTAAAGCGGTTGTGTTGCTCTCTCTGCAGATTCATTTTGGTACTGAAGCGGTTGTGTTGCTCTCTCCGCAGATTAGAACAGCAGCCATGTTCCCCGACGCCCTGGAAGCAGCTGGTCGGGTGGAGGGCTTGACTCTGTCCGGCCCGCAGCCCGACCTGCCCGAGCCCGAGGAAGAGGAGGCGGAAACAGGAGCGGCCAGAGGGCCGAAGAGGAGAGGCCGCTACCGACACAGCCTGCAGCTACTGAAGCCCTTCAGGATAACACACAAGTAAACCAGCAAACCATGTCACCTGTTCGTCTGGGGCGGCTGTCTGACTGACTGTCAACCAAACAGGCAGATTCACACTGCCAAAAAACAACAACTTCTTAACAAACATTTATCTCATATTCACTCTATACATCTTGTGAAACTTGTGTACTTGTGCAGTTTACATTGGAATAAGGCAGATCACTGCGTACTAGGGGTGGGAATCACCAGATGCCCACGATATGATACTAAAACGATACTTGAGTCACGATACGATAGTATTGCGATATCGCCGATATTGCGATATATTGAATATTGATCGATATATTGCGATTTCTTACTTTTTTAACTGCAAATGATGTCCCCAAAGGAAAACTTTGTCAACATCTGGTTTATATAAGAACAATTTTCCAGTCTGTACATCTGACTTCAACCATTTTATTGCAGCAACATTGTCAAGTAGACAGACCAACAACTTTCATAAAGTCATGTCATAGTTGCATGCACCTGACAAACTGAACTGTTTGTTACAGTCTACTTACAGTCCACCTTAACTGGATGTGTGTGTGGCTACTGTACTTAGGTAGTTTTTGAACAATGCAACTTCACTTCACTTGCACAAAACATCTTGTGCAGCCCATTCAGTAACTGGGGAATTTGTAAATTACTGTTATGACAAAACTGTTACTGTTAAAACAAAATGAAAATATCTTACCGTTTGTTTACTGCTGGCCTTGGAACGAACGTTTATAGCAGCCCGGTGGCATGCCATGGCCTGCAATTTTTTTTTTTTTTTTTGCAATATCGATACTTGGCGTCCAAATATCGATACAATATCGTCAGGCAAAATATCACGATACTATGGTGTATCGATTTTTCGCCCACCCCTACTGCGTACTGTCAAGAAAATGACACTTGATTCTACAAAAGACACGAAACAAGTTGCATTTGCACCACTGCAATATTCCCCCCCTTGTTTCAAGAAAGTGAAAGATTTTAGGACTCAATAATAATAAGACTGGATGACTTGTTAAGATGGATATGTTTTGCAGTGTATAGACAGATGGACAAACACACATACACACTCAAAGATACACACATACACACTCAAAGATACACACGTTGAGGCAATTCTTGCTGTAGTTGTGTTTGCTGGCCGTCTGAGGTCCTGACTGCAGCAGGACTCAGGCCATGATAAGGAAAAGGGAACTTATCCGTCGGCAGCAGACGGGCTGTTTGAACAGCGGCTGATAAAAGGCTCCTCAACTTCTTCTTTCTTCTTTCTTCTTTTTTCTTTCGCTGCTCCCTCACATTTTTGTGAAGGTCGTGCAAATTGCTGTTCAAACATCGTGGCCATGAGTCACCTTCTCGTCCACTTTGGCCAGCAAAGGCGCCGGCACTCTGCAGGGGCCTGTGGGTGCACACACTCCCAACATAGCACCTGTGTGTGTGTGTGTGTGTGTGTGTGTGTGTGTGTGTGTGTGTGTGTGTGTGTGTGTGTGTGTGTGTGTGTGTGTGTGTGTGTGTGTGTGTGTGTGTGTGTGTGTGTGTGTGTGCGTGCGTGCGGGCGGGCGTGCGTGTGCGCGTGCGCGTGCGTGTGCGTGTGCGTGCGTGTGTGCGTGTGTGTCGTGTCTTATTTCTCTGTGCTCTTCCTCATTCCAGGCACCAGCACCCAGTGGATAACGCTGGCTTCTTGTCCTTTATGACTCTGCACTGGCTCTCCCCGCTGGCACTGAAGGCCTACAAGGCGTCCAGCCTGTCTATAGACGATGTGTGGGGGCTGTCCTGCCACGAAGCCTCCCAAATCAACTGCCAGAGGTGAGCTCACCCAGGTGCTATAATAAGCTGTACCTGCTGAAAGTCACCTGTGCTGCCTGCGCAAGTGATGCTGAACTTTGGTAGTTCCTGACCAGCATATAACCCCAATATGTGTGATTCTCTCTGTTGCTCCGGTAGTGGAGAATGGCCAATTAAATTTTTCCTCTCTCCGTTCACTGCTATTGTATTGAGGAACAGGTCTGAAAATCAGATTCTGACAATATATAAAAACATGAGTACATGTTTCACCTTGAAAAAGTTAAACTGAAATTCAGTCGGAGGAAAATTATGGAAAGAAGAAAATAATATGCTGATCAGTAATTGTAAAATAAATCTAAAAGAAAAGAAAAGTGGGAGACAGGACTTGGACAAAGCAGATGATTTTCTTTGTACTGCCAAAGTTCAAGATGGAAACAGCATTTGGACAGTGTCTAACTGGGCGAAGCGAGACGTTGGGGTGGTGTATGGTGATATTGATACTGGAGCACAGGAACAGACGGGAGTCAATCTGATCAGTTAGAGATCTTAGTGATGCGTCAGCCGAGAGAAATGACGTCAGCGATATTAGTTAGTGGTCTTTCCTCGTACTGAGAGAGAGAGACATGTGATCTATATAGTGCTCAGTTAGGTCAAGGGCTCCCAAACCTTTCAGCAGCCAACCCCCAAACAGTGCCAGAGGCTCGCAAGCCTCACTATCCCCGGAGGTGGTTGAAGCATACAAACCTTCGTGTGCACATGGTGAGAATTTTGTGGACAAAAGAAGCAAAATGTAACACTCATGGTTCAAATGTGTTCTTTCTAATAATTTTCAAATTGTATTTGACACATTCTGTAGTTCATACATTATTTAGGCCAATTTCAATCATTCTGAAATAATCTTGTGACCCACCTAGGGGTGTCCCGCGACCCCCCGAGGGGTCCCGACACCCACTTTGGGAACCACCGAGTTAGGCAATGATATGCTATCTGTCAGTTAGATGACAGATAGATATTCAAATGACAAGGTTTGGCTCCTGCATGTCTCCACTTGCTTTGGTAAAATAACACAGGTTTGGTGTAACAAACCATCTGGCCGCGTCGGGTTAATACCATGAAGTAACGACTAAAAAGATGCAGTGATTTTGCACCTTTCTCTGGCATGTCTTGTTCAATTCACCTGGATTTGCGCAAGATCATGAGATCACAATCACACGACAAATCCATCTTACCACCAATCTATTGGTTTGAATCTGACACCAGGGGTTCGCACCAATCAGCATCCTATGAGGCAGTTATGGGCGGGCTTTGGTGTGGCGAGAGCGAGCCTGTGATAGACGGATGGTTCATCCAATCACCTGCCACTGCCAGGTATTTCTTCAAAGTGTCTGCCCTTTGAAACGGTTTCCCGTGTGTCTCGTTCCCAAATGGTTATTCGAAAAGAAACCATCTGGCAGCGTCGGGTTATTGTTAAATAGCGGTACGCTATAATACAGAGACTTTTTTCTAAAGGTGAAAAAGTCATTTTTTCATTTCCTCGTAACTAGCCCCAGGTGCAGATGCCCAGCTGTGCTTGCTGTGCTTGGGCCGAGGTGAAGCTGATATCATATACCACTAACCTACTGTACTTTAATCTCACTCTGTGGGTTCACAGGGATTGTTTTCCACCCATAAACAAATATTGAGGAAGCTGCTTGACTTTGCGTGCCCTGCATGTGAGCCAGATGAATGTGGGGACAACACTGTTCAAACACAGACAGCAGCAGGGAGACAGGTGTCAGGCCAAGGCCAAACGGGTTGCATTCTGGGTAATCCTAGTGTGGGAGTTTACAATGCTAAGGGTGAGATTCCCCTCTGTGTGTGTGTGTGTGTGTGTGTGTGTGTGTGTGTGTGTGTGTGTGTGTGTGTGTGTGTGTGTGTGTGCGTGTGCGTGTGCGTGTGCGTGTGTGTGTGAGACACTGTTATGGGCAAGCCTGTAACATGTTCAGTTTAAATTGGTCCTAAACAATATAGTGTTGCTTGACACAGGGGACGATTGTCGCCATTCTGAAGTAATGGAAGTCCCTCTCGCCACCTTCCTTTCAGCTGTGGTTGATGGACATTGCCTCAGTTGTACAGATGGAGAGTGAGTTAGTCCTCAGGTTCCTGAGGACTAACTCACTTAAGAGATTTTCGCCCAACTGGTTTCACGTGGACCCCTTGCGTGGTATCCTATGTACAACATCTCTTGCAAGCACATAAGCACCTCACGCGGCTGGTAGCACCACGTTGTAATGCAATACATGGCTTTTCTTTTTTCTTTTTTCGCTCCTTTTCCTGTGTCTGAGACTGTTTGATTTTGTTCTTTGTATTCCGAAAAACATTGAAAAATAAAATATTGGCGGGAAAAAACAATATAGTGTTGTATATGCTTGCCTATTAATAATAAGATTAAAACAAAGTAGCCTACAAAAGGCGAATGAAAATCAAAATAAATTAATAAAATAATAATAAATAAAATTAGGCTATTAAAGCCCAGCACAGGCAAGGACACTTGCGACTATTTTGGCTGAACAAAAAAGACAGAAAAGGTTTTGACGGTATTGAAAATCATACCGTCGGTATTTCTAAGTACCCCGGGAATACGGTAATAATACCTTAATACCACCCAAGCCTACTTTTGTGTGTTTGTGCTTTCTATGAACTGGTTTGTTTGCACTGTGTTGCATGTGGTCTGCCCACGTGTGTGATGATTGATGAACATCCCGTCTTTATTTACCAGGACTAATGGCGGGACGGGAGGCGGCTAAGAATAGCAGGATTTAGGAGCTTACAGTGAGAGTTAGTTATGTCATTAACCCGTCTACTCAGGAGGACGCACTGTCTCGCTCTCAGTCACACGCTCATTAGCTGTCTTTGGCTCAGGCCAGGCTAGACCAGACCATAAGCCAAAAGGCATGGTGTGCCTGCTAAACTATACCCAGGGAAAGACATGGTGTGCCTGCTAAACGATACCCAGGGAAAGGCATGGTGTGCCTGCTAAACGATACCCAGGGAAAGACATGGTGTGCCTGCTAAACTATACCCAGGGAAAGACATGGTGTGCCTGCTAAACTATACCCAGGGAAAGGCATGGTGTGCCTGCTAAACTATACCCAGGGAAAGACATGGTGTGCCTGCTAAACTATACCCAGGGAAAGGCATGGTGTGCCTGCTAAACTATACCCAGTGAAAGACATGGTGTGCCTGCTAAACTATACCCAGGGAAAGGCATGGTGTGCCTGCTAAACTATACCCAGTGAAATGCCCAGTTGTAACTCAAAACCCCTTCTGGAAGTGGCTTTCATCAACGGGCTTTAATGATTGGCAAGAAGAGTGTGAGGGAGCGCTGCGGCTGCGTTGTTGAGTGCTTGCTCAAAATAGAACCAATGCTTTTTCCATTGCTCGTGCTGCAAATGAAGGCCTCATGACTTGACAGTATAGAGGAGGGGCATGTGAGAGAGTCTACTCTTGTATCTATCTAGTGACAACTGTGTTTAGTAAATGAGCAGGCCATGGCTTTGACCAGGGCTAGAAGGGAGGGATGTGCTACTAGGGGTTCACCATTCAATAAAACTACAATACGATGCAATATACAGTGGAATCCGCTTATAGTGATCACGGTTATAGTGATCAACCGCTTATATTGATCAAAAAGCGTCGTCCCGAATCATTCCTACTATACACATGCTGTTTAAATAATTTGCTTATAGTGATCAATACTCCGCTTACAGTGATCATTTTGGGCCTTGTCCCACCTGAGAACAATGGAAGAAATGTTTAAAACAGTAATTTTTCTTTTTTTTTTACTCAACAACTGCCAAAAATGAGCCAACGAGATACAGCAGCGAATCGCGATACTTGATGCATGTCTGTATGAGGAGAGATCACGGCATCTCTGTCTGTGGAGAGATGGCGGTGTCTCCGTCTATGCGAGACCGCATAGACGGGCTGGAGGCCTAACTTACTGTATGGATTTTTAAAGTCAATAACATTACTTTACTTTATATGTACAGTATTCATGGAACACATATACAAATGTCAATTAGATGGTGATCTGCGTGAGAAATAAAGACATTTTTGTTTGTTTGTTATAATGATCATCTGCTTAGCCTATAGTATTTTTATTTATTTATCTTTGATTATAATTTGACCCGTCCAAAGGTAATCACTATAAGACGAGTGCACTGTAGAACATTTCAGTATTGCTGTACAGAATTGTGTTTATTTCTGAGGCAGAAATATTTTTAGCAATGGTATTGGCTTGCTGGAATGTACAGTAAACAACAATTAAAACATGTCACGTGTGGAGAAGCACATGAGGAAAGCATCAAAGGGGCTCAAAAGTCTGAAGTTGGCTGGCTGATATTGTGGTATAATGGCTGGTATGCGTGAGCTGAGTAGCTGCGGTGGAGGGGGGGGGGGGGGGGGGGGGGGGGCTTTGCTTTGTGTTTACATAGCAAGAACAGTTATGCAACGGCGATGCACAGCCCAGACGATAGCGAGCGGGGAATGGGAGAAGCGCCCTGGGAGAGTTGACACTTGACGGTGCTCAGTGAGGTGCGAACACACTCTTGGAACATCACCTTCTTTTGCCATCTATCAAACTCGGAGATGGCTGTTATGAACGTTTCAGGCATATCTGAAAGCAAATCATTTCTCTTGCGGACTGCTGTGGTTCCCAGGTGATCTGTGCACGTGCGCACACACACACACACACACACACACACACACAATTCTGGCCCCCACATATTGCCATTTTTGTGAGTCTTTGTTGTTGCTTGTATTTATTGTTGCTAATGGTACACGTGTCCTCTGACTTTACAACTGTGCGTCCTGGTGGCTCGCCTCATAGCACGTGTACCACGGAGGCTCGGTCCTTCGCGTGGTCGACGCGGGTTTGAATCCGACCCGAGGTCCCATGCCGCATGTCATCCCCTCTCTCTCTCCTGACCTTTCCTGTCTGCCTACTGTCCTATCTAATAAAGGCAAAAAATGTAAAAAAAAATAATTAAACAAAAAACAAAAACTTTACCTTGGCTGGACATGCTGTGTAAATATATGCTATAGTTCAGATGCATGTTAATATGGGAGATTCTTATTTAGTTCTGGCTACTTTTCAGTAAATTGCTCACGGTGTTTCGCATTGACAGACTTCTGCAACATGTCAGAAAGACGTCCATTTATTGCTCACTCTTGAAGCCTCGTTAGCAGTCAATCAAGCTGTGTACTGTGTGCAGGAAGCTATTCGTTGTAACTTCTCAGCTGGATTCAGCACCATTTCACTTCAAGTAGTGTTAATTATCAAGCTATGTGAGAATCTAGTTGGTTTAATGCTCTTTCTATCTCTGATACGTTTTTAATAAAGCCATTAAAGCGTAAATTAGTTCCTGCAGCTGCTGCTGCTGCTGCTGCTTTACCGAGTCATTAGCAACAATGCATTTAGCCAACAAGATATTTGACCCTCGTCACATTATACAGCGATAAGAGTACGTTAGCAGATCTTTAACATGTTTGGTAGTTTTCTAATTAGGTAATGCATCGTTCGTTAAAAAATATTGTACGTTTGTAGGTCACCTTTAAAGTACTAATTATCTCCACGATGACTCATTACATCATGTATCCACATTATCAGCCTACCTGCTGCTTTCATTGTATTTTGTGCTTCTCGGCTGTCTTGATTGCCAGCCTGTTTTTCTCCTACTGTTCTTGTATCATCTTCACTTCCCTCTGGACTTGAAAGACTGATTAATTGGCGGTTTCTGTGGAGTGCTGTAGTGTTTAATTACCAGATTTACGGAAAAGTAACAAGTACAAGAAGTATTTTTATAACTTGTAATTTTGCCCGTCGCAAATGCTCATTTCCATGCACAGTTAATTGGTACCATGACAGCACTTTGCATAGCAGTAATGAGGGAGGGAAATAGTTGGACTAACTATTGAGTCTCAGCATTCAGGTGCATGAAGTGAAACAACAATAGAATAGAATAGAAGAGTTTCAGTGGAGTTGAATAGTTGATGAAGTGGTCATTGTCTTGTGTGCTCCTGCTCAGGCTGGAGTCTCTGTGGCACGACGAGTTGAAGAGACGAGGGCGAGAGGGGGCGTCCCTGACCAGAGTCTTCTGGAGGTTCTGCCAGACGCGCATGCTGGTGGCCATCTTCTCCCTCCTCCTCACAATGGTGGCAGGCTTCGTGGGGCCCGTGAGTACCCTCCAAATCCTCCTCTCTCTCTCTCTTTATTCTGCTGATTTGGCTAATGCGCCTTTCAGCATGGTCGCTGGCTCCCAAGTCCGGGTGTCTTTTTCTGAAAATGGCTTCATCCCGTTTCACGCTGGTCTGGGAATTGAAATGAAAACATACTGGGAGATTACAAAGCCTTAGATAGTGAAACCCTTATTAATACCACAGATTAGCTGCTTTCTACCCAGTCACGCTTTGCCTCAGAAATGTGCTGTTTTTTCCCCATCTGCCACACTTTTTGGCTTCATGTCCTAAAATGGCTTCAGCCTCAGACAATAGAGAAATACAAAGTGCAGAGATATTGCAGAACAATGTTGATGAGGCACGTTTAATAATTGATTTTAAACGGAAGGGTAATTATGTCTCCATGTCCATGTCTGTGATGTTATTGAGTGGGTTCCATTATTCCCTGCATCCTAAGCTGTTTGTTTTGATGCCATGCTATGTGCACAATACTGTATGTGCTAGCACCTACCCGCAACTAATAGCATTAGCTGGATTTAGTTGTTACACAATGACACACTTGACATTTGTCTCGCATTCCTGCTTGCTTTAGTACACTGACTGTGCACCGCCTGGTATATATTGCTCCGCAATTCATGGATTGCAATCTTACCGTATATAATTTACTTCCCGTTCCATCTTTTTCTAATTATCAGTGTTTATAATCACACAACTCTCTCTGCATTCTCAAGGTCATCCCAGTTAGGCCTTTAAATTGTCCGTTTCCGCTACCAGCCCTTCTTCTTCTATCGACCTTTTGATGCTCATTTTACTGATATGATCTCTAATCTGTTGATTCAAAATGTTCCTTTCTTCCCCTCCTTCCCTCTCATCCCCAGGCTCTGCTGGTCCGGGCTTTGCTGGAATACTCTCAGAGCCCCGAGGGCTGGCTGCTCTACGGCCTGTCTCTGGTTGCCGGGATCTTCCTCATGGAGCTGATGCGCTCCTGGTCCCTGGCTCTCATGTGGGCCGTCAACTACCGCACCGCAGCACGCCTCCGAGGGGCGGCGCTCACCTTCGCCTTCCACAAGATCCTCCGCCTGCGCAGCACTAAAGACGTCGGTCCAGGAGAGGTAGGTGGTGTCACCCCGGAGAGAGACTCTGCTCCAAATGAACTAAACCATCCGTCGCCTCAGGGAGACACATTCACGTGATTGAAATGGATTTAATTTGCACTACTGTAGCACACCCTTTCTGCCCAGAGCGCCCCAAATCCCATAGCCTGAGGGAAGGGAGGTTGTCTAAGATTAGTAATTTGAGCGGATTAGCAGGAATCATCAGTACATGGGAATGACATGTTCGCTGGTGAGATTAAGTGCTGATGTCTTAATCGGTGTTGTTCAGGGTAGATTTTGTTCTGATTTGTTAGGTGAATGTTGCGTGTCACTTTGTCTCTTTCCGCCCAGTTGATCAACATCTGCACCAGTGATGGCCAGCGGCTGTCTGAGGCGGTGTCAGTGGGCTGCCTGCTGGCCGGGGGCCCAGTGGTGGGGATACTGGGTCTGTCCTATACTGCCTACTTCCTGGGACCCACCGCACTGGTGGGGTCGGCCATTTTTATCATCTTCTACCCAGCCATGGTATGACTTCAGCTCGAACATCTCTAACATTGAGTTCAATCAAAAGAGAGCATGAAAACCTTGTTCAGATGGAGTTTGAAGGTTTTTGTGTAAAAGCTGCTCTAACACTAGTATAATAGATAAATAACAACACAAATGTGTGCATACGCACTACGCACACATACACAGAGGCACACACTTTCAGTATTTTCAGAGTTTTTAATATACTGTAAATTGTTGTCGGTACAGCGGTAAAGGAAAGCATTTTCATTACAGAATGTTCATTACGTTACAGAAAGTCCTACCAAAAGTAATGATCAGAGGCAATACGGCAATGAATGATGTTTTCCCAGTGTTTTCATTAGAGCATGTTGTAAACCTTTTATCACAAATAATGTTCAGGGACGGCGTGAGTGCAGCAGTGAAGAGCATTTTCTAAAAGTTCTCCCTAAAGTAATGACTCATTGTTCAACTTTGGGTGTGTTCAATTTGGTTCATCATTGCCAGTCAGCTTTTTAAACATGAAAAATCTGCAAGTTAATTGGAGTTGTTGCAGAGCACAACCAGTGTTTTTAGCAGCACCATATCTCTCTCTCCCAGGCCATCAATCTCTTGTCAACTTTGTTGCTGTTCCCTTCTAAATGGTGTTCAGTCTAAGCCAGAGTCTGACAGTTGGAGACCTTGATATTGATGTGAGAGACATTTATCACTCTTGCCTCCCAGACAGGCCTGCGGCGTCGCTGATGTGATTGTGTCTGCTTTCATTTCCTCTCCTGCCACTTATTTCTCTTGTCATCGTTTCCCCTCTTCCTGTCTGGACAGATGCTCGCATCGCGGCTGACGGCGTATTTCCGCAAGAAGTGTGTGGTGGTGACCGACCGCCGCGTGAGGCTGATGAACGAGATCTTGGGCTGTATAAAGTTCATCAAGATGTACTGCTGGGAGGACGCCTTCGCTCAGAACATCCACAGTGAGTGGCCGCCGTGTCGCCCGGGCGACTCTGGCGATATCATATATGCACCGCTCATTTCCTGCTTTTGGTCGGGACCAAGCGGTTCCTGGGTTCCATTTATTGCTGCTTTTTATTATGCTTATTATTATTTATTTATTTTTATTATGGTTTGGGGTTGTCTGTACGTACGTACGTCCGTACATCCATCCATCCGTCCGTCCGATGTTCGTTAACGCGATATCTGAGGAAAACCTTAACGGAATTTCATCAAATTTGCCTCAAACATCTACTTGGACTCAAGGATGAACTGATTAGATTTTGGTGGTCAAAGGCCAATGTCACTCTGACCTCTCGAATGCCATTTTCAAGCTCGTTAACGCGATATCGCAGGAACGCCTTGACGGAATTTCTTCGAATTTGCCTCAAACGTCCACTTGGACTCAAGGATGAACTGATTACATTTTGCTGGTCAAAGGCCAAAGTTCAAGGTCACTGTGACCTCACGAACGCCATTTTCAACCTCGGTAATGCCATACCTCAGTAACGCCTTGACGGAATTTCTTCGCATTTTGCTCAAACGTCAAAGTCTGGACAGACATGGATGTCGACTACTCACTTGTTGGCGGAGGCGTATATTCCCGGGGCGCTCGTTCTAGTCGCCGACTTTCTCTGAGTAAAGGGTGAGCTCATTTGGACCTAAATGAGTAATAATCATCAGTTTATCCCCTGAAATTAGGCTTATCCTCTGAGCGAACTGGCAGGATACCCCTGACCCTACATCTATTTTCATTAGCTCCCTCTGGTTAAGCCATCCACTATAATCAAGGCCAGTTTGAATCCCGCGGCTTCAAGGTTAATGTGCAAGGTGTTGAGAGCTGTTTGATACCTTGAAGGGCCTGTCAACAACGCTCTACTTAGCCACAAATTACAGATGGCCTTTTCTCTTGGCTGTATGTGGGTAAGGATACATTTCCCCCTTTAATCACACTCCAAATTAGCCAGGTGGGACTCGTTTCTACACCGCTCTTCTGTGATTACCTATTGTAATGACGATTAATTGGTATTCATCTTAACGGCCAGCGAGTCTTACAACACAGCGTCTCTCTACTTCCACCCGTATAAAACCAGTCCATTTACTTTCAATCTCCATTGTTGTTAACTGGATGATGGCGGTGTTTCTGCTGATTGGGCTGAGGCGTTTGCTTTGTTATCCGAGCAGCATGGAGGAAAACACATAGCATCCAAATAGGAATCCCCACAGGGAATGAAAGGTGTTTAGGGGGGAGGCTCGTATGTCACACACATTGCTGCCTGCGCTGAATACAAGGCCTATTTGCTTCAGTGTTTGCACCCGGTGAACTGGGTGAGCAAAGCAGCCAACACATGCATTTGGGAGATATACACAAACATGGAGCAGGGAGGGCAGGACGAGGGCACTAGACTTGGATGCTTTTCAAGCTCCCGCAGGTTTTTAAAGTCCTTTTCATGCCATGTATGGATGTGGGGCCCTTCTGTTCCCTCGAGGCTCGTGAGTCTATTTCCGTCCCCACTGTGTGTGTGTGTGTGTGTGTGTGTGTGTGTGTGTGTGTGTGTGTGTGTGTTGTTAGTGGCTCTTATGGTGGTGTTGGTTGAATGTTCACAGGGGATCCTTTGGGGAGTCACTTAAAAGTTTCTCTCTCTCTCTCTCTCTCTCTCTCTCTCTCTCTCTCGCTTTCCTTGATCTCTCTCTCTCTCTCTCTCTCGTTCTCTGTCTCCCTCCCTCTCCTCACCAGAGGTGCGATCGAAAGAGAGGGGCATCCTGGAGCGGGCTGGGGTTGTCCAGAGCCTCACAGTGGGCGTGGCTCCCATCGTCGTGGTGATAGCCTGCGTGTGCACGTTCACCCTACACATGACCTTGGGCTATGACCTCACTGCGGCCGAGGTATTGTTTTTATATGAGGAGCCGATAGTCGCCATGTCGTCTAAATATTTCCCCATGTTGGCTACACCTACTTGTAAAATGTCATGAATTACTCTTTACTTATGACTCATTTAAAGGTAATCATACGTACTAATTACTCAACAGGAGCAGTAATTAGTTGCATTACTTCTTGCAGTAAAGGCTCCTTGTTTTTCCCTGAGTTTCACAAGGCTGATAAATTGGGTGTTGTGTTTTTTGTAGTGGAAAGTGTTTTGCTGCCCACACAAAGTTTACGAGGGCCGATAAATGCTAACACTTCATTTTGATATTCCACCTACAGAGAGTCAGAATATTTGTTCTATAATATTAGTTGACATTCAACAATTATTATTATTTCTCCCCCGCTTTGTCTGTAGCTGTTTAACAGATTCTGTTTGCTTCACATTCCATACACCTGATTCTCATCACCTGGAGCTACTAAATTATTCAGAGAATATGTAGGTATGTTCATGAATTGTCACATATATACACATATTGACATATATATATATAGATCATCTGTTAAACATCTACAGACAAAGCAAATACATTTAAATTGTTGAATGTCAACTAATAACGTGTTGAAACGTTACAAATACTCTGTGGACTCCCTGTAGGCCGACTATCCGCTTACACTGACTGAAATAAATTAAAAGAAATGTGAATCCTTCAAGCTAACAACCAAACAGGGATTTATGTGAAGAAAGGAGGAAAAAGGAGAGAAAAGAAAAGGTTCATGGGCAGATGATTAAGTAATACAGTAACAGTATGTGTGTGTTACTGGGATTGGTAACTTATCCGGGATTGGATCGTGGAAGTAGCAGTTCCAGCAAACTTCCCTTTCCCGCTTAGCCAGCCCTGCCTGGGGGATCCCGAGGCATTCCCAGGCCAGGGTGGAGATATAATCTCTCCACCTAGCCCTTGGTCTGCCCTGTGGGCTCCTCTCAGCTGCACGTGCCTGGAACACCTCCTTAGGGAGGCGCCCAGGTGGCATCCTTACCAGATGCCCGAACCACCTCAACTGGCTCCTTTCTACCCAAAGGAGCAGCGGCTCTACTCCGAGTCCCTCACAGATGACTGAGCTTCTCACCTTGTCCCTAAAGGAGATGCCAGCCACCCTCCTGAGAAAACCCATTTCAGCCGCGATTTAATGACTACATTTTAAATTGTAATCCGTCACACTACGCGTTACTGAAAAAAGTGATCACATTACTGTAACTTGTTCATCACTGGAAACATACTCTGTGTTCTATTTCCCACGTTTCCTTGTTTGTTAAAGAGAGTTAACAGAAAGATAATATCTGTGTTGAGGTAATCACATTTGAGAGCTAACCAAAGGGATAATTTTTCAACAAGCAGCTGTTATGAACTTGATCAAAGAAGAGGCTGTCTCCAGCTGTGATGTGTGTGTTTCTATGTTGTGTGTGTATTTTACAAAGCGCTTCATGAATTTCTTGTTGTGTGTTAGAACTGGGCTCTCTTTTCAGTAGCTCGTACTGTTGTTTACTCAGGAGATAATTCAAAGAATAACTGCCTCCATTTCTGCGATCCCTGCCCCAGGCTTTCACTGTGGTTGCCGTTTTCAACTCCATGACTTTTGCCCTGAAAGTCACACCTTTGGCTGTGAGGTCGCTATCGGAGGGCGCTGTGGCAGTCAAAAGATTTCAGGTAGGAAATATGGACAAGTGCTGCCATTATGTTTAACGTATGGCTCAAGTTTTAGACACATGGTAAAAGTCGCACATTAGTGGGAGATTGTTTCCGAGTCAGAGAGAGAGTGAAGTCAGCAGGCCTTTCTGCCAAGGCTGGACCAAAATACTCTGTGGAATCTGTGTATAATGCATAATAAACAATACCCCATCATTTCTATGTCCACAGAGGCTCTTCATGATGGAAGAGAGAGAGGTTGTTTTGGCCAAAATGGAGGATCCTAGCAATGCGGTGGAATTTCGGGACGCCACGCTGGCATGGGAGAAAGCCCGCCCTCCAGCCGCGCTCAAACCCAACGCTCCCCCCAAGACAGCGTTTCAGAGAGGGGGCATGAAGAGGGTGCTGCGCAGAGAGAAGCTCAGCCTGTATATGATCACAGAGGAGGGCAAAGGAAACGGCCAGGGCCCCAACGGCCAGAGTCTCCTCACTAACATGGAGCAAGAGAGTCCACAAAGCACCATCTCCTCCACCCAGAGCATACGACCGCCACTGCACAAGACCCTGCACCGCATTGACCTGCGTGTTAAGAGGGTAAAAGCACGCATACACACGCACGCACGCACGCACGCACACACACACACACACACACACACACACACACACACACACACACACACACACACACACACACACACACCAAGTGGATTAAGCACAGTTTTATTCCCATAGTTGGAATCAAAAAAAGGGAAAGTTGCAACGTATGTCCTGTGACCTGACAAAACATACTCTTTTCTTGTCCGTTTGCCCAGCTGTATGTATATTTTTTGAAACATGTAAATTAATCAATCAAGATATTCTTTTTAGAGTGCGTCTTTCCCTTCTTCTTTTTTTTATTCTTGAATTTGAAATTTGAAATCAACGCACCAGAGAAGCCATATATTTTATACATCTTCTTTCCCACTATTATGAACTTTCTCGGTTATTCCCATAGTTGGACTCACATACTGTTGCACCACATTCACATAATGGTATTATTGTTTCCTTCTGTAGGGGGCGCTGGTGGGAATCTGTGGAAGTGTTGGGAGCGGAAAGAGCTCTCTACTGTCTGCTCTACTGGGCCAGGTGAGATTCTACTGGACATTCAAGTAGTTATTTTATTCAGTGTCAGTTTTCTCATGAGACAGTGCAGACATGGAGAATTGAGTTTAAAAGTGGAAAGTTAGACGATTCTATAGTATACATCTTCGACTACATCTTCTGTGGTATATGACAGCAATGAAGCGTTATCTTGTTCATTGTTCATAATGTATGGACTTATCTGGTTCTTATTTTTTATATTTACCGCTGTTTATGCATTGTCTAAATATGTCATATTTACTGCTAGTGTCTGATAAATGTTTGGAAAGAAATGTATCAACTCTCTGCCTCCAACCATCTGTGTTTGTGTTGCAGATGACTCTGCTGGAGGGGAACGTAGCAGTCAGCGGTGGTTTTGCCTACGTTTCCCAGCAGGCCTGGATCCTCAATGACTCACTGAAGGAGAACATCCTGTTCGGGAAGGAGTATGACCAAGACAAGTAAGCTCACCCAGCATGAGCACAGTGAACGAACTCAACCACCATGACCGCATTGAATGAGCTCAACCACCATGACCGCAGTGAACGAGCTCAACCACCGTCCATGACTGCAGAGAACCAGAGCCAAACGGGCTTGTGCTTTATCCGTAATGTTGCATCCCTGTTTCCTCATCAGATACAACGCTGTCCTGGAGGCCTGCTGTCTCATCCCCGACCTGCTAGAACTGCCATATGGAGACATGACTGAGGTATCTGTAGAAAACTGATTTTTCAGCAAATGCTTGGTACTTCAGTATATGTCTGTACTCTCACTTAGTGCAGCGACCTTGGATTTTGCCAAATAATGTGCACACAGGCATTTCAGTTCATGCAAATGCCGTTTCACAACTCAGTGCAACCGCAGCAAGAGACAGGTGCTTTGCTGAACGCTTGTCTTGCCTTCTCCTCCCAGATCGGGGAGAGAGGGGCCAACCTGAGCGGCGGGCAGCGTCAGAGGGTGAGCCTGGCGCGAGCCCTCTACAGCCAGCGGCCCATACTGCTCCTGGACGACCCTCTCAGTGCTGTCGATGCTCACGTGGGTTCCCACCTCTTCTACCATGCCATCCGCGGCACTGCCAAGGGCAAGACTGTGCTCTTTGTAACACACCAGCTGCAGGTAAGGGGACGTCTGGATTAGTCATGATAAGTACAGGAACTGTCCCTAATAGTTCCTCAAATGGTTACCAAATCAAATGTCCCTTTTGTGTAAGTTATCCATAAACAAACACCGCTGTTACCACCACTTGCTCTAGTTTCAGCTGTATAGAACTGGTTGCATTTCCTTGTTTCACTGCCAATCTGTTTTTCATCTCCTGTCACTTCCTCCTCTCCTGTCACTTCCTCCTCTCCTGTCACTTCCTCCTCTCCTGTCACTTCCTCCTCTCCTGTCACTTCCTCCTCTCCAGGGCACTTCTAAAAGTAACCATGATTAGACAAGATAAAAAAAATATACTGCACCAAAAGTCTCTGCAGAGTCTGTAGCATTAAATCACGCCTGTGTGTGTGTATGTGTGTGTGTGTGTGTGTGTGTGTGTGTGTGTGTGTGTGTGTGTGTGTGTGCGCGTGCTTGCGTGTGTGCGTGTTTCCCCCTAGTATCTGTCGGAGTGTGACTACGTAATTCAGATGAAGGACGGGCAGATTGCCGAGCATGGCACCCATGCTCAGCTAATGGGCAAAGAGCGAGACTATGCCACCCTATTCAACAGCGTGCAACAGGAGGTAATGCCAGGGGCACATGAGGCACCAGGCCAGCTCTTTTGTGAATAAGATTGGCTTTGCCCTCCGACACAATAACATTGTACATTACAAGCTGAATAATTCATGAGCCCAGAGAGGCAGGCCCGGCCCGGCGCCTGGGAAATGTTAATGCATACAGGCCCTTTCATTATTTATGCGGGCATTGATTTACTGGTGAGCTGCTAAAGAGCCTGTCACCGATATCTCTGTTTAAATGACTTACTGGTTATTGTTACAGCTGCCATGATTTGTGGGGGGGGGGCTGTTCTCAAAGCTGGCTAACCTCTCTCTGGCTTTCTTCCCCTCCCTCTCTGTCTCTCAGAATCTGGTGAAAAAGAATTTGAAAAACAAGCAGCAGAGAGCAGGAGAGCAGAAGACTGAGACCGCCGGTGCTGTTGCCAACGTCACAAGACCACAGGTGGAGAAGGAGAAAGGAGGTGATATACCCTACTACCCCCCCCCCCCCCCCCACCCCATGATATCTGCCATGCTACCCCCCATGCTATCTGCCATGCTACCCCCCATAGGTTGAGGCGATGTCTCGTCATAGACGCTGGGTTAGCTGGCTGGGGGCATGGTCAGGGTGGGGTAAATCCTCCCGTTCTATCCATTCAGCAAAGTTAGTATTTAGCTGCTAGCCCAGCCCAGGCAGACATGATCGGGGATTTAACCCCCGCAGTAAACGCACATCTGAACAGATGTCTGTACCTGCTCAATATCCCCAAACCTGTAGTTTAGAGCCGCAGCACCGTCCTTTGGTGAGTCAGCCCAATGAGATATATGGGCGCCGGGTGGTTTTACCCCTATCTGCCATGCTACCCACCATGCTACCCCCATGCTATCCACCATGCTACCCACCATGCTACCCCCATGCTATCCACCATGCTACCCACCATGCTACCCCCATGCTATCCACCATGCTATCCACCATGCTACCCCCATGCTATCCACCATGCTACCCACCATGCTACCCCCATGCTACCCACCATGCTACCCACCATAATAATAATAATAATAATAATGCATTTTATTTTAAAGCGCCTTTCAGGTCACTCAAGGACACCATGCTACCCACCATGCTACCCCCATGCTACCCCCATGCTATCCACCATGCTACCCACCATGCTACCCCCATGCTATCCACCATGCTACCCACCATGCTACCCCCATGCTACCCACCATGCTACCCCCATGCTATCCACCATGCTACCCACCATGCTACCCCCATGCTACCCACCATGCTACCCCCATGCTATCCACCATGCTACCCCCCATGCTATCCATCATGCTAACCCCCATGCTACCCCTGTGCTATCCACCATGCCACCCCCCGTGTTATCCACCATGCTACCCCCCATGCTATCCATCATGCTAACCCCCATGCTATCTGCCATGCTAACCCCTGTGCTATCTGCCATGCTAACCTCCATGCTGTTTCTTCCTATCTTCCTTCCTTCCTACTCTGTCTTCACTCAGAACAACTGATGAAAGCGGAAGAGAAGGGTTCTGGTGCAGTGGCCTGGTCTGTGTACGGTGCCTACATCAGAGCAGCTGGAGGTCCGATAGCCTTCATGGTCAACATGTTCCTGTTCCTCTCCACCACAGGCAGCATAGCCTTCAGTAACTGGTGGCTGAGCCACTGGATCAGGCAGGGCAGCGGGGTGAGTTTGGCTCGCTTCCTCCCTCACTATAAAAGAGGCCTCTCTTTATTCTGAAAGTGGCTCCGCCAAGAAAAATAACTACTATGCTTCACTGAATTGTGGCAGCTGACTGAACATTAATCTCAATGTGCCTGATTAAAAAAGTAACAGCACTACGGTAAACTTAATTAAAAACAAGCACGAGCAGCGAGGAAACAGATGTGCAGGAGAGCTGCCGCTGTCTGCTATTGAGAAATGTGCTTGGCATAGAAAACATCATTGAACTGACTGCTTTTCCTGTGCTTTTTGTATGCTGTTGTGTGGTTTTCTCTAATTCATTAGACAAAATCCTACTTGGAAAGCAGTGTATTTCCCCCCCATTCATAGTAATTGGTTGCTCCATCTGCCTTCAGAACACATCATTAATCTTGGTGAATGAAACGGTGCAAAGCAACAGTATGAGGCTCAACCCACACATTCAGTACTATTCCACTGTTTACGTCTCGTCCATGGGAGCTGCTTTAGTCCTGAAGACAATGAGAGGCCTGGTGTTTGTGAAGGTAAGCTCCCCCAAAAACATTTCCCCCTATTTGTCTTGAGCTCTCTTGTGCTTTGTCCACTTAATAACCACTGATGAACTTTGAAGGGAACATGAAAACTGACTATATATACTTACTAGATATACTGTTGTTGTTGTACAACTTTGCAGCACTCCTCCCTAATTGTCTATTTTGTCATTTGTTTGCACTCTTATAGTTCCAGCGCTATAATTGAAAGTGCCTGTGGGCCAAATCCATTTATCTGACTGCTGCCATGACTCACAGCTTTAGAGTGTGTACTGTGTGTGTGTGTGTGTGTGTGTGTGTGTGTGTGTGTGTGTGTGTGTGTGTGTGTGTGTGTGTGTGTGTGTGTGTGTGCGTGTGCGTGCGCTGTGTGTGTGTGCATTGACTGTGCGCTCTGTGGTACGTGCATGTCACTTTCCCTTAGGCTGTGTCCCCTTTTTCCAGCTAACCCTTTCTGACAGTGCATTGCAGAGGTTAGGTCCCCACGTTGTTGTGTGCCACTTGAAATTGCAATTCTTTTCAAAGATGCCTTTTTTTTTTTTTTTTACCCCAAGCTGTGATGAGATCTTGAATATTCCATTAATATAATGAATGTGTTCTCTGCTGTCACAAGTCATTTCTGTCCAATTGGTGAGATGTGTCTCATGCAGTAGGTTATGACCTGTGACCTTTACACCTCAGCCTCCAAGATACTCATTATGTGAGATAGACATTCAGGGGATGAACCTAGCTTACATTCTCTGCTGCTTTGCCCGCTAACATTTGTGCACGGGGTTAGAAATCATGGACGATTGAATTCAGAATTCACATTTTTTTCTTCAGGAACTATTTTATTTCTGGCTGAGGCATACATTTGTTTGTCTAGGATAGAAAGCATTTCTGAGTTCTCTAGAGAGGAAATGTGCATTCCTGTGCTATCGGATAAATCAGAAAAACGTTTTTCCCCCTATTTTAGCCAGACTAACTAACTTTTGAAAAGCAAGAAGCAGAATGCACTTGAAGATCTGTAGACTTTTCAATCAAACTTTTCAACTAAACAAAAAGAAACCCATTCAAGACCTCATGCCATGGATTAGCTACCTATCTTAAGCAAGTTTCAAGTCACTGCTAGTTGATTTTTGTACTGAACTGAAATGAATGGAAGCCTGGAAGGTGCAAAAGTGCATCCAAACAGCTAAATAAAAGGTATACCGGTATATGGTAAATGGTAAATGGTAAATGGCCTGCGCTTTTATCCAAAGCGCTTTACAGTCAGTAGGTACATTCACCCATGCTTTGGGTGCTTTGGAAATAATAATAAACAGGCTACAACATGCAATAAAACCGGTAAGGTCCTTTAACATGTAGCAAGGCCTTGACTACCCATAGCAGCATGTGGCGAGGCGGAGCTCGTAACATTCAATTGAATTCAATTTTATATTTATATAGCGCCAAATCATAACAAGCGTTATCTCAAGGCACTTCATGGCTAACAACGTATGCACGCTGCTACTATAGCTTCCCATCATTTGTTTCCGTCCAACTGTCTGTTTACCCCGAGCTGTGACTGTTTCATAAGGTTGTTTGTTGACACTGTTGTGACTCTGCCACGCTCACACACACACTGCTGTTGTGTCTGATGACAGTGCACGGTGAAAGCTGCCTCTGTGCTGCACGACAAGCTGTTCCGCAGGCTCCTCCTCAGCCCCATGCACTTCTTTGATACCACACCTCTGGGTCGCATCCTGACCCGCTTCTCCAAAGACATGGACGAGGGTGAGGCCTGATTTGTCTTGACTGCGAAAGCCCCCACCCCCCCCCCCTCCTCTCCCTAGAGAGCGCTCAGTCAGTGAAGACATAGTGTAGTGCCAAGACAGTGGGATTTGACAAAGAGACTTTTCCCTAGGGAGTCTCTCTCTGTTATCCACTTCACTTGTGTCTTTGCTTGACATCTTGATTTGTGGGTGTTGTGGGACTTGTTTGTTTGGATGCTTGGTTTTGTCCCGAGGCATGATGTTTTTATAGGGGTGCTTAGTTTATTTTTTCATCTTACCTGCACAAATTAGAATTGTACTCCTCCCTCTGTGGTTTATCATTGGGTTATATCACCTCTGATAGTTTCACTGTGCAAATAAATATAATGTCCCCATATAAGCAGACCATAATGGGACACAGTCGGGGGGGGGGGGGTCAGAAAACATAATAAAACATATGTGCAATATTTCAGTTTTTAAAGTGAAATGAAAAAGCTAGTGTTTGTGCAGGAATGTGCAAAATATTGACGAGAGAATGTGCACAGGTATAGAGAATAATGTTCACTGTACAGAGAAAAAAAAAAAAAAAAAAGATGTCCAGAAGATGTGCGTTAATGTAACGCATTGAGTCAGATGTGGAGACCATTAATGTAACTTGTAGTGTCTATGGGGGAGGGGAGAAGGTCTGTGTCAGTCATACAGTATGGATAGATCCAGGGCTGCAGTGTGTCTGATGCCGTTTGTCTCTCCTCCCCAAAGTGGACGTGCGTCTGACCATGCAGGCTGAAATGCTGCTGCAGAACCTGACCCTGGTGCTCTTTTGCTTGGGCATGGTGGGCGTCGTCTTCCCCTGGTTCCTGCTCTCCATCCTGCCCCTGGGAGCCTTCCTCTGCATTGTGAACCGCGTCTCCAGGTCAGACTTACATCAGCACTGTCATTGTTATGGCTGTGCACAATTGCTCAAGTGACATCACTGATGACATCCCTGATGATGTCACAACTACGCATCACTGATGACATCACAATTGCTCTTATGACATCACTTCTGGGATGACATCACTGATGACATCATCAATGATGTCACAATGCATAATTGCTCTTATGACATCACTTCTGGGATGACATCACTGATGACATCATCAATGATGTCACAATGCATAATTGCTCAAGTGACATCACTGATGACATCACTTCTGGGATGACATCACTGATGACATCATCACTGATGTCACAGTGCCGGGACTTTATGACATCACAGTGATGACATCATCAGTGGGACAAAAATTGAAACAAACAAACAGAGAAACATTGCCCATATGCTGCCTTTTTATATACTAGGAATCTCGCGCGCTACGCACGCTCGATTCCTACAGTAGGCTCGACCGAAACTAATGGAAGGGGAAGGGTAAACCCCCATTACTTGAACCTGGTGAAAAACGCCGATGTCCCTTGGAGAAAAGGCACACTTGTCTGTGAAGGAAAATGTTTCAAGTCAAGTTAGTAGTCAAATAGTTTGATAGTAGTTATTCATTTTTTGCAGTTACATGTTATAAATGAAATGAGACTGGCTTAGTGTTCTAAAAACAGAGCAACAGTCTTGCACTGGAATCTAAAATCTAAAATCTAAAACAATGATTGACAATACGCTTGGTAGCACAAGCCATATCACTCTAACAAGTTACTTTTAATAAAGGGTAACTATGTAATGTAACTAGTTACTTTTAAAGGCAAATGAAGCGACAGCAGAATATTGCTGTCTCAGAGGATGTAGGCTGTTAGCCGTGATGGAATTGATTTTTATCAGCCTCTGGTTTGTTGTAAATGTTGTTGGAATACCCCTGGATTATTTGATGACTCAGCTGTAGCCATTATTTAGGGTGTTGTAGCAATTGTGTAATAAAAATGGCCCACCAAGGAGAAGAACAACTTACGGGCACCGAGGGAAATAAGAACAGTATCTTATGTCCTGCATCAGAAAGTTCAAGAAAAACATGACTCTGAGTCTTATTGCTATGCTGGTGGTGCAACGTTAGAAAGTACCAAAACAAGATACCAGTACTGTACATTAAGGTTCTAAATGCCAGTACACTATACAGTTAAATTGATTCAAAATATTAGTATTAATACTTTAAAGGGCACTTGGTGTATGCAACGCAAATGAAATTAATGCTAATATTTGTGTTAAAGAGATTATTAAGTAATATTCCCTGAGTTCAGTATTCCCAAAAAGCAATGATCACCCATGATATCAGACACTTGGGAAAGGATGAAATATCTTAAAGTCACAAAGTCACTGGATTTGAATAACTCATGTATGTTACATCAAACTGCATCTCCCATTGAAATTAGCCACTTCTAAAACACTTTATTGAATTGTGAAATGAAAGTGCCCGCGGCATAAACATGTTTGTCTGGAACGGCGCCTCGGAGCGAGGAAGTGTCATGTTCTTTCCCTCTCTCTTCCCCGCTTTTATGAGAAAAGCAAAATGATTCATGGGAGACTTGTTATTCACATACGCCATCCATCCTTTCTTTGCGTCTAAAAGTAGAAAGACACCCCACCTTTGCAAATAAAGCCCTCTCTCTCACACCTCCTCGTGGACTGGGAGTCTGCTGTTCCTCCGGCTGCCCGGCGCATCGCCGTCTGCATGTGACGCTGCTCGTAATAACGGACATAAATCAGACAGTGGGAAAATGAACAGAGTTCTGTTAGGAAAAGCGGTTGCTCTCTCCGTCCCACCTGTGCTCTGCTGTCATGTCCATCTGTCTGGCACACGAATGCACCATCATTGGAGTTGATGCTTTTTCCATTCCATCATCCTTCCGTGGTGCCTCACTTCTCAGTTGTAACGTCTACACTCCTTCCAGGATCTCACAAATTGGATAAGGCGAGGAAGGCAGCGAAAGTGTGAAGTGCAGACAGTGACGTTGACCCTAAAAAAAGACCAAAGTCACCTTAAAAGTGCTACTTCTAAAAATAATAATGTAAGTTTATAAACAATATGAGGGCTTGAACCCAGGTCTACACTGCCCTAAGCGAAATTATTATTTAGCGATTATTTTATTTTAAGTTTATTTTAAGTTCCAATATTCTCCTGTCACTATTTTGTTTTCATACATACTGTGGCTCAGGAAAAGAAACGTGCAAATAAAGTAGTTTAGTCAGGACTGGAGTTTGATTGACAGACAATACCATCTACGGTACTTTAATTGAAATGAGGCAAGCCTGCTGAGAAAAGCTTTTCCAGTTCAACTGCAGCAAACTTGCCTGATTAGAGAGTTTAGTGATTGTTGTGTGCAGGGAGCCAATCAAGACCAACTTCAACTTCATTTTTGAAAAAGCAATAACTTAAAAGGATAATGCTGTTGTTGTTGTTGTTTTTAGTGTGTGAGCTACCTTCACAAGAAGCTATTTGCAGCCACTCATTCTTGTACAGTATGAAAAACAACTTCCACCGATGTGGAAATTGCCCTGCGCTAGATAATCCATCCCGGTTGACATGAAGCCTTAATTTGGTTTTGTCAAAGTTTCTGTTTTGTCCTGATTTCATTTTGCCTGAGCTGAGTGTTTTCAGATACGTGCACCCATTACGTTACTCTGAGCTCACTGTCAA
The DNA here is from genome assembly GCF_964638095.1 of Poromitra crassiceps. Classification (NCBI taxonomy): domain Eukaryota; kingdom Metazoa; phylum Chordata; class Actinopteri; order Beryciformes; family Melamphaidae; genus Poromitra; species Poromitra crassiceps. Next base: position 27,508,992 of record NC_139634.1, read on the forward strand.
TCACCTGACACCCACAGGAAGAGATGGAAGTCCCCACCTGGAAATAATACCTTAAAAACATGTCTCCTTACAAACCTTATTTTCACATTCATGTCTTGCCCGCACAACAGTTTCCAGTTTCAAGTTCGATGAAGTTGACAGTGTAAAGTTTATAATTTAAAAACACTAAAAACAAGTACTGTAAATGTAAAATAATAATAATAATAATAATAATAATAATAATAATAATAATAATAAAGCTGGGTTTAACTACTTATTTTTTTTAGTAATATCTCTACTACTGTATGAATTCCTATAATAGGTCCCCCTTTAAGTTAAAGGTCCCATTCCGTGCAAAAGCTGTTTTTACTTGTAAATGCATATATACTGCTGTCAGCCCTCCCTGTAATGAGTGGTCACACGCTCAGAACTGCCACAGTTGGATTTGTCCCTATCCAGCGTCCCTCTGCAGTCTCCTCCAAGCCACACCCCCAAACGCTTCGTTTGCCCAGAGGGGAATCTGGGGGAATCGGGACGTCACTAGCTTCCTCCTGCATACTGCGCGGGTCTCTCTCACACAAGCTACCTGCACCATTTAGTCTATAGCCACAAAATTAACACTTCTAGCTGGAGCGACGCCAACTGTACGTGATCCAGCAACTGCAGAGGTGCATTCGGTAAGTCTAGGCATTTTGAGATGTCCTCTTTAGCGTAGTACCGTTTAGTTAACGATAACTCGCAACCTAGCGTGCTGGTCCACAGACGCTAATCTGATTGGCCGCTGGGAGCCTGGGGCGGGCTCTCCCTCAGCGGCCAATGGGAACTGTTAGTTCTGAATATATTATAGAAACAGGCCGTTCTTGGGAAGCACCAGAAGAGGGAGTGAGAACTCCGTCACAACAAACGGGGTTGCTATATTTTCGACAGATTAATCCAGAATCATGTTTTATGGACCAGAGACACACGTTTTTAAGAGGTTACAGCTGCACGAATTGGGACCTTTAAACACACAACATCTTCTGCATTTCCAGGGTTCTGATTCGTGAGCTGAAGCGCCTGGAGAACATCAGCCAATCACCATTCACCTCACACATCACCAGCAGTCTGCAGGGCCTCTCCACCATCCACGCCTATGGAAGAGGACAGCACTTTCTGGGCAGGTGAGGAAAGCAGTTTCTATCAGAGGCACTGTGTCCTTACCCCATTCTTACAGCTTACAGGATTCACCTATTTGCCATCTCCCTGATAGTAAGACCAGAAGATAGATGCATGTAGTAGAAAAATAGCGACCCGCCCCTCCCACTAGTTAGCTTAGCACAATGAATGGTAGTCATTGGTACTGGATAGCTTACCCCTCGTTAACATGAGCAAAAACATAAAAAAAAGAAAAGTCAAATGCTTCCATACTGCTCACCTGGCGTGATCCAAGTCTCCACAAGCCCTGAGATGCCAAGTTGACTTGAAAAGACAATTTACACCCTGTTTTTAGTTGAAACCTTCACTGTAGCCAGGTGCTGCACGATGGTGGCCGGCGCATACTGTAGCCTGTTATTTTTCTACTACACACACAGAGAAGAGAAGGCCATCTATCTTCTCCTCTTACTATCAGGAGGATGACAAATAGGCGAATCTCCCAAAATGTTGGCGTGTCCTTTTAATTACAGAGGTGTTGTGTGTGTTTTCTTTGTCCCAGTAAGTTGCTACTATTTTGCACACACCTACAGTATGCTATAATTCACACTTTCTCCCCATTCATTTCTACTTGACACATATAGTCTTGAAATTGACAGTTGCATTATGTTTATATAACCCTGTCGCTATATTGCTATATTGTTATATTTTTATTTTACACATTTTTCTTTGGCATATCCTATAACTGTTTGCTGGTGCCATGACTGTTTCCCTGCGGGGATCATTAAAGTCTCATCTCATCTCATCTCATCTTCTCTCATCTTATTTTATTTGTAGTTCACGCCTACAAATATGAGCCTACATTAGTAAACATACCAAACTTTAAACCAGAAAAATGTACAGTCAGCAAGCATGGGACAAGTTCTGCCTGTTTTTGCTGCATCTTAAAAAGAGTTTGTCTTTCTGTTCAGATATCAGGAATTGTTGGACACCAACCAGGCCTCCCACTACCTCTTCAGCTGCGCTATGCGTTGGCTGGCTGTCCGACTCGACCTCATCAGCATCGCTCTCATCACTACTGTGGCACTCCTCATTGTCTTCATGCACCAGCAGATTCCTCCAGCATATGCAGGCCTCGCCATATCCTACGCAGTGCAGGTTTGTAAACATAGTACCTAAAGGGTTGAGATGCCATATCCTACGCAGTGCAGGTTTGTAAACATAGTACCTAAAGAGTTGAGATGCCGTATCATACGCAGTGCAGGTTTGTAAACATAGTACCTAAAGGGTTGAGAGATGCCGTATCATACGCAGTGCAGGTTTGTAAACATAGTACCTAAAGGGTTGAGATGCCATATCCTACCATACGCAGTGCAGGTTTGTAAACATAGTACCTAAAGGGTTGAGATGCCGTATCATACGCAGTGCAGGTTTGTAAACATAGTACCTAAAGGGTTGAGATGCCATATCCTACGCAGTGCAGGTTTGTAAACATAGTACCTAAAGGGTTGAGATGCCGTATCATACGCAGTGCAGGTTTGTAAACATAGTACCTAAAGGGTTGAGATGCCATATCCTACGCAGTGCAGGTTTGTAAACATAGTACCTAAAGGGTTGAGATGCCGTATCATACGCAGTCCAGGTTTGTAAACATAGTACCTAAAGGGTTGAGAGGCCGTATCATACGCAGTGCAGGTTTGTAAACATAGTACCTAAAGGGTTGAGATGCCGTATCATACGCAGTGCAGGTTTGTAAACATAGTACCTAAAGGGTTGAGATGCCGTATCATACGCAGTGCAGGTTTGTAAACATAGTACCTAAAGGGTTGAGATGCCGTATCCTATCATACGCAGTGCAGGTTTGTAAACATAGTACCTAAAGGGTTGAGAGGAGGGCCTGCGATAGGAAAAGGTGGATGGGCAAAGTGAACAGTCTCTGTTCCTCAACTGCTAACATCAAGGTGGCCTTGAATGAAGCGCTTACTGGAAAAATTCACACTTGGTTGCCCTTGCTTTCAGATATTGATTTCTGATGTTCAATTAATTTGTGATGAAATGTTGTAAATTACTTTTTTGGCATACACACACTTTCTCTCAACCTACCTTGTTTACTTCTCCATCTTGCTCTCTGCCTCTTCTGGATTTCTCCCTGTGTGATTGTTGAACTAAGCTTTTGCTTTTTTATTTTGAAGGGCTGACAGCAAAACCTGATAATGTTCTAGATAGCTGAAACGTTTTTCTGCTATCTAACTACCGGTACTGTATTGTATCTGCGCCGGAAATATCTCGACTCTCGTCTATATTTGTCCAGTGATCTATGGGAATGGAAAAAATACCCCATGAGACAACAAAATAGGCCCGGAAATTCAATAAGTTTTTTTTAAGTGTTGCAAAAGTTTTGTATGAGTAGTTTGTGCTCATTGTGAGGAGGTATAATACAGGTGCTTTGGTTGCCAATGAAAATGTAGGAAAAATTAAAGAAACCCACATATAAAATAACAAGAAACTCCAAACTGAGGTTTACCTATGTAGATTTATTTACATCATGTGTCCATGGAGAAAAAAAGTGCAAATCTAAAAAGGGAAATATTGAGAAGACATTCCAGACTCATTTCTCTCCAATGAGATTCATTTCACTTTATATTTTTGCACTTTTTTGTGCAATGCTTTCATCTGTGGGTTTCTCCAACATGTCATACACATTCAAATTCAGTCTTTCTCTTCCTCGGTGGAGGTTGCATCATATTGCTGCACACAAGGGGACGCCCAGACCTTTTGTCCTTTAGAAGTGTTTGTTTGTTAAGCTCTCTGAGGTATTTTATTCCCTATTAAATTGCGCTTAGTGCGGTCATGATGGAGAAATATGAATGGAAATTGATTGACTTGACAGTGAAAGGAGCCATGTCAGCAAATCTGTGTACTGGGTTGTAAATTATAGGTTTTACTGTTCGTTCATTGTAGCACAGATTTTATTGAGAGCATTTTTATAGTAATTGGGCGTGAGGGTGTTTATCATTAACCTTCCACCTTTCTATCTCTCCCTCCCTCTCTCTCTCTCTCTCTCTCTCTCTCTCTCTCTCTCTCTCTCTCTCACCTTCAGCTGACCGGCTTGTTTCAGTTTACGGTGAGGCTGCTGGCAGAGACTGAGGCTCGGTTTACGTCAGTAGAGAGGATCAATCATTATATAAAGGTAAGAGCACCACAGCTAATGACATCAGTCTGTACCAGATGCACATTGGGAAGGTGGATCAAGTCGATGATGTACACGCACACACGCTCGGACAAAAGGCTTTTGCACACCAAGTCCGTATTTTTCGTCCGAAATTGTCGCACGATTTTCTGCGTTTTTCGCATCAGTCAATAGATTTTTGCGAGCTGGGACCCATCTGTGCTTTCAGATGACGGCTTAAAAAAAACGCATACGAAAACAATCTGACTGTGTGTGCAAAGACCTAAAGTCTGGAAACACACAGACCAGCCCAATATAACAGAGCAGTTGGATTCAGCACCATCGTGCACGCACCATCGTGCACGTACGCGCGCGTGCGTGCGTGCATGTGTGTGTGTCTCGCACGCGCACCAGATAAGCGCAGCAGGAAGCAGATGGAACACAGTGAGCCCTCTACACACTTCACAGCACATGGCAGGGCTTGTTTCACATAACAGCCATCATCAAACCATAAAGAGGCGAATACCAACTTTTTTCGCTCTGTCTCAAGTGCCAAGAAAAGCTCCTAGAGACAAAGAAATCTATGAATTACATTTCAAGTGCAGCAGGGGACTTACACCTCCGCAGAGATTAATACCAGATTTCATCACTACTTCTTATCTCAGCGTCTGGAGAGCGAAGCGCCAAGACGAAGTCCCGGGACGTCCGCTCCTGCCCTCGCCTGGCCTCAGCAGGGAAGGATCACCTTCCAGGATGTGGAGATGCGTTACCGTGATGATCTGCCACTGGTGCTCAAGAAGCTGTCCTTCAACATCCTGCCTGAAGAGACCGTCGGTATTGTCGGGCGTACAGGGTCAGGTACGAGCCTTTTTTTTTTTACCCCAGCTCTTTCACCGGGTGTAACCTGCGTTGTGTAGTCCCCCGCAGTTGGGGATCGAACCGGGAACCTCCGGTATGGGAGACGGACACTCTAGCAAGGAGGCTAAAACCCATGGGCTCTACTATCTGTCGCTAGGCTAGAGCGTCTCGTGATGTGTGGGGAAGTGAAGTTTAGTCACTGCACAGCACCACCCGCTGGCAATGCAATACAGTACAATTCATCTGCTCTCTTCTCTACCAAGAATAGATGCCTCAACAGTTCACTCTGCCAAGTCAATGTAAATTACTGGTAATTAGATGAAATTACAGTTTTGCATGAATTCTAGATTTTCAGCACAGACTGTCAGAGAAGACTTTATTTTGTTCTTTCCTTTCGCTTAGTTTCTTGTAAGTAATATTTGTATATTTATTCACACAGCATCTCTTCCCCCCCCATGTGTTTACAGGAAAGTCGTCTCTAGGCGTAGCTCTGTTCAGGCTTGTGGAGCTGACAGGAGGCTCCATTACTATTGACGGAATCAATATTGCCCAGATTGGCCTGGATGACCTGCGGAGCAAGCTAGCCATCATCCCCCAAGAGCCTGTACTCTTCATCGGCACCATCAGGTAATCCACTGATGATTAGTATTTAACTAGAACAGTAACGTATGTACTCCTCTGGCTTTAGAAAATTAGAACCCCCCTCCCTCAGCAATTACCCTTAAAGTGCACTTAAGCTCCAGTGGAGATGCTCAGAGTTCAGCAGTACAGGAATGTGGTTGAAGTTGACAGCTCCCAGGTGTATTGTTTCTATATGCATAGGGATCTCTTCTAATGCAATTACTCCCCAGGTCAATGCTACAAATAGGGATGTGCTTCCAGCTCACTTGCCTGTGTTAAGCTACAATGTGCAACTTTTTTCAACAAAAATAAATAAATACGATATCTATATATATATATATATATATATATATATATATATATATATATATATATATATATATATATATATATATATATATACATACTAATGTGTGTGTGTGTGTGTGTGTGTGTGTATGTATATATATATATATATATATATATACACACACACATTAGCAGTCTGTAACCCTATTTATACATTGATGTTTGAGATGCTTTGGGGCATATACAGTATATTTCCCTCAGGGAGGGAAATGATAGCAGCAACAACAATGGTGGAATGCAGTAAGAAATGAAAGAATATCTATCGCTAATGTGTGGCAGATAAGACCCGTTCAAAAACATGGGTGGGCATTGATTTAATTTAAATTGCAGATTGCCTGGATCCACCAGCTGCTTCTTCAATGGCTGTAATAGCTTTACAGATTACCACTGGCTACCTCTGCCCCAGGCAAGGAAGCAGACAGCTCATCAAGATGAGTGACAAGTTTTAGGGTGTGTGAACTTGACCAACAGAGGGGAGGAGGGCAGGGCTAACATTACACTTCTTGTCTTAAAGGATAATTTCTGTGTTTTTTTTCAACCTGAACCCTATTTTCTTTTCCTTTGTTTTGTTCAATAGGACCAATTTAGACCCATGGGATCAATACTCTGATTTCCAGATATGGGAAGCACTTGAGAAGACTCACATAAAAGAGATGGTAGGTGGAAAGTTGGTTAAACATTGTCAATGCTACATAGTTGCAATGCATAATTCATGAATACGCGCATTACAGCCGTTTGTCATAACTCTACTCAGGTCAGCCTGTTGCCTCACTCCCTCCACTCAGAGGTAACAGAGAACGGTGAGAACTTCTCCGTGGGAGAGCGCCAGCTGCTCTGTGTGGCCAGAGCCCTGCTGAGGCACAGTAAGGTACTGAGTGTATAATAGCCCTACATTTACACCCTGCAGAACATTGTTTTTGGATGGCTGATGATAGCTGCTTGCTGCAAGATATCATTCTCTCATAAGTGTGTGGCTGTATGGCATAACATTGCCACCCAGTGGCTTACATTGTAACTTCATCTCATGAACTGTCTGTGTCAACTGATGTGTGTATCAACAGCACATATGATGTGTGTATGTTTTGATCAAGAACTACACTAGCAGTCAAAAGTTTGGACACACCACATTTTGCTTAATTTTTTACAATTTTCCACATTTTAGAATGACTTGAAATATGGCGCGCTCATTTTGAGCGTGCCTCGCACACTTTGCATGCTCAACTGGCAGTTGAGCAATTGTGCTCCACCACAGAAAACGGCCGCCTTATTATAGTAGTGAGATATTAAAGACATCAATATATAAATTAGTATACAGTAGGCCCACTCAAGACACATTTTCTTTGGGACAGTTAATTCTCTCATCTTGTCCTTTGTTGTCTTACATTATCTAGTATATAAATTGTGGTATTATTTATATTTTGTTTATATTTTACTTTTTATATTTGATTTTATGGTTGACTTTCTGTCAAATTTGCCATTTTATAGATTCTTATATTGGACGAGGCAACGGCCGCCATTGACACTGAGACAGACCGTCTGATCCAGGAGACCATTCGCAACGCGTTTGGCGGCTGCACCACTCTCATCATTGCCCACCGTCTCAACACAGTGATGAGCTGCAGCAGGGTCCTTGTCCTGGACAGTGGCCAGGTGGGTGTTAACATGCTGCACGGTTTGGCCCCTGGGTGTAAACCCACGCCTGAATTGAAATACCCCTGATTCGCCATTTCAATTGGGTCATTTTCCAGTGGTGGGATAAGGCATTGCACATTTAACTTGTCTTGTGGCTGACTGTTCACTCAGGCAAGGACATGAAGTGCCTACCAGTGATTGTCAGTAATCGAGCACCGCAGTAATGAGTCCGGAAGTATACTTCCGGGTTTGTAAGAGGAAAAGTGAATGAGGTTTTAGAATGGGGATTTCACTTAAATGCATAAAATAAGGTCTGTGGTTAACAAAATTTATGGGAATGCGAATTTGGGTTCAGCAGGATAAACTTCACAAACATGAATAACTTTTATGACTTTTGGAACATAAATGTGTTTTTTTTAAACAGGTTTTTTAGAAAATGCTTCAAAAGGCATAAAAGTGATTAACATTTGTGAAGATTATCCTGCTGAACCCAAATTCGCGTTCCTATCAACTTTTGTTACCCACAGACCTTATTTTATACATTTAAGTGAAATCCCCATTCTAAACCCCCATAGACTTTTCCCCTGACAAGCCAAAATGGCGGTGATTTCTAGTTAAGCCTACAAAAGTATGTCATCCCTGCGGTACTCTATAGTGATTCCTATTAGCCTTGATAATATATTTGAGTCCTCATCACCAGCTGGGGATTCAGGAGTGTAGAGGGATAAGTGTAACTGGGTAGATACATCAAAATATAGCTCCATGGTGTGAACTTACTCCAACTTAGTTGTAGTAGCTCTTCTGTGTCTGATCCTAAACTTTGTAGAAAGGGGCAAGTAAAAAGAGAATTTCCATATATGGATCAATACACTATTACATTATATTATTATTAAATATACCCAGCTTTCCCATTTTAATTTGGTCCTGTGCTGGTGATGGATTGTGTTAGACAGCAAATATTAATCTTTCATGGCCAGGGGCGTCCTGCAGGCTCAGCTGGCACAGACCATGTACCTGCAACACCCTGGGTTTGAATGTAGCTCAGCACTTTTGTTGCAAGTCTGTCTGTGTGTGTGTATGTGTCTCTGTGCTATTCTTTAGTATCTTTCCACAGTAAGCTGCCCGAAAAAACTCACGATCAGTGAACATCGGTTACATAAACTTTTTTGTCATTCAGACGTTTCAATGCTAAATACGTTAAATGCCTTGATGTTCCCCCTCCCCACACACACACAAACTCATTGACCGAGCACGTGGTACTTCTGATGTTGTAACTGGTGTGCTAATGCATTTACTCATCATTTGTTTCATCCTTTTCATTCTGGCAGATCTTGGAGTTTGACAGTCCCGCTGCCTTGCTGGCAGATGAAAACTCCAGATTCAGAGCCATGATAGAAGCATCAGACACCAAACTGGATCAAAGCTGAAGTCACCGTCGTGACACGATGCAGAAAATACAGCAGAATACCCGAGTTGCACACAAAAAGGCAACAAAATCAAACCCAATTCTGCCATGGAATGAACGTGTTCTGTTGACAAATACAGAGGCTGATGCAGAGGCTGCTCTGTGTAACAAACAATCTCTGTTCATTTCAAAACCAAAGAATTGGTGAAGGTGTTTCTGAGGGGCACAAGTGAAAATGGAAAAATCTAACTATGCAAAGAAAGACATGATAGCCTCCTGTTCTTTGCTGCTGTGCTGCAGGAGTTTAGTTCTTGGAGGCCAAAGAATTATCTGCAAGAGAAATAGAGCAACGACTCTAACAATGGCACTTTATATTTCATGGAGATGCATGGAAGTGTATGTGGTGCTTATTTTCCCCGTACTGTATCTCCAGGAGGTAGGCTAATGACAATGGGACTAACATTTTTGTTTTTGTTTTCATTAACCAAGAACTGCACAGTATAGAAATGTATAAGTAGAGAATGGTGGCTTACTGCCCCATGAGTGTTCTTGACCAGATTGACGACTAAGGTTTATATTTTCTAACATTATTGATATGTTTGATTGTAAGTATTACAGTAATCAGCCAATACACCATACCTCAAAAAACTAACAAACTTAGTAACCTTTCCACTGAGGCACTGTTTGAAAAATGCAGAGTTGTTAAATGTTTTAATTGCATTTTAGTTTGATATACCTAGCTCATTCACTTTCATGGTTCAGTAGTTAGTATCCAACCGTCAACATTTACAGGTCATATAATGGTGTTTGCATTGTATTATTATAAAATTGTATTATTATCATTTTAGAATGAACCAATGTTCCCTCTAAATCCAAATGCTGGAGTTTGAAATCTGCACATTTTATATTACAGCAATGTCTGTGGTGTATAATTTTGTATGTTACAGTTTAACATAGGTGAAATGGAAGATCAGGTACGTTGAGGCTGTAAAACAAATGTTACAGTAGATTATTTAAACGAAAAGCTAAAATTGATCAACATCAACAGCTGTTTTCAAAATCTGTGCTTTTAGAAAGCTGGGAATTGTAAACATCTGCCTTATAATCATGTGCATGTTGATCGATCATGAGGAGTGCAATATCTTTCTTTTGCAATGATATTGCAATGACTTATCAAGATTGCCTTAGTTTCTACAACACTTGATTGTAATTTTGCAATATATTTTATTTGTAAATGTTTGATTTTTATTATAAAAAATCTTTTTCAATAAAGATATTTTCATACAAGCTGATGCTCACTTGTCTTAGATATTGCATGAGAAATTGTCGATGGATAATAATTTGAAATTATTTATAAGCATGCAAGCCCTTCCCGTAGACTCGGTCTAGTCTAATATACTTACAAACTTGTCACTAAGTGAAATAGGCCAGCAATTACCCCCCTGCCCCTACAATATGTGAGTAAAGCAGAAGGCAGAGATTCCTCCTGGTTTCATCACAGATCAACAGCAATGCAAAGGAGTAGTGACAGACTGTGGATTTAATTGATAACAAGCTCCCAATGACACCCACTGTACATTAACACTGTACTGCTACCAGGCCATATGTATAGTGTGTGTGTGTGTGTGTGTGTGTGTGTGTGTGTGTGTGTGTGTGTGTGTGTGTGTGTGTGTGTGTGTGTGTGAAAACTGGTCCGTTTTATGAGTCAATTGGTGAAACGCACACCTGTAGTGGTGAGGTGCCTGCTGACGAAAAACACTTAACCAAAATAATAAAAGCCACACACTCAGCTCCGATGCAAAAGTTTAATAAGGCACTAGGCCAACATTTCGGCAGCAAAACTGCCTTCATCAGGTCAGGGTTGATCAGCTTATTATTCTACAAATCAAAGTTCAGTTGACAAACTCAGTATAGGGTCGCTGTGGCTGAAGTTGGGGATGGCTGGTCTGGGTCCCCTGTAGGTTTGCTCAGCTACAGCTGCTAGGCCACAGAGAGGCTGAACCGGTGGATGCCCAGACTGGTGTAACGTCCGAGCGGATACGAACCTGGGACCTCTGACTCAGACCCCATACACTGCGCAACACTTAACCACTCGAGCTAAAGGGCCAGCCCGATAGCCCGAGTGGGAGTGAAGCTGCGCATCCGGAGCCGTGTATTTCTGACCCTTACAGTCTTATCTTTCTAGAGGCGCGTCCACGTGCCAGGATCCGCTCGCTCAGGATCGCTCACCGTCTTGGGGGGACTCCTGGGGGGACTCCTGGCGAGGACGGCCAATCTGCAAAGACTTTCCAAGGGGAGCTATTCTCCCAAAGGCACACTACAGGGAATCCCACCGCTGCCACCAATGTAACGTCCGAGCGGATACGAACCTGGGACCTTTAGCTCGAGTGGTTAAGTGTTGCGCAGTGTATGGGGTCTGAGTCAGAGGTCCCAGGTTCGTATCCGCTCGGACGTTACACTGGTACCAATTTGGAGACTGTTGAGGTAAGAGAGCTGCTGGATAGCTAGGAGCCCTGGGAGGTGGTGGCTGCAAGGTAGGGACGCCTCGACAGTGTGGGTATTGCGCTGTGATGGACTGGCCATCAGACTCATCAAAAGACAGGTGTGGAGGCTCCCAGGCTGGAATATTGGTGGCTCCTCTCTGCTGCCCATCATCATCTTTGTCCTCACTGTCATAAATCACTGCTGATCGAGATCTTTTCTTCTTCGTAGTGATAATCGAGGTGTCCATTGACCCATCCCATTCAAGCTCTTCTTTATCTCTTCTCTCACAGAGGGATGTATCCACATTCAAACTAACTCTTGGTTTCTTCTCATTTGTCCGCTCCCTGTTGGCTGGCTCTGTGCTCGGTGCCATAGCCCTAACCTCTGTGCTCGGTGCCATAGCCCTAACCCGGTGCAACTCACACTCGGCCTTCATCAATGCCTGAGCCTTCTGGGCCCTCCGCTCGATGTAGTGGTGTGTTTCCTGGTCCACGGGGGCCTCGTCATGGTTGTTGACGTCGAGAGAGAACATGAGGTCATGATCAGAGATGCCGAAAATATTCATGGTGTGGAGGTAGGCGATGTGTTCATCCAACTCAGGATCTGTCCTCCGGTATCTGGAGTGCAGGGATTGGAGCTGCATCTGGGTGGAAGAGGACCGTGTCTCCTGCAGTGTGAAAAGCACCCGCAGCTCCTCCTGGCTGAAGTAGCGGAATGGATTCTTCATGTCTCCAGTGGCCTGCCTGACGAGGGAATCTTTAAAAATTTGCCGTCTGTAGATCTTCTCCTCCACCGTTCCACAGGTGATCAGCCTGTAGATGACCACGTTTTCAGTCTGGCCTATGCGGTACGCTCTGTCAACAGCCTGAGCATCTGTGGCTGGGTTCCAGCTGGGGTCGAAGATCACAACTCTGTTTGCTGCCGTCAAGCTGAGTCCCACTCCGCCTACCTGGGTGGTCAGAAGGAAGACGGAATAGCACTTGTCTGTCTGGAAGAGCGAGATGCACCTCTCTCTCTCAGCGAGCTGAGTTATCGTACCGTCCATTTTCAATATTTGGAAGCCTCTGTTCACCAGGATGCGCTCAATGATGTTAAGAACCTTTCTGGAACGAGAAAAGACGAGCGTGCGGTGACCTTCCTGTTTGAGCCTCTCGAGAAGCGCAATCAGAAACACAAGCTTTCCAGAATCCGATATTAATGTTTCATCCGTAACCTTGGCCAAGCTATGATCATTGCCTAACTGATCATTCTTCATGCCTAACTGAGATAAAGTCGCATTGGAGAGCAGTCTTGGGTGGTCACACAACTTCTTCAGGATGTCCAATTCAGCGAAAGGTGACATGTTGGTCATCCACAGCTCCTTGATGTGGTCCAGTGAAAGAAACCACCTGTATGTGTCTTCCTGGATCTTGCTCAGGTATGTCCAGACGATTAGGTCGTTCTTCCTCGTCAGTCTTGGCATGACCGCTCCAACTTCTGGATTATTTGGGACTTGGCCATCCTTGTCTGAGTATTGTTCTTTCAACTGTGCGCTGATCATGTTCTTCTTCTGCACTTCAGCTTTTGTCCTGCGGAGGAAGTAGGGATGTATAATGGTCATCAGGTTCTCAGACATCTTGAACCCGAGAGCCTTCTCCCAATGATCTGCGTCCTTCTCCCTGGCTCGCGTGATGGGGTACTCATACTCAGTTTTGAACGTTTTAGAGGTGCCAAGGAGTGTGCCTTGGCAAGCAAAGTCAAAGAGAGCCCACATTTCTCTCAGTTTGTTCATGACTGGAGTGCCTGTTAGAAGAACACGGTTTCTGGTGGGTATGGCGTCTGCACTTTTCGCTGTTTTTGTGGATCTGTTTTTTATCTTGTGTGCTTCATCCAAGATCATGTAGTCCCATTTGAACTCTTGGCCACAGTGGGATGTCAGGAGCTGCAAGTTGTTGAAAAGCATTGTGTATGAGGTGATGATCACGCCACCCAGGCTCTGAATTTCCTCCAAATTCCTGTTCCGCTCCACTTTGCCTGTGCCATGAAACTCCTTAACCCTCATGTCAGGAGTCCACTTGGCAAACTCTTTGGTCCAGTTTGTGATTAGTGTTGTTGGCATGACAAGCAGCGTGTGTTTCACCAGCTCAGCATTGTACATGCCGGAGAGGAAGGAGATGACCTGGATGGTCTTCCCGAGGCCCATGTCATCTGCCAGGATCCCCCCCTTACGGCCGTCTCTGTACAGACTGTACAAGAAGGCTACTCCGGCTCTCTGGTGCTCATACAGATTGTCATGCAATTCCCTGAAAAGCATTAAGCCGCCGTTGTTGATGTTGACAAACTCTTCATCCTTGCTCTCTGAGCCTTGCTGTGCCATAAGCTCATCGATTCTCTTTATTTTGTTAATGTTCTCATTTGAGTGAAAGCCATCTGACTCAGGAGATTCGCTAGGTGGCGCCAATTTCCTGCACTTGGCTTCGGGATTGGAGAGTGGTGATCCCTTACTTTTTAGCATTGTTGGAGTTTGTCCTTTGTGCAGAGTCCAGTTCATGTTCCTCCGCTCCTCATCCCTCCTGAGCAACGCACCTTCGTGAAGGGGTCCTCCATTAATAGAGATTTCAGCCATGGGACAGAAGCCATCGTCTGGTTCCCACTCCTACTCGTCCTATTTATACATCAGCAGGGGAGGATTTATGACATCACTGATGATGTCACAGAATAGGTGCAGAGAAAGTTATGACATCACTGCTGATGTCACAATGATGTCACAATGCGTGAGTAGAGAGGGATTTATTCACTGATACTATGGAAGGAGATACCATCATCATCATTATCTATCCAGTAAAACGTGTTAGAAAGATTCTTGACTGGATATTGATTATAAGTGTGATTTTTGTGGACTAGAAAAAATATTGCCCATCTATTCCCATCAAGGATCCAGAGATTGATGCAACCAACTTTCTAAAAAAGAAAAAGAAGAAAAATTAAAACTAAAGGTGAATGTTGAAATAGATGGGTTATGTTTGATGTAACGTTATATTTTTGCAAAGATAATAAATAATTTTGGAAAATTCCATGTTCATCATCAGCATATAAATGGGAGCTAGGGCTCTGTCTGGGCTCTGTCTGTCTGTCTGTAACTCTGTCTGTCCCACTGTGATGTCATAAATCCCACTGTGACATCATCAGTGATGTCATAAATCCTACTCTGACATAATCAGTGATGTCATAAATCCCCGTGATGTCATAAATCCCACTGTGACATCATCAGTGATGTCATAAATCCCACTGTGACATCATCAGTGATGTCATAATTCCCACTAATGAAATCCCACTGTGACATCATCAGTGATGTCATAAATCCCACTGTGACATCATCAGTGATGTCATAAATCCCACTGTGACATCATCAGTGATGTCATAAATCCCACTGATGACATCATCAGTGATGTCATAAATCTGACATCATCAGTGATGCTGGTCTCATTGGCCACACAGCAGCCGAGCTGCGAATGCGACCTGCAGGGCCAGCTTGGCGAGCTGCAGGACGGGCGAGGCCGCGCAGCGGGCAAGCCTAGGAATCGAGCACGCATAGCGCGTGAGATCCCTTGTAACAAAAATGGTCAGGAACCAACGCTGCCCTATTAGTAGTAAGTTTGTAATTGCTCGAATGACATCACTTGTGACATCGTCTCTGATGACATCATCTGTGATTTAGGACCTCATCAGCGTGAGGAAGAAGCCCAACAAATCCACGAGAGGCCTTTTAGGAGGGCCATTCAAGCCGCTAGTGGAGCCTGCAGTACCAACACGGCCCAAGAAACATCATACCGGAATGAAATGTTGGGAGCGGGGGAGTCTGGTGCAACGCACAGGTCCTGGACCTGGTGAGATGTAGGAGGAGCCCGGACAGGAGTCAACCCACAGAGCCCAGTCCCTCCAAGTGCCAGAGCCTCCCGGTCCCGGCAGAGTAGTTCCGGAGCAGCGGATTGAGTGGCCCTGTCTTTCCCTAGAGGGCTGACCGTGGGTACTGGGACTTAAGTCGGGGCTTGATCACCTCCGGCTGGGTCACCTGGGTGAGGGTGTCTGATGTCGCAGTACCCGAAACATCCTATGACCCCAGGGTACATCACTGATGATACGTCCCAGTTGCATCCATGTGATGTTTTTTTCTATATAGTTAGTCTGGCCTAGCCAGTGACTCCTAGGAATAGACTACGTGACAACCAGGAATAGATTGGTGACCACTGGAGAGACAGTTGACAGCCGGAATGTAGACGGAACCCGGGAGCAGTATGGGTTAGCGCCCCAGCCTGCGTCTTCCGTGAGGAAGAAGCCCAACAAATCCACGAGAGGCCTTTTAGGAGGGCCATTCAAGCCGCTAGTGGAGCCTGCAGTACCAACACGGCCCAAGAAACATCATACCGGAATGAAATGTTGGGAGCGGGGGAGTCTGGTGCAACGCACAGGTCCTGGACCTGGTGAGACGTAGGAGGAGCCCGGACAGGAGTCAACCCACAGAGCCCAGTCCCTCCAAGTGCCAGAGCCTTCCGGTCCCGGCAGAGTAGTTCCGGAGCAGCGGATTGAGTGGCCCTGTCTTTCCCTAGAGGGCTGACCATGGGTAGCTACTGGGACGTAAGTCGGGGCTTGATCACCTCCGGCTGGGTCACCTGGGTGAGGGTGTCTGATGTCGCAGTACCCGAAACATCCTATGACCCCAGGGTACATCACTGATACGTCCCAGTTGCATCCATGTGATGTTTTTTTCTATCATAGCAGCGTGAGCTGTGATTGGTTTACCTAAAATATTGCTGCAGTGATATGATAGCAGCATGAGCTGTGATTTGTTTACCAGCTCGTAACCAGTTTAATCTTCACATTAAAATTTATATTTGTTTTATTACTTTTTCTTTAAAAAATATGCATACATTTGCATATAAACTGTTGTAACTATGGATTGTTCAGAATGGCAACTTATTACCAGACAACTAACAACACACAGAACACTACGCGCACTCAATTCCTAGGCTCGCCTGCAGCTCGGCTGATGTGTGGCCTTGCCTGCCCTATTGACGCGCACACAATAATGTCTCCATCTCTCCCTCAGTCTCTCTCCCTCTCCTCTCCCTCAGTCTCTGTCCCTCTCCTCTCTCCCCCTCTCCTTCAGTCTCTCTCTTTGCTCTCTCTCTCCCTCAGTCTCTCTCGTGAGCCTCAGACTGATGACATCACATCATCACTAATGACATCAGTGATGTCACTGATCAGTGTGTGTGTGTGTGTGTGTGTGTGTGTGTGTGTGTGTGTGTGTGTGTGTGTGTGTGTGTGTGTGTGTGTGTGTCTGTCTCGTGTGTGTTTGTGTGCGCATGTGTGTGCCTGTCTGTCTCTTGTTGTGTGTAGACAGAGTCCCAGCTCCCTTGCCTAAATTGCATATAATGTTGTTGTTGTTTTTTACAAAAAGTGTAATACAAAAAATATTTATTTTAATGTGACGATTAAACTGGTAGAAAGAAATTCATGAGGATATATTTGAATGGGTGGGGGGGAATCTTATATACTTATACTTATATATATTTTAAAAAATCTATTTTGGCCATTTTCGGGTTTTTCGTCCAGGATAGAGATTTTGGCACACATCCCAAGTTGTTCGCATGGGTCATATTAGTCTATAACAGTTGAGATATGCTCTCTTAAATTAAGTGCATTATGAGCCAGGTCCTAGACTAGCTGCAAACCGTAATTTAGGATTTGAGAGCTTTTACTTTGAAGTTCGAACGAGCAAAATGTGAGCGGAAGTGTGTTTCGTTGTTGTCGCTAGGTTCAAGGAAGCTGCTGCTGCCTGGAGAGAGGAAAGCCTTGGCTGTGTGTGATGCCGCTGGATGATGGCTGCTTTCGGGATCCTAAGTTACGAACACCGGCCCCTAAAGCGGCCCCGGCTCGGTCCTCCGGACGTTTATCCACAAGATCCAAAGCAAAAAGAGGTCAGGTTTTGGAATGTGCAACCTAAAACGACAATCATATATTTTGGGGGAAGGAATCTCCAAGCCAAGTCGCTATACAAGCTAGCTAGCCTGTTCAGCAAGCACTCCAGGCGATTGGGGCCTAGCAATAACAATGAACAGCACCTAACGTTAGTTGTCAGTTTGTTAGCCATCTCGCCAGCTTACTTAAAAAACAACCGGTTAGCTAGGAACCAGAGTTAGCTAGCTCATCGGCTGCTGAATGCTAGTTTGTTATACGCTGAAGCCATCATTTTGTGTTTGCGATGAAATAATATGCGTTGCCAATTGGTTCTTTCTGCCGTGCCCGGTCCGTTAGTGCGTGACTAGTTAACGTTAGTTGGCTTGATGTTGGCCCTGCGTAACGTTAACGTTACCTAGTTAACGTTAGCTAAAGTGGCAGAGCCAACCTACATCATGGGTTGCGAATGGTTGCGACCCATAACTACCTGTGTCGCAATTTTCCCATGATCTCTATGATCTCTATCTCACGTCAGAGATAACGTTAATCTGTTATTGAGTTGATGCGGTTGTCTAGATGGAAAAGACTGAAGGGCTATTCTGAAGTTGCTGTGCCAGTATTAAATGCACATTTACAATGGGATCGCACATCACTTGACTCTCCATCTACTGTACTTATCGTCACCTCCTTTATTCACCACTCTTTCTTTCTTAATTTGTTTTGAAAACAGATTGATGTGGTTTTATAGTTCAGCAATAAGACATTCTCATGAATGTTTGAATATGTTATCCATAATGAAAATTTTCATTTTCATTTCAGGATGAATTGACTGCATTGAATGTGAAGCAAGGATTCAACAATCAACCCGCTGTGTCTGGTGATGAACATGGCAGTGCAAAAAATGTCAACTTCAACCCTTCAAAGGTAATTAGTCCCTTTTTAAATCAGTTCCTCTATTAATACTGTAGGTTTTGCATTTTTGTATGAATCATTTTTGTTTCATTTAGCCACGATGTTTCACTGCAATGTTTTCCCTCAATGCTTCATAGATCAGTTCAAATTTCAGCAGCATCATCGCTGAGAAACTACGTTACAACACATTCCCAGACACAGGGAAGCGTAAGCCACAGGTCAACCAGAAGGATAACTTCTGGCTCGTCACAGCAAGGTCACAGAGCTCCATCAACAACTGGTTCACCGATTTAGCTGGGACTAAACCCCTAACACAGCTAGCAAAAAAGGTAAGACTGTGGAATAGCTCCTCCTTTACTCATGCAAATTCTCTTCACATGAGTCAAACTGGCAGTGTATCGCACAAACAAAATGAATCTGGTTTGTATGAACAAAAGGACACATTTGTCATGAAAACCAGCTCTGCAACGACTGGGATCATCCCCCCATGGACATTATCCCACTGACAATATCCTACACCCCCACCCCCCGTTACATATCACTTAAAGGACTTTTACTGGACATTTTACATGGACATTATCCCACAGGCACTATTCTATCTCCCCACCCCCCTTCCCCCATTATATGTCACTTTAAAATTAATCTTGAATCTTGAAAACAAAGTACCGCTTTGGCCACCACAGTTTTCACAGGCTTGCTGGCCAAGCTTGAGGAATTGAGGAATTCTTTGTGTTGTTTACATCTCCATGCTATCTCGCCGTCAACTCTTGAAAATAAACCGTTGTGAAGCTGGGCTTGCTGAGGTTGAGAGGACATCTGCACGTTTATGACCGATCAAGAAGCGATTGTAAAGATGGCAAATTTGTATACAATTCCTGTGGAGAAGTTGTCAAGGCTATTTCTGAATAGGCCAATTTTCACTCACAAAGTCTGAAGTCTCCCAACAAGTTGTGGATGATGATGATCCCAAATTGTGCAAGACCACTTGGCAAAATGTCTGTGCCGGTTTTGTGAAAGCCAAGAAGAGAGTGAAGGATAATAGTGGGGATGAAACGGTCGCTAAATTATACATACTCTGCCGGATCACTCAATTTGTTCAACTGCAACATGGAGACAATTTTGAAGAGGTAAGTGAAGCTCTTTTTTCACCCAGTACTGTAAGCAAGTGGCGCTTGTGCATAGATCAGCTCTATTGCTTGTCCTGTTTAGGACCGTGTAAAAAATGTGATGTAAAAACTAAAAACAGGCACTTACACAACAAATCTCATCTAATAAGTGCCAGGAAATGACTCTTGAATTTTGAATACTACAAGCTACATAAAGATATGCTTAGGCTCGCTATCCGTTCTTAACTGTGTCAATCCTCCTGTTACATTGTCGTGTGTGTTTTAGTATTTCTGTTTTGTTTCATTCTGACTGCCATAACCAATTTCTTCTTCTCGTTATACAGTTTGATGACACCGCTGAGCCTTTCTCAAAGCCAAATCTCAAATTCTTCATCTGCATCTACCTTATCTGTTGACATCATGTTTCCAGCTGTCTGCGCTGATGACTTTGTTAGCTCAGTTTTCCAAAGGCTCTTCTTCTCCATCTCATTCTGCCAATTGGTCAGACCAGGGAAGAAAAAGAAAACACCAGGAAACTGCAAAGGATCCTGACAGTCTACATTTTTGATGAGCTGAGAATATAGAGTTAAAACCTGTAGGTCTGTTTGATTGTTATGTATAGCATATAGCAGGAATCATGCGCATGCTGCCTCCAGAGCAGCGATTCCCAACCTGTGAGCCGCGGCCCTCTGGTGGTCTGCAGAGGTATTTCAAGGCCGCCATATTTTCTTTATATATATATTTTTTACATTAAACTAACCTTGCTGATGGATAGCTCATTGAAAACTGTAACATTGAAAATGCTGGAACACATTTCAAATGCTGTGTTAGTGACTGTGGAAAATAAAAAAGTGCTCTGAGAATGCAGTATTTGGCCTCCGTATTTTTTATGGGGTCGGAGGTGGGCCGCGAAAGGTTTTTGCGATTTTCAAGTGGGCCCTGAGTTGGAAAAAGTTATGAACCGCTGCTCCAGAGCATTGCTGCAAGTTTACCATCCAAAAATTAATGTTTGAAACAGAGCAGGCAGTGTTGGCAAGCAAATCCACAAGCTCAAATGTGTGTGTTTCAATTTCCTGGAACCTACTTTGCAAAACAGGAATTTCTGGAGCTGGTGTTTAGATTATTTTTTGAACTTGTATGCATTAGAGTACATTCACCCTTTTATTTATTTTTTAATTTATTTTGCACATTACAGGACAATTCCGATCTTATTTGTACACTAAAATAGTCAGCTGGTTGCAAAGGAGTGTTTTAAGACTACCATGTTATACTGCTCTTGTATCATGTGCATCAGAATGAATTATGAATACATTACTTTGAGTTAAATGTACTGTTTCTGTGTTTTTAGCTGTTTTACCATAAACACATTTCCCTGCAAATTACTTGCTAATTATGTTGCCACCTTCAGTCTATTCTTTATACAATTCTCAGTCTCAGAGCATTAGTTATTTATAGTTTGTCATGATGAGAAACAAGGGTGTAATTTTCATTTATGTTGGTTCATGCTTTTTGTGTTGTTCTGAAAGATATTCTAATGTGCACAATAATGTATGCAATGTTTCACTCATCACCGATGCTATTAAAATCTTGTTACAGGTTCCAATCTTCAGCAAAAAGGAAGAGGTTTTTGGATACTTGGCCAAGTACTCAGTCCCTGTCATGCGTTCAGCATGGATGATCAAGATGACCTGTGCATATCATGCTGCCATTACAGAAACTAAAGTGAAAAAGAGACATGTGACTGATCCCTGTGCAGGTAAGCAAACAGCATCACTGTTAACAGCCCCTTTAAGGAAACCTTAATGAACAAAAAGGTTCTATCGTCACTGCCATGGGAGGCCATGCGATTGCTTTCACTAGAAGGTGCAGCCATTCATCAGAGCACTCCGTGCCTTGAAAATACATTTGTGTGTGTGTGTGTAGAGTGGACCCAGATCATCACTAAGTACCTGTGGGAGCAGCTCCAGAAGGTGGCTGAGTTTTACAGGCAGTCTTCCAGCCAAGGCTGCAGCTCTCCCCTGCCAGCCACCCCTGCTGAGGTGGAGACAGCTATGAAGCAGTGGGAATACAACGAGAAGTTAGCCATGTTCATGTTTCAGGTGAGTTGAGTTTCCAAAGTACACTTCTGGCTGCTTCACTCACTTGAGTCCTGATCCTCCGCTTTGCTTCTCATACAAGTGCTGCTGCGCTGTTCTTGCCAGTTGGAGGAAGCTCATTTTTACATCTGTAATTGGAAACAAGTTCTGAAATGGAAATCACTACGTTAAAAATCCTGGAATACTGCAATTACTGTGGTCACTTTGTTGAAGACCAACATGATATAAAGATGTAATTGTGTTTTGTTTGTGTGTTCAGGACGGAATGCTTGACAGACATGAGTTCCTGACATGGGTGCTGGAGTGCTTTGAGAAGGTCCGACCTGGGGAAGATGAACTTCTCAGACTGCTGCTGCCTCTTTTACTACAGGTAGGCTATATCTATCTATCCATCCACTAGGGATGGGACAATATATTGTAATTCAATATATAACAGTACAAAAATGTGACAATACATATCATGGGCAGAACAATGAACTAGTCTGCTGCTCTAGTAATCACAAATGAGATGGCTGGGCATCCGGGTAGTGTAGCGGTAGATTCCTTTCCTACCAACACGAGGGTCGCAGGTTCGCACCCCCGTATTACCTCCGGCGTCCATACAGGCACGATTGGCTGGTATCTGCTGGTGGGAAACCGGATTGGTGGTATGTGGGAACTGGTGGGAATAGTGTGATCCTCCCACGTGCTACAGTGTACGTCCTGCCGGTGAAGCTCTCCCTGTCAGGGGAAAAGAAGCGGCTGGCAACTGCGCATGTGTCGGAGGCAGCATGGTGCTAGTCTCGGCTCTCCCCAGATTGGCAGAGGGTGGAGCAGCGACCGGGGCAGCAGGGGGGAAAATTGGCCAAGTACAATTTGGGAGAAAATGCGGGGGGAAATCAGAAAAATAATAATAAAATGAGATGGCTTGCCTGTCACGGCCAGTGCTTCTAGACTCTCACAATAACATTAACATCAGGTTTCGTTATCCAGGAATTTCTAGCAAACACTGGATCTGTAACACATAATCGGCTGTCACATCAAATAGAGGTGATAGCTCACCTGGTTAGCAGTCCTGAGCGGCTTGGCAGATATGTGAATATGTGAATGTGCATGTTGTTTTTCAGCAATGTTCTGCTTCACACAGTTATACATATTCATATCTGGCTGCTGCACTGCTTATAGTCTTTTACAGTCGGCCCACAGTTAACACAGGGTCTCCGCGGGGTCTTGAAAACTATCACAATCACTTTAGGGAAAATTAAGGCCCTTAAAAAGTCTTAATCGCCATTTGATGAGGTATTACACTTTGTAGCTGAGAGCTTTGTAAATGAGCATATATCTCATATCGCTTGCAGACCCCTGAATTGAATCAAAATCGTATCATGACAGACTTTGTGACATCAGCAAATATCGTATCGTTGCCCAAAGAATCTATTTAATATCATATCGCAGAGGTTTTCAAAGTGGGAGGCGGGCCTCCCCAGGGGGCTCCAAGCCATTTCAGGGGAGGCTTAGTGAATGGAAGTGAAAAAATAGTTATCAAAAGGAAATCACAGAATAGGTGTGTGATTTGGTTAAAGAGATAGTTCAGAGATACAGTTTGTGGGGGATTTGACCGTTTTTCCACTTTCCCAGAGTCAGAAACAAATAAATGCCTTCAGACAGACCTTGCCGTCTGAAGTATCTAAACGGCAATATCAGGCTGTCTTGGTTCAATTGTTGAGTGTCTATGGGATCAAATAATATGATCATGATCCCATAGGCATCCAGGAATTGAGCGAGGGGGGCGCCTTTTCCGAAGCTTTCAAGCTTTGTCTGGGGGGAGGCCCACAGTCTCAGACTTTGAAAACCTCTGTCGTATCGTGATGAAACTTGTGATTTACACCCCTGTCGCTGATGTGATGAAAGTGTGTCGCGGTCTTAAAATATATTGAAAAGGTCTTCAGAGTTATTGCAATTAACTTCAGGACTCCTGCATATACCCTGTAACAGCAGTTGAGCAGGTCAATTAGAGCAGTCCGTGTCCGTCATTGTGTACCTAGCTGTGAAGCTAACAGGTTGTAATCTTGTCAATCTTCCCACAGTACTCAGGGGAGTTTGTGCAGTCGGCCTACTTGTCTCGGAGACTGGCTTACTTCTGCACACGCCGCCTCAACCTGCTGC
Organism: Poromitra crassiceps; assembly: GCF_964638095.1. NCBI lineage: Eukaryota > Metazoa > Chordata > Actinopteri > Beryciformes > Melamphaidae > Poromitra > Poromitra crassiceps. The sequence continues at coordinate 27,532,815 of NC_139634.1, forward strand.
TAAGCGACGGGAGCCTGGGCCCTGGCACAGGAGGGCACCCCGCCCACGGGAGCCTGGGCCCTGGCACAGGAGGGCACCCGGCCCACGGCATCGGGAGCCTGGGCCCTGGCACAGGAGGGCACCCGGCCCAGCCCCCCACACCCACCTCCCAGCCTGCTGGAGGAAACCAGCCCCAGACACCCTTCACAGACTTCTACATCTGTCCCCAGCACAGGCCTCTGGTGTTTGGGCTCAGCTGCATGTTACAGGTACTGTATTACACGCCATGTAGATTTGTTTAAATACATACATTGTTGAGATTCACTGACTGTCTGATATATTATGGAACTCTCCTTGCTTTGATACATGATGAAGATGAACTTTTGAAAATGTCAAGATCGAAGTCGAGTGTTTGGCTCATTAATTCTGACATTTCTCTCCCCGCTTTGTCAATGTTCTGTTCTGGCTGCTTCAGAGCATCGTGTTGTGCTGCCCCAGTGCTCTGGTGTGGCACTACTCTCTAACAGACAGCAGGAATAAGACCGGCTCCCCTCTGGACCTCCTGCCCATCGCCCCTTCCAACTTACCAATGCCAGGGGGCAACACTGCCTTCACACAGCAGGTACCTTCCAACTTACCAATGCCAGGAGGCAACACTGCCTTCACACAGCAGGTACTGCCTTCCAACTTACCAATGCCAGGGGGCAACACTGCCTTCACACAGCAGGTACCTTCCAACTTACCAATGCCAGGGGGCAACACTGCCTTCACACAGCAGGTACCTTCCAACTTACCAATGCCAGGGGGCAACACTGCCTTCACACAGCAGGTACCTTCCAACTTACCAATGCCAGGGGGCAACACTGCCTTCACACAGCAGGTACCTTCCAACTTACCAATGCCAGGGGGCAACACTGCCTTCACACAGCAGGTACCTTCCAACTTACCAATGCCAGGGGGCAACACTGCCTTCACACAGCAGGTACCTTCCAACTTACCAATGCCAGGGGGCAACACTGCCTTCACACAGCAGGTACCTTCCAACTTACCAATGCCAGGGGGCAACACTGCCTTCACACAGCAGGTACCTTCCAACTTACCAATGCCAGGGGGCAACACTGCCTTCACACAGCAGGTACCTTCCAACTTACCAATGCCAGGGGGCAACACTGCCTTCACACAGCAGGTACCTTCCAACTTACCAATGCCAGGGGGCAACACTGCCTTCACACAGCAGGTACCTTCCAACTTACCAATGCCAGGGGGCAACACTGCCTTCACACAGCAGGTACCTTCCAACTTACCAATGCCAGGGGGCAACACTGCCTTCACACAGCAGGTACCTTCCAACTTACCAATGCCAGGGGGCAACACTGCCTTCACACAGCAGGTACCTTCCAACTTACCAATGCCAGGGGGCAACACTGCCTTCACACAGCAGGTACCTTCCAACTTACCAATGCCAGGGGGCAACACTGCCTTCACACAGCAGGTACCTTCCAACTTACCAATGCCAGGGGGCAACACTGCCTTCACACAGCAGGTACCTTCCAACTTACCAATGCCAGGGGGCAACACTGCCTTCACACAGCAGGTACCTTCCAACTTACCAATGCCAGGGGGCAACACTGCCTTCACACAGCAGGTACCTTCCAACTTACCAATGCCAGGGGGCAACACTGCCTTCACACAGCAGGTACCTTCCAACTTACCAATGCCAGGGGGCAACACTGCCTTCACACAGCAGGTACCTTCCAACTTACCAATGCCAGGGGGCAACACTGCCTTCACACAGCAGGTACCTTCCAACTTACCAATGCCAGGGGGCAACACTGCCTTCACACAGCAGGTACCTTCCAACTTACCAATGCCAGGAGGCAACACTGCCTTCACACAGCAGGTACCTTCCAACTTACCAATGCCAGGGGGCAACACTGCCTTCACACAGCAGGTACCTTCCAACTTACCAATGCCAGGGGGCAACACTGCCTTCACACAGCAGGTACCTTCCAACTTACCAATGCCAGGGGGCAACACTGCCTTCACACAGCAGGTACTGCCTTCCAACTTACCAATGCCAGGGGGCAACACTGCCTTCACACAGCAGGTACTGCTATCCTTCCAACTTACCAATGCCAGGGGGCAACACTGCCTTCACACAGCAGGTACTGCTATCCTTCCAACTTACCAATGCCAGGGGGCAACACTGCCTTCACACAGCAGGTACCTTCCAACTTACCAATGCCAGGGGGCAACACTGCCTTCACACAGCAGGTACCTTCCAACTTACCAATGCCAGGGGGCAACACTGCCTTCACACAGCAGGTACCTTCCAACTTACCAATGCCAGGGGGCAACACTGCCTTCACACAGCAGGTACCTTCCAACTTACCAATGCCAGGGGGCAACACTGCCTTCACACAGCAGGTACTGCCTTCACACAGCAGGTACTGCCTTCACACAGCAGGTACTGCTATCGCTGGTCATGTCGTTTTCCGCGTCATTTATTCCAAGACTTCCTGTAGATGTGTGAGCACAGCCTAGAAAAGATCTTGGATGTGTTCTCCTTTTTGTTGGACGTTTCTTTAATTTGTGTTTTCTTGCCAGATGATAAAGGTACCTCTTCACTTGTTCCTCCACTTCAGGTCCGTGCAAAGGTGCGAGAAATTGAGGAGCAAATCAAGGAGAGGGGGCAGGCTGTGGAGTTCAGGTGGTCGTTTGATAAGTGCCAGGAGACCACGGCAGGTCAGAAAACTCATCCGTCATCCGCGGCAGTGAACAGGTTTTTGGTATGCATAATTGGATCTATGTTTGTATCTCTGAGACAATTGTTTTCTGTGATCTGTCCGCAGGATTCACGATCGGGAGGGTTCTCCACACCCTGGAGGTCTTAGACAACCACAGCTTTGAGAAGTCTGACTTCAGCAACTCACTGGACTCTCTCTACAACCGAATATTTGGCTCAGGCCAGAGTAAAGACGGTCATGAGGTAAGGGTTGATCAAAGTGGGTTCTTGCCCTTTCCCTCTAGTCTCTCATTTGATCATGCATAAAAGGGCAAAAACTTTAAAGCTTTTACAACTTGAACATGAACAAGAGGCTTGCAAAGGTTACCCACATAATGTCAGGACTCAAGGTGTTTTTTTTTGCCAGAACCAGACTGACTCATTGGTGCATTTTAGTTCAATGTCTTAGCAACCTTTGACTGAAAAGTGGACCAAGAGAAAAACTTTCCTCATGGTACTATGTCCTTAGCTGAATGCCACATGATGAATTCCTATGATCAAATGACAGAAGGTGGAGAACATACAGATTGTCTTTTTAGCCATATTGTCTCATAACTCATGCTTGTGTCCAGATGTCACCAGATGATGATGCGGTGGTGACCCTGCTCTGTGAATGGGCAGTGTGCTGTAAGCGTTCTGGCAGACACAGGGCCATGGTGGTCGCCAAGCTACTGGAGAAGAGACAGGCTGAAATAGAGGCAGAGGTGAGAGACCCCCCCCCCCCCCCCCCCCCACCCACACACACACACGAACACACACACACAAAGGATATCAGACTCGGTGTATTGCATAGCACTTAATTTATATTTTACAAATGAACAGGTCAATGTGTGCATCAACTGAATAAGCAGTTGAGTCAGAAGTACTTGAGTGTAAAACAAAATGGTAGGCTACTGGACACACAGATGGCTACCGCTGTCAGTGAGAGCCAGGAAATATTTTTGATCACCTAGAGAGAGACTTTGGGTTTCAGGTGAGGGCAGAATGACGTCACCTCTGACCGCGAGTGGCCTACATTCTAATAGCTTAGAAAACACAAATCATTGCTTGACAGTTGGAGAAGTCTCTGAATTGGAGCAAGGACAGGAAGCACACTGGAGATTTTCAGTCGTTTTCCATATTTTACTTTGGGAACTTCATAGAGCTCAGCATGCGCTCCACAGAATTACTAGAATTACTTTCCCCCTGTTTGGGGTTAACTTCCCAACAGTTTTTGTAACTGACTAGCCTTTTCAGGCAGTAGTGGAAAGTTGGACACCGCCAGGCCAGCAGCCTACTGAAACACATCAGCCAGGCCAGCAGCCTACTGAAACACATCAGCCAGGCCAGCAGCCTACTGAAACACATCCACATGTACGCGGTAGGCCTCTCATTGGCCGGCCGGGATAGCTGCTGGCTCTCTGCTTGTCCTGACCCATGGCTCAACCCCCACATGTTGCCACACACTACTTTAGTTACTCTTTCTCTGAAGGAAAATTGTGAGTCAAAATTCCAGAGACTTGACAGTTTTTTCTTTTTCTACTGGCACAAATGTGGGAGGAAATATTTGAAAGTGGACAGTGACACTCTGCAGTGCTGTATCTTCTTGTGCTCACTCCCCCTCTGTCGCCTGCTCGCTCCTCCATCCTATACACCTAACCTCAGCTGTGCTGCTGCTAAAAAGGCCCAGGATGCCCCTCAACACTGTGATAACGTTTGGAATACTCACACTACATGATTTATAAGGCTTTTTTCCCTTGTCTTTTGTGACTTCTGTATTAACATTTCAAATAAGGGGAGATTGTAAAATCATTGCTATACAGCTAACACTCACAGACTGTTTGCTTGATCCAAGTGTTTTCACATAGGGCTGTCCCCGAATACCATTTTTGGACTTGGAAGCTTCGCTGAGAAGTATTCAAAAAGATTCTCAGCTTTGACCGAGGGGAGGGGGGGACAATGTTACGTATCTCAATGTTGCGTAATAACATTGAGAGGTGAAGGGGCGAAATGAAATGAAAATGGATACAAGATGTGCAATAATCATCACATCAAATAAATTACAGCCATAGCTCATAAAAATAATAATGTTGATGCATAATGAATAATGTTGTATTACGATTTAAAAATAAATGTAAAAAAACCAACAACGAAGCATTCGAATACTGATTTGAAAGTTGATTACAAGCATTCAGATCAGCCCTGGTTTCACACACTGGGTATGTGTGGGTGTATATCCACACAGTATATATAGATAGGTGTATGTATACACAGTATATATAGATAGGTGTATGTGTGTACAGTATACACAGTATATATAGATAGGTGAATGTGTGTGTATTTGTTTGCAGAGGTGTGGCGAGTCGGAGGTGGTGGATGAGAAGGGCTCTGTGTCGTCAGGCTCCCTCTCAGCAGCCACGCTACCAGTCTTTCAGGATGTTCTGCTACAGTTCCTCGACACTCAGGCTCCTATACTGAGTGAGGCTCTTTCTTTACATCTACTGGAGCTCCAGTTCTCTGCTATCACTTATGTGACTCTCAAAGGTGTCAAATTGTTCCTGAGTCTATATTGAAGTTACATTGAGTCCTTTTTCTTTACCACGAAATAACAGCCAGGCAGAAAAATGACTTATTTATTGTACATGAATTTGCCAGGAACAATGGAATATTTTAGTTGCTTGTAATGTTGTTAATTTAGGAAATAATAACATTTATTGTACAGTTGTACCTGCTGGGTTCCCATGGGTCCTTGAAACCCTTGAAAGTTTGTGAAATTGAAATTGAAATATAAAGATGAGGGACGGCAGACGTGCAGAGTAGAAAATCAGGGCAGATCGTGCTTTAGACACAAGTAGATGAAATCCTCTTTGTTCCCTCTGTAGCTGAGCCAGGGAACGAGAGTGAAAGAGTGGAGTTCTCCAACCTGGTGCTGCTCTTCTGCGAGCTCATCCGCCATGACGTCTTCTCCCACAACATCTACATGTGCACGCTCATCTCCCGCGGCGACCTGGCCTCCGACTCCCACCTGCCCCGCCCACGCTCGCCCAGCGACGAGCCCTCCGATGAGTCAGAGCGCAAGGAGCAGGACGCAGGCAGCAGTGTCAAGATGGAGGCATGTTGGAGGCATCTGTTACCGTTTATGTCGATGGTCATGAGTCATTATGTGGAAATAAACAACTGTGAAAAAAATGCACACCAGAGTTGGTGAGGTGCTGGCCAAGGTGGACAGCAGAGGATGTCAAAATAAAGCCCCAACGAAGTATATTACAGGGTGTCTGCGGGGTCTTAAAAAGTATTAAAAGGTGATGAATCAATTTAGTGAAAATGAAGGCCCTTAAAAAGTATACAAGTCTTAAACACCATTTTACGAGGCATTCAATTGTGTAACCTATTTGTCCAAAGAGTTTGTGATAAAGGTTTGCGTGTATTTATTTATTTTGCCCCTCCTTTATTTAGCGCATTACTGTTAACAAACCTTGCTTTTGGGTTCGTCACTCCAGTGTTTGCGGTATAGATTTTCCTTGGGTGCGTATATTTGCCGACCCATTTTAGCACTTTGTTCATTCTTTTTTATCCGTCCGAGAGAATGCCGCCATCTGCGGTTGATTATCTAGTGGATGATCTCCCCTCGCTCTACCCCTCCCGTACCGGTTTGCTCTGCTATCATGAGAATCTCTTGAGCTTTGTTCCTTCCTGTCCTGTCTGAATTCTGTTGTATTGATACAGTGTCCATAGAAGCTACCGCTAACAAAGACTGTTTAGTTTCCCAATCTCAAAATCAATGTATAAATGAAGATAAATGTGTGTCGCTGATGTGACAAATGTGGCATTGATGTCTTAAAATATATTGAATTTAACTTCAGGATTCCTGCATATACCCTGTATTATTTATTAGTTAAACACCACCGTACCCCGAATGATTTCATGTTGAAATGTTGCTTTTTAACGTTAACGTTTAAGTAATATACTGCACTTGCTTTATCAGAGCAGGAGTGTGCAGCATCTCTTAATTGTACAATAACCTTTTGGTTTAAAAAGGTAATATAAGGCCATTGTTTGCTCTTCAACAGGATACCGGCCTGTCGGAGTCAATGGAGATCGATCACAATTCCAGTGCTAATTTTGACGAGGTAGACACACTATTTACCTTAAGTACTGTCCGTTGACTTATAGACACACTATTTACCCTAAGTACTGTCCGTTGACTTATGCACTGCTGCTGAAAATGCCTGCATTGTTCTTGTGCTGTTGCCCTCAGTCATTTTAGCCGTCTTTTTGCCTGGCAGATGTTCTCTCCTCCCATGCACGAGTCTAAGGGCAGCCCGTCTCCTGAGAAGCCAGCCCCAGAGCAGGACAGCAAGGCCTCTTGCAAAGACAAGGGCATGGACCCTGCCTTCCCACAAGTGTACGAGCAACCCCGCCACATTCAATATGCCACTCACTTCCCTATCCCTCAGGTAAGCAACTCGCAGCATAGCATTTCAAAAGGAATTCCGCCGCATTTCACTTTCAGGTTGTTTGTTACCTGCAAGAGTAGACATGTTCCTAGAATTGACCAAATTCTTGGCTATTTTATGAGTTCAGATCAAAAGGGATTGCAGCCCAGGTGTCCTACACAGGTGTTGAAAGTCTGGAAGTAAAAGATCAATAAAAACTCATTTGAATCATTGGCAAGTGTGGAAAAGTTTGCTATTTGGGCAAAAAGTCTGGAAAAGAATGGAAAATTGTTCGGGCTTCACACCCGGTGGCGAATACACTGCAAAAAGACACATAATGTCTTTGTGCAGAATAATCTTCAGTTTTAGAGTGATATTGCCTTCCAATCTGAAGTTTACCAGTATTAAACATGTCCCACTTCTTTTGTTTTGTTAATATTGATTTGTTCCCTTTTTTCCCAACCCTCACAGACGATGCAGTTAATCACTTTTCCTTGCTCTTGAGAACTCGGAACTCAACACATTTGGGAAAATTATTGTAGGATATAGTTCATTCCGATGGGTTTTCCCCTGAAGCATAGCCAAGTCAGATGTGTTTTTCTTCTTCTTTTCTTTGCTTTACTCTGTGATAGTGTCTTTTCACAGTGCCTAGTTTGTCAGATCCATCCAGTTTATGAGGGTGGCCTCCTTCTCTTTTCCTAGGAGGAGAGTGCCAGTCACGAGTGCAACCAGCGCCTAGTGGTCCTCTATGGCGTAGGCAAGCAGAGAGACGAAGCACGACACGCCATCAAGAAAATTACCAAAGACATCTTGAAGGTGCTCAACCGCAAAAGCACAGCAGAGACAGGTAACCATGTCCCTCCGTTCCATCACCTTTTCACCGATGGCTTAACATCCTGCGTTTGCCATTTTCACTTCTGTTTTGCTTTCTTAATCTGAACTACAGGCTTGCAGTTTGTCTGGCAGTCAACTTAGAAATGGCTTTGGGTGAAGCCTTGATGTGTCCCCAAATGGACTGACTGTGGTTATTTTCCGACATCTCTCTCCAGAATAATCTTTATATAGCATACACAAGAGACAGTGTTTCTCTCTCCAGAATAATCTTTATATAGCATACACAAGAGACAGTGTTTCGCCAGAGAGCAGTTTGGAAAGCAGAAGCTTTGTCATGCTGGCATTTTGATTTGATTTGATTTGATCTTAATTTATCTTGAACAGATCAAACGTATAAAATCACAGTAAAGACATAAACAAATAAGTCACTCTTCATCAAAGAAAAACAAACAAGGATGAGTATGAGAAGGGGCAGAATGAAGCAGTGCTTATCTGGTCCTGTCCCCTTTCATGTGTGAAACACTGTTCAGATGCAAGCCCAGTATTTGCTTTCCCACTGTGGCTCTTCCAGCTGTTATCTGACCCTCATAAGAACTCTGCCAAGTTCAATAGTCATTAATAGTCCTCATTTATTTCCCCCTTTACTTCTTTTGCCCTTCTTTAGAGAACAACCTTCTTTTCCTTTCTTTATCGACCCTAGGGGGCGGCATCACTCAATATTCATTGCACCCAATTTCTATGCTAATAAGTGCCTGTCATCTATTCACAGCCATTTTATCTCGGATGCGTGTGACCGTATTAAGGTGATAAGTTAAAAAACAAGTTATAATTACATAGATTGAAGTGGTTTTGTGTCAGCGTAGCACATTCCTGTTAGCTGGTGATGACCTTCAAGTTCCAATTGTGTTTCACCTAAATGGAAAGGACTGTTTCCCTTTCCTTACAGTGCCTTTATAGCAGTGTCCTTTGCACCAAAGATTCAAATCGAAGGAACCTGTGAAAAAAAAAAAAAAAGACCATTGTTGGCTTAACTTGATTTCACACCTGGCGTGTTCAGCGGACTGGGAGGAAAGCCCTGAGCAGTTATGAGTTGTTGCTTCATCTTGCCCTCCCACATACGTAGGAGGAGAGGAAGGACAGAAGAGGAAGAGGAGTAAGCCTGAGGCCTTCCCCACTGCAGAGGATATCTTCTCCAAATTCCAGCACCTCTCCCACTTTGACCAGCACCAGGTCACCTCTCAGGTTAGACCACACGACCTGAGCCTTCAGTGCCCTATTTCTCGTTTCACAGCATGTAGGAATCAGTTGATTGTTTGGGACTAACCATAGGGTTTATTAATGGAAATACTTTAGCAGCCCAGAAGCATCTACCTCCCAGGGTGACTCATTTGAATCTAAATGGAATTTCAATGCAAATTGATTTTCTGCTCTGTAGTGTTTGAATACTATTTGAATAGATAATGCACTCAAGTGGCAATATACCCTGTAAAATACAGTAGAAGCTTATTCTAGATTTCTCTGTAATAGTTTGTTCAGGAGGATGATGGCGCCTAACTGAAATACACTGAAATGCGCATTCTCTGTGGATTTCAAATCTGCAATTACACCTTCAGTTGAAATGCTTTTAATTAATATAGCTGCAAGTAACGAGTCCAGGTTGCAAGGCAATGTGAGACTGTTAAAGATTTAAGACTCTGTAGAAGACAAGAGCTATGTGAGAGTGTTCAGGAAGTTGAGCCTAGTTTCATTGATTTGATTGAAGGACTACATTTTAAAAATGTGTAAACGGTTGTGAAGATATGGCCTTTAAAATGACCTTTTGATTGTAATGCCTCCATCTGTCCAGTTTGTCCCCCTCTAACAAGACAATTTGAGTGGCCGGCAAGCTGAATATGTTGGCATAACTGTATGTTTTTGCTCATTATAAATGTAGATACTAGATCGGCTGTGTTGGAGCTCTGCTGCTTGGCAGGATGATGTTCTTTTTCAGCCCATGTTTGGAGAGTCATAACCAAGACCAAAAATCATTGCTATTTTATGATATTATTAATGTGTGATATTTTGTGTGTGTGCAGGTGTCCAGGAATGTGCTGGAACAGATCACCAGCTTTGCCTTAGGGATGTCCTATCACCTGCCCCTTGTCCAGCACATACAGTTCATTTTTGACCTCATGGAGTACTCCCTCAATATTAGTGGCCTCATAGACTTTGCTATTCAGGTATGATCTTTACCACAGTTGCCATTTAATGTAGAAACTAAATCATCCATTTCTTTTTCTAGAATCGCATTCCATGATTAATCTGTCTATTTTGCAATCCTGACTGTCTTTCTCTCACTGTTATGACACTAATTTCGCCCCCCAATCAGCCTTTCAAATGAGATTCCCATTTTGTGTTGCAGCTGCTAAATGAGTTGAGCCTGGTGGAAGCGGAGCTGTTGCTGAAGTCGTCCAGCCTGGTGGGCAGCTACACCACCGGCCTGTGTCTGTGTATTGTTGCAGTGCTGAGGAGGTACCACTCTTGCCTCATCCTCAATCCTGAGCAGACGGCACAGGTCTTTGATGGGTATGTCACTTAGACATCGCTAACATTTGATGTAATACGTGTAAAAAATATTCGCTAATTAGTACCTTTGATCACCATTCCCCCACTGAATCCTGTCCACTCTCCTTTACTCTATTTACTCTCACAAAGTCCCCTCTCTCTCCTTAACTCCTATTAAGAATTTAAGCTGCTTCTACTGTTGAACTCATTGTAAATCATTCCGGATGAAAGCATCGGCGAAATGCCTTAAGTGTCATATCTAAAGATAGCTTATAATAAAGCTTCGAATTTGAATATGCTTGGTAAAATGTTTAAATGGTCATACATTAAAAACCCTCATCTAGATGAATCCTGACTGTGTGTAAACATGTTCTCAGGTTACGTATCGTGGTGAAATCGGGCGTGAACCCGGCAGACTGTTCCTCCGCAGAACGCTGTATCCTGGCTTACCTGTATGACCTCTACACCTCCTGCAGTCACCTCAAGAGCAAGTTTGGAGAGATCTTCAGGTAGATGTTTTTTTTTAAATCAATGCTTCACTATGCCACAACAAAATCACGTGGAAAATGAATAGCTGCAGTAGAAAACCCTCAAGGAGGAGAATGTGTAGAATAGTGAACTGTATTGAAATGCCAAATCTAATTTAAAATATTGCACATTCATAACATTTGAATATAGGTGTATTTGCAGTAAACTTGCTTTTAATTGCATATATCAACTAGGAAAATCCAACAATTATGTGCTCACTGAAATGTCATTTTGCATATTATACCAGATCTACTTAAGCAGGTATTGTTGCTTATAATGCCTAGTGTGAGGTTTGAATAAACAAAGTATGAGTTCATTGCCTTTCCCTTTCGTGTATGAGGATCACGTCCCCTTGCCCTCCCATTCTGAGCTCTTGAGAAATGCTTCTTTCCCCGTTTGCCTTCTCTCTCTCAGCGAGTTCTGCTCCAAAGTGAAGAACTCCATCTATTGCAACATCGACCCGTCAGACTCCAACATGCTGTGGGATCCCGTGTTCATGATGGAGGCCATCGCCAACCCTTCGGCCCACAACTTCGACCACTCCAGGGTGGGCAAGATCCTTAACGACAGCCCGGCCAACCGCTACAGCTTCGTCTGCAACGTGCTCATGGACGTGTGCGTGGACCACCGAGACCCTGAGAGGTGTGTTAGTTTTGTTCTATCGGTGTTGGTTGATTGTGGGTCTTTGGTCTCCATCAAAAGGCACCATCGATTTCTGGCTCCGATTACTACCTTTTTTTAGATGATTGTCTCATGTGATGACGTGTGTTTTCAGGGTGAACGACATCGGGATCCTGTGTGCAGAGTTGACGGCCTACTGTCGCTCCCTGAGTGCAGAGTGGCTTGGCATCCTCAAGGCCCTCTGCTGCTCCTCCAACAACGGCAACTGTGGCTTCAATGACCTGCTGTGTAATGTAGATGTAAGGGCTTTGACTTTCTATATCTCGTAGGGCTTTCACAGACTAGTCGTCTATCAAAACCACTAGTCCACACTGCATCATAGTCGGCTAATCGTTCATCTATGGTTAGAAATAAGCAATATAAATAAATTGACAAGAGATTTGTTTGTACAATCATTTTCTACATTATACCATGTTAAATAAACAGAATTGAAGGTACAGTATTTAGAGATGGAAAGACTCCTGTCTATGTAGTTACTGCAGTCAAACAGATGGTATCTCCAGCTCAGAGAAGTCACTGGGGTTTAGCGACTCAACTGCCTCTCAGAGCCAATCAGGACTCTGCTACAGTATTTCACATAGTTAACCCTTTAATGGCTGTTTTGGAGACCTTTTTGACAACACATTTTTATTGGGGGGGAGGGGCGGGGGATATCCCCTGCGACTAGTCGACTGCGACTAGTCGACTGCTTTTTGGGAGTAGACGATGACTGCTAAAATGCAATAGTCGTGAATGCCCTCATATCTAGCACATCTCTTTTGCGGACACAGTAATATTTGTTACATCTTCTCTCCATGCACCGTGGCATTGATTTTTACTATTGTTGCTTGTGTGGGTTGAATGATTTAAACGAACAAAACAAAACCGGGGACAAGGATGCTTGTCTTTATTGCGTCACACAACACATGCATGCATTTAAGCTATTCTGCTGTTGTACTCACTGTTTGTCATTCTGGATAACAGCCAAATGTGTTTACTCTCACCTACCTGATGCCAAAGCTCCACCATTTGTGAATTCTCATGTTCAGTCATGATCTCATTTGTGGACATAGTGTTCTAGTCTCACAGTAATACATCCTCAAATTGATCTCTGTGCACTGCTGTCCCTTAGGTGAGTGATTTGTCCTTCCACGATTCCCTGGCCACCTTCGTAGCCATTCTTATTGCTAGACAGTGCCTGCTCCTAGAGGACCTGGTTCGCTGTGTGGCCATCCCCTCCCTCCTCAACGCTGGTAAGGAGTGTTCATGCTCTACATTAATAAAGCCACTTCAAAATGCAGAAAAGTTTTCATATATATTTGCGATCCTCGTACAGTGCGGTGACTGATTTAATTGCCCCGATAAACCTCTCTAGTAATGCTATCATTGGAGTCGTTTCTCGCTGTGATATGGCTGTGCCATGGTTTTCCACGCCACCGTGGTTAAATCTCACAGCCCCTAGGCTTGTTATAAATGAGTTAGCAGTATATTGCAGCTTGGTCTCGTAGGTCTTTGAAGGAACACCGAGCCGTATAATGCATTACTTCTATCAAAGAGGGGAGTAAACACAGAGAACATTTGATCTGCTTCCATGAAGCCTGTGTGTGTTTTGTGCACTGGCCAGAGAAGTGCCTCGTTCTCCCCACTGTTCATCTGTTTCTCCCAGCGTGGAGACAAAGACTCATGCAGCCATACTGTCTGGTTGAGTTTGGCTCGTTTTATTACGCTGCTACATGTGCCAAATGCCAACAGCACTCTTATGTGGCAAATGCTTTGTTCTCATTCCCTCTTTCACATCAGCTCTATGAAAATGCCACTTCGTTCTGGCTGTCTAGAAGCCTATCTATCTAGGACACGGGTTTAAATTTAGATGTCACTTTGATGATGTAGATTGTGTAACTTGTGCGAAAAAAGGAAGAAGCTCAATTGTGTGATCTGAGGACACTCCACTTTGACCGTTGTGTTTGCATCCAAACTCACCTCCAGCCTGCAGTGAGCAGGACTCTGAGCCAGGAGCCAGACTCACCTGCAGGATTCTGTTGCACCTTTTCAAGACGCCCCAGCGCAACCCTGTCCCCCAAGATGGCGCCAAGTCAGGTAGCATGTAACCTCCTAAACATGTCTGTTTCTCTGTCTAATTGGCAGATTTGTCACTTTTTGTCTTATACTGATGCTATGGTATGATTTTGTGCAGATAAATCCTCAGTTGGTATCCGGTCATCGTGTGATCGCCACCTTCTTGCTGCCTCTCAAAACAGCATAGTTGTGGGAGCAGTGTTTGCTGTCCTCAAGGCTGTCTTTATGCTGGGTAAGCCTTTTTGCAGTACTATCAGGGCCTCAAATTCGGCGCAGGATTGCGGGTATTGCGCATAATTTCATCAATTCCCACAAATCTAGCACTTACAATAACAATAATAGCTATATACTTCCCGCACACATTTACAGCGATGTCTAATAATATAATGTTCAACTAACGTTTGCACCAGTGTGGAACGTGTGGAATGCGGGAGACTGGTCGGACACGCTGCATCAACGGACCGAGTCCGATTTCCTCTGACAACACACGTGGCGCGCTCCTCCCTCTACAAGCCCCCTCTGCTGTTGCAGTAGGCTCCTCCCTCTACAAACTCCCTCTGCTGTTGCAGTAGGCTCCTCCCTCTCTACAAGCCCCCTCTGCTGTTGCAGTAGGCTCCTCCCTCTCTACAAGCCCCCTCTGCTGTTGCAGTAGGCTGTCTCTACAAGGCTAGAAGCCCCCTCTGCTGTTTCTCGCAAGCATAGACTAGTTACAATCATGTGAACTTGAAAGCATGCAAACATGGACCGCTCGCTAAAACCTAAATCTCGCGCTTGCCCCTTAGTGCAAACGGCAGCAACGTTACCAGTGATGTTAACAATGTTAATCGTCCCGATCCTCAGACACGCAACGGTAGTTTTGCTCAGGTGATGCAGCAGATGAGTTTTAGAGTAACTGGCTCAGAATATATCCATGGCTTGTGAAAGTGAAAAGAGCTGCTCGATTTATAATGTGCGCTCTGCTGTGCCTTTCACCAGCTGATGTTAGAAGACGTTAACTTCGATGGCGTTTCTTTCTCATACAGCAGACCGTGAGGCAGATTCAGCAAAGACTGTGAGGTTGTGATTTTTTTTTTAACAAAGTTGTTAGGGAAAGAGATGAAGCGGAGGTGACAGAGTACACAGAAAGAATAGAGCATGGAGACAAGACAGAAGACACCAAAGACTTAAGGAGACAGAGAGAAGCAGAAAGAGACAGCCAGCTACAGCATAGTTCAGAGAACCCCTCAAATTGGAGGAGAGCTACAAAATGCATCTGAGGTAAGAATAGGACAATGTGGGCCCAGCAGTTAAGCTCACTGTTACAGTCAGTCATTCTCAACATTCTCCATATTAAGGACCTCAAATTTAGTACACATCAGGGCCACAGACCCCCATTTGATGATATTGTGCCTCTCGGACCCAGATGTAAAAATGTTTGTATTGTTAAATATGATTTTGTCCAGAATTCCCATACAAACCCCCGAAGTTTAACAATCCATAAATTTGCTGGGGACCCCGTCGAAGCCCCTTAAAGACCCCTGGTGGTCAGCGGACCCCATGTTGAGAACCTCCAGTATCCACTCCCCCCAAAGTCTATAAATCCCCCCTATCTGAAGCATTTAAAAGGGGTGTTGTAGAATTCCCTCCCAATTTGCAAGATGAATTTTAGGCCCTGAATGAGCTCAAGATGAGAACGCTGCAGTCCTTAAATCATGTCACTCCTTGTCTGGAGCATGATCTTATTGGTCTGAATAGAAGAAGGTTTTTACTGGAAATATGTCTGAAAAAGGGGTTTACCGACAAACACGTTCGCTCTCTCTCTCTCTCTCTCTTTCTCTCACTCTCTCACTCCACCTGCGTACCTGCTCTGATTCGCAGGGTGAACAGACAGGCAGACAAGGGCTGAGTTCAGCCCCTGTAAAACATAGCAAAATGTTTATTTAAAATGGAAACGGTTGTGCGTTAAACACCCTGACGTGGTAACCATGAAAACATTAGCATAATCATAAAGTTTGCAATTTCATTTAAAGCACATTGAAAATATGATTTTATTTAACGGAGACAGTAAAAAAAAAAGCTTACCTTGTTAATGTGTTTTATTATAATTTTCAAATAAAATTATTTTCTTTCTAAAAACAAGATTTGGCCTTCAAAAACTATTTCCCCCAAAAAATGAGTCTGGGTCGTCTTACAATCAGGGTTGTCTTATATTCGGAGGAATACAGTAGGTAATCCCTTGTGCTAAACACAGGATGTATACACATCTGATTTTGATCATGTGATAAGGTAACGGCCAAAGGATATTGCCCTGTATGAACCTCGGTGTCAGTTACCTCCTACATGAGACAGATGCAGATAAGCATACCGTGAAATACTCCATCATGTCGAGGACAGAAATGACTGTCTTCCCTCTCTCCATGTTGTTTTTAGGTGATGCGGAGCTAAGGGGCTCAGGACTGTCGCACCCTGCTGGCCTGGAGGACATCTCTGGGGGGCGCACCGTCTCCATAGAAACAGCCAGCCTGGATGTATATGCAAAGTATGTGCTGAAGAGCATCTGCCAGCAGGTGAGCATATCATGTCAAATTAGGTCAATGAGATGAGAACAGAAATTAAATATTCAGTTGTCCACCATCACAGGCAGCCACCATTATAGCATTTGACTTTGTTTTAGTGTGACATGGAAAAGGTTGTAAATGAAGGTGGTGAGCTAACAGAAATTGCTTTCTACTGCTTATATGCTACGTTTCTTCCTTTTTTACTGACTTTAGCAATCCTGCTTTTCTCACATACTTGTGGATGCAGCCAAAGATGCAAAAGAAGTGTGAATGTATGAGATCATTTTCAGCGGCAGATGCCACTCAGTATGTCACACACAGATACCAAGGCCAGTAGCCCAGATGGCTGGACATGGCGTCGGCTCTCAAGAGACTTCAAAAACACTTTCTCCTTAGAATGTGTTGCTGTTCTATTCCCGAGAGAGGAAAAGTGACCCTGTGCCCGCTTTTCAGCACAGCCCGCCTTTGGTTATGCTCGTTTTGCATGACTCATGAGTTTCCAAGATACTCGGGCTTAAGCTTCAGACTGAATCAGTGTCACTGGAGCCCTGTTACTTCAAACAAGATTCCATAACTCAATCCCTCATGTTAGGAACTGTTATATTCCGGACTATTTTCACATTCCCCCCTCCGCTACTTTTGCCTTTTCCTTGTTCCCTTCTCAACCCGACTGTGTTTCCCCCCCATCTGTGCTACAGGAATGGGTTGGCGAGCGCTGTCTTAAGTCTCTGTCTGAGGACAGCAGTGCCCTCCAGGACCCGGTACTGGTCAACATTCAGGCCCAGCGGCTTCTACAGCTCATTTGCTATCCACACCGCCAGCTGGACAGTGATGATGGCGACAACCCCCAGAGGCAGCGCATCAAACGCATACTACAGGTCCGGAATACTCACAAACTCACATGTTGTTTAAATTGAGCCTGAGAAGTACAAAGTACCTTTTTGTTCATTTATGTTAAGCTTGAGAAGAATCTTTTTCTTTGAATAGTTTATGGCGCAAACCTCAAACAGCTGGATTTAAGATGTGGTTAAGCCTTGGCCATTTGTGATCTTAGTTGTTTTGAAACAGTTTGATCAGTACATACCGCTTTATTGAACCCGGACTGTGAAGTATCGCTGCCCTCTGCTGGTTGAAGCAGGGGTATAGGACATGTTTATTACCAGTCACATCAAATGTGTATGGTGACGGTCACACAGCTCTCTTTTAGATAATATACGTGAATGTATGTGACTAACAGTAATCCTGTCCATTTTGTAGAACATGGACCAATGGACGATGAGACAATCATCCCTGGAGCTGCAGCTGATGATCAAGCAGAGCACCAACAATGTAAGTTCTATCACCGCTTCATTTTCAGAGCATCTAACTATCTTTTTGGCATAAGATATTTTTGACATCTGTCATTTTATGGTATTATGGACTGCAACACAGCATTGAATGCGTTTGAATGAATCTGATCATCCCTGGCCTTGATTACCCCTCGTGTCTTTTCCAATAGGAGCTCTACTCTCTGCTAGAAAACATAGCCAAGGCCACCATCGAGGTGTTCCAGAAATCAGCTGAGATGAACTCCAGTAACCCCTCAGGGAATGGAGCAATGGCTGCAGGCGGCTCTGCATCCAACAACACGGCCAACAAAATAAAGCCTATTTTAAGGTGCGTCTTTTCCCTGCACTTCTCCCTTACATTGAATGTCATCGATAGCAACACATGCACCCATGTTATTCTCACATATCTCACACATTTTGAGCTCATCAGCATATTGTCAGGTCACTATGGCTCCAACCCCTGCACTCCTTACTGTTGATTATGTGTAATTTTGGTGATGTAGAAACTTATTCTACCGTTGCCGCATTGATTGTAAGTTGGATAAGAACATCAGCTAAGTGCCTGAAACACAAAGCGTAAAATTTCATATAGGATATTTTAAGTGTGAACAGAGGTGGTGGTGTACTCAAAGGATTGATCTTGGTGTCTCAAGGAGAAAAACGTAAGTGCTCTTGAAGAATAGGGTTTAAAAACATCACTGGAGCAGAGGCAGACTTAAGGCACTCATACGTGGAGCAGAAACAAATGAGATACTTCATCAGGGCTTCAAAGCCTGATGAAGACCTTGCAGGTCGAAACCGGTCTGGTTTTTTTAAATTGTATTTTGTAACCTTTAAGTCATGATAGAATAAAGGCTTTCTAACTTTATTCCAGTATCTCACTTTTTCCTTGCTTGTATGAGTGCCTGAAGTCTGCCTCTGCTCCATTGAGGATATTTTAAGTGCCCGAATGTGAAACACCTACACCTTTTTGTCAACATAACGTTTACAATCCTTGCCTGTTTGGTTGAGCCTTAACATTTGTGTTTTTGCTGTGTGCCCAGCTCATCGGAGCGGTCGGGTGTGTGGTTGGTGGCTCCATTGATAGCCAAGCTGAACTCCTCAGTACAGGGCCATGTACTGAAAGCAGCAGGGGAGGAACTGGAGAAGGGACAGCACCTGGGCTCATCTTCACGCAAGGAGCGAGACCGGCAGAAACAGAAAAGGTACCATGCTACAACAGATCATATTTTATTTACTCTTTATTTAACCGGGTCGAGCCATCCATGCATAGAAGATACAGAAAACAACAATCAACCGTCTGAACATGATGTGTTTCTTCATCACTTCTGTTTATTCTCCACCAGTATGTCTCTGCTGAGCCAGCAGCCATTCCTGTCTCTGGTGCTGACCTGTCTGAAGGGCCAGGATGAACAGAGGGAGGGCCTGCTCACCTCGCTCTACAGCCAAGTGCAGCAGATTGTCACCAACTGGAGAGAAGACCAATACCAGGATGACTGCAAGGCGAAGCAGATGATGCATGAGGCTCTGAAACTACGACTGAATCTTGTGAGAGCCTCTCGATCACCATGATCATCTGCATAGTGACGTGTCCCTGACTACAGAAACTCCACTCCCAATCTTCATCATTATCATCATCGTTTTTATTAACTAACCATTTAAATTGACAAATTGTAGATACAGCCAGTAATGCATATTGATCCTCCTTACCTCTACCATCTGTCAAAGAGAACTAGTTGATGAATATTATTCTGAGGCCAGAAGTGTTATTAATTTCAGTAAGTAGCCAGCGTAATTAAAACACTAAAATGCTTAACAATTAGAAGTATTTGACATTGAAGAAGGCAGCCCTTGTAATGATAACCCTTCCTCTTATTACTCATCTACTAATGTCCGTTTTATATTGGATTGGATCAGACATGTTCTGAGGAGTGACAGTGTTTTTTTGTGTGCCTCTGCTAACAAGGTGGGGGGGATGTTTGACACGGTCCAGCGCAGCACCCAGCAGACCACTGAGTGGGCGGTACTACTCCTCGACATCATCAGCAGCGGCACAGTGGACATGCAGTCCAATAAGTAAGTGTCAAGGGACGAATCCATTCTAAAGTGCAATCTACACATTAGTCCTCTAACCTTGTACAGTTCAGTTATTATATTTAAGCACAAATTCTATAATGGTCACAGTCAACAGGTATCAATCACATGATCAGCCTCTTTGATTAACGTTTGTGTCTTTCCAACAGTGAGCTCTTCACCACAGTCCTGGACATGCTGAGTGTGCTGATTAATGGCACACTGGCTGCTGACATGTCCAGCATCTCTCAGGGCAGCATGGAAGAGAACAAGAGGGCCTACATGAACCTGGTCAAGAAGCTCAGGGTAAGAACAGTGCAGCTAGATGTGCTCCTAATTTTATTTGATTTTTATTTGATTTGATTTGATTTTATTTTATTTGATTTTATTTGATTTTATTTTATTTTATTTTATTTTATTTTATTTTACTGCCTCAATGAAATTGGTAAGAAATGGGCATTAGGTCATGGTAAAACAATGGCCAGCAATGTTGTAGCATCATCAGGAAAAGACACATTCAGAATGAAATGCAACCAGTTGTGTGTTCCAGTTAGAACTTCACCTGCCAAAATTGTCTGTGGACATCAAAGCAATGAAGGCTGGTCGCACAACAGGAAGAAGGTACAAAAATAATTGATTTATTTAGTCGCACAAAGCGCTTTCGGCCATCCGGCACACTGATGAAGGCCAGATGGCCGAAAGCGCTTTGTGCGACTAAATAATTACGTTTTTTTTGTACGTTCTTCCTGTTGTGTCGACCATCCGTCATTCCATGGATTTCCACATTTGATCACGCAGCAGGAGGTTCCGAGCGCAGAGGTATAAACAATCCTGTGGAAATCAAAGAAATCAGGGTAGAAAAAAAGTGAAATCATAGCACTTCCAATCTACAGTCATACAATCAAATTCTTCTACATTTAATGCAACCGAGCTAAGCTCTACAACCTAACTACCCCTGTCTTGAATAGCTGAATGATTTGTTTAAAACAAAGGTTTTAAACAGATATGCTGGTGTCGGAAAAAGGCAGTTCACCGCTTCCTTATTGAGAACAGCTAGTAATTTAATTGTTTCCCACAATGTGTCGTTTTTGCTTCACAGAAAGAGCTTGGCGACCGGCAGTCAGAAAGTTTGGAGAAAGTTCGCCAGCTACTGCCACTGCCCAAGCAGACCCGTGATGTCATTACCTGTGAACCCCAAGGCTCACTAATAGACACTAAGGGTAACAAGATTGCTGGCTTTGAGAAGGAGGTAAGGGCTTTCTCACATGCTCATGTTTCATAATGTCCACATGTAAGGCTATACTCGTTTCAGTCCAACAAACTTCGGATAAATTACATAAAAAAAACCAAGACAAGACATGCCAATCTCATTAGCAACAGCATGCCTTTCATATAAAACTATGTCTCTGTTCCACCAGGGCCTTCAAGTTTCAACCAAACAGAAGATCTCTCCCTGGGATGTGTTTGAGGGTCTGAAACACTCTGCCCCTCTCTCCTGGGGCTGGTTTGGCACAGTGCGAGTGGACCGCAAGGTCACCAAATTTGAGGAACAGCAGCGCTTCCTGCTTTATCACACCCACCTGAAGCCCAAACCTCGTAGTTATTACCTGGAGCCCCTCCCCCTGCCCCCAGAAGAGGAGGAGCCACCGACACCTGTTTCCCAGGAACCAGAAAAGAAGATGGTGGAGGCAGTTAAGCCAGAGAAGAATGTGCCCACTGTGCCGACTGATTCAAACAAGAAGAAATCCAACAAGAAGAAGAAAACTCCCTCGACCAAGACTGAGGTCAGTTATTTGGTCCACATCTGATGATTTTGGATTAGTATGATTTGACTGCCTGGCATTCTCTATACACTTTATTTTCAGGTTAGAAATTGCTACGATCAGATCATCAGAAGAAAGCAATGAAATATTTTTGTTTTTCCTGTTCTCACTAGGACTATGTGAACCGCACACCAAGCGGCGTGCCCTATGGAACAGGTATGCCACCTGAGCTGATCATAGGACAGCAGAACCACCCATATAGGATGGGCTATGGCCAGCCAGGCATATACGCACAGAACCAGCCTCTACCTCCAGGTCAGTTTCCTTTTTCTTCATCATCATCACCGTCATCACGAGCAGGAAGCATTAAGACTTGGAATGAAGAGTTTCGCTGTTTGGTTGGAGAAAAAAAGATCTTCAATGAAGTAACGGATTTGGATTGTGTTTTACATCTTTTCCCTTCCGACAGGAGGTCCAGGTTTAGATCCTCCATATAGACCGGCCCGGAACCCCCAAATGAACAAAATGATGCCCACGCGGCCCAGCTACCCGGCCATGATGCCCGGCATGCCGGGCAATATGCCTGGCATGATGGGAATGGACAAGCAATACCCAATGGGTTACAAGCCCCAGCCTACCATACCACAAGGCCAGATACTGCGCCAGCAGCTACAGGTCAGACTGGTGAGTCAGGTGAGAGCTTCACTCAGGATAGTGGCGAGTCTGTTTGATGCCTAGTTTTTGGTTTTGTGTGTCTAAGACAAGCATGCGGAGACTGTTGTTAAGTAGTAGAGTAATGTACTTGTGTAGAGAAATCAGTTTTAAGTGTCATCTTGACCTTCCCATGGAGGACAGAGGGGTTCACTGCTTTACTGACTTCCTATTGTTTTCAGAATCAGAGCATCATGGGGCAGCAGATGAGACAAATGGCACCCAACCAACCATACAGTTCCATGCAGCCATCTCAGGTAAGATGTCTATTTTTATTTGCTGCTTGTTGTTGTTGTAGTAGTAGTAGTAGTAGTAGTAGTAGTAGTAGTAGTATTTTTAAGTCTTAAAATGCAGGTGTTATCTGACACCTTTCTTTAAGTCCAGAGTCAAGAACTCCTGTGTTCACCACAGCCTACAAGCTATCTTAACACTATGCTGCAGTCTGTCACCTCTCCTTTAGACTGCCCAGTATACTCTCATATCCACTCTCACACATGCGGACGGACACACACACACACACACACACACACACACACACACACACACACACACACACACACACACACACACACACACACTCTTAATTCCCTCCCCATTTTTTTTTTCTTGATAAAATGGCTCAATGAGTGAACTACACTATCAGTATATCAATGACGGTTTCCGTCTATGTCTCAGTTTGTCTTATCCGCATCCTCTCTGTGTTTGTTCAGAACATATCTCAGGGCTATACCCACACACACACGCACATGGGGATGCAGCAGCATCCGTCCCAAGGTGGTGGTATAGGTCCTTCCTCCTATGGGAACCAGAACTTTCAGGCCGCCCATCCTGGAACCAACCCGGCCGTGGTGGACCCTCTGAGGCAAATGCAGCCCAGGCCCAGCGGCTATGTCCACCAGCAGGCCCCAGGCTACGCACACAATATGCAGAACACACAGAGGTATGCAAGGCTGATGCTTTGTTCTCATGCCTTTTTTATAAGAATGCTGAAGGTTAGTATTGTATTTGAAAATGTTGTTACAAAGTAGCACTTTGAAAGTATATTCAGGGTTTCCACGGGTCTTTGAAATCCTTCAAACTTTGTGAATTTGAGAAGAAAAATCAAGACCTTGAAAGTTTTTTAAATAGACATAAATAGATCTGGGTCATTGAAAGTGCTTGGAGTTATATATTTTGTGCAAGAATAAAAATAGAAGTTATTTTGATATATATATATATATATATATATATGTATATATATATATGTATATATACAGAGATGTTAATGTTAGTAAATCAGTTTAACACACCACAGTTGAGAACTGTTCACACATTCAAGCATCTCTCTTTAGTTTTTGTCTGTGAGTTTCTGTAAAGCTGGCTAGTTCTCATTATAATGTAATGTAATTAACCTTGATCCTTGTCTCAAATTATGCTGTGTTGGGTCCCTGAATCTGACAGAATTGGGCCTTGGAAGGTTTATGAAGGTGTGGGTACCCTGTATATTATAATGCTCCTGTAGCAGCAAGCTCAAGTGTCTCGTCAATTTAGCTTCATTCCAGTTGCTGTGGCGTTTTTGTGCTTGATTTCATATTAATGACATCCGTCCCTGACCGTGACCCCCTATCTGCCTTCGACTCCTCCAAACATTAGGTTTGCCCACCAGCCCATCCAGCAGAACCCCAACATGCATGGTGGTCTGGGCCACATGGGAGGCCAGGCGGTCCACCTGGGCATGAGGCCCAATCCGATGCTGGCAGAACAGCAGCAGCAACAAGCACAGCAGCAGCAGCAGCAGCAGTACCTCAGACAACAAGCACTCAGAGTATGTCCTTTCTCTCGCCGTCCATTTAGCCAATTCCTTGCCATTACTTCAGTTCATCAGTAACTGACTGTTTAGATGCACTGATAGTTGTAATAGCATTAGTTTAAATGTTGGCCTTTTAATCGAAAGTTTATCCTTGAAAGCTACCCACTCTGTATAGTAATAATAATAATAATAATGATAATAACGTGAATTCCACTGCGCACAGTTGCTCAACTGCGCATGCGCAAAGCCACTGCCAATACTGATAGAACATTTTCTTCGTTGAGCATTTAGTCAAGCATTGAGCATTTGGGCATAGGCTAATTAAAGCGTCATCTTATCGGCCTGTCATATCGGTAGAAATGTACGTTTCGTGCCGATGCCGATATTTTATCCATTATCAGCCGATACGATTGCGTTCCGATATCATCATTCATACCTAGTCTTAAGTGATTTAAAAGATGATACTGAATTAGTGAAGCTAGCTTCCTTGGGCAGGCTGTTACACACTGTAGGATCCCTGTGGTTTAAACATACCGGTAATTGGTAAAGAAAGAAAAAAGTCTTCACCTTCAGATATTCACCTTCATCTTCATCTCTTCTCTATGTACGCCCAACAGCAGCAACAGGCCCAACAACAAGTTCAACAACAACAACAGCAACAGCAGCAGCAGCAGCAACAACAACAACAACAACAACAGCAACAACAACAACAACAACAACAGCAGCAGCAGCAGCAGCAACAACAACAACAACAGCAGCAGCAGCAGCAGGTCCAGCCACAGCAGGTCACACCCCAGCAACAGGTCCAGCAGCAGCAGCAGCAGCAACAACAGGTAGCAGCGGCACAGCCACCAGCCCAGGCACAGAGCCAGGCCCTGGGAAGCATGCAGCCACTGCCCCCGCAGCAACCTATGGTAGGTCCCGTCCATAAGCATATTGTCAAAAGTTTACTATGACAATAGAGTACCGCAGGGATGATGTATTTTTGGAGGCTTACCCAGAAGTCCATACACTTCCTGGTTCCTACGTGTAAAAGTCAATGGGATTTTCGGATACATTTTGATGAATTTCGGTTAAATGCATGAAAAAGTAAGGTCTGTGGTTAACAAAAGTTTATGGAACAGCAAACTTTGTTCAGCAAGATAATCTTTGCAAATGAGGACCACTCTTATGACTTTTGAAGCATTTTCTGAAAATCATGTTTAAAAAAAGGCATTTACGCTTTGAAAATCATAACGGTGGTCCTCATTTGTGGTGATTATCTTGCTGGACACACATTTAGCTGTTTCATATTTTATGCATTTAACCAGAACAAAAATCCCATAGATTCTTTACATTTAGGAACCGAATTGCTAACCAGGGTACCCGTGAGGTCTTAAAAGTATTAATAAAAAAGCATTGAACTTAATATTCTCAAAATAAGGCCTTAAAAGTATTGAATTTTCTTCACAAATTCTTGAATTTTGTTTAAAAAGGTCTTAAATTTGTTTGTCTCCCTTCATAGGGATACGTTTTTTTTCATTTGGAAAATGTCAGCTGAGCCGACTGTCTCACTGGCAAACGATGCAGGCCTTTTTGAGCATGTGTGCAGTCAGAAGTGTTGCCAGATTGGGTGGGCTTCGGCCACTTGGGCTGTTTTGGGTTGCGTTGTGCAGGGGGAAATGGGCTTGGGCGGTTTTTGAACAGCCTTTAGGCTGGAAACCATCAGCTGTATCTGGCAAGATGACTCGGAGTGTGGCTTGTTGATTAAATATCCATAAAATTACTCCATAAAGCTTGTGTAGTACTGTGTAATCAGAGTAATCGTTCTATGAGTCGGGAAAAAGTAATTTGATCCATTACTTCTTGAAAATGCGAGTCGATGGGCTCCGCTTTACCAAACTAAGAGATGGAAGTTGCGTATCGCACATACAAACCTTGCACATCCACGGTGGCCTCACGAGGCTTGGTAAGTGGTGTCATGGCCACTGCTTCTAGCATTAACAGTAACATTAGCATCAGAGCTCGTCCAGGAATTTCTAGCAAAACACTGGAACTATGACACATAAATGGCTGTCACATCAAACAGTTCAACGGAGCTCACCTGGTTAGCAGTCCTGCATAGCTCGGCTGCTGTATCTCTGTTTGGCTTGTCTGGACAGCTCGGTCAAGTGTGTTGGTAGGGCTTGGCGGTGATGAGCATTACGCTGTTCGTTTATATATTTAACACACAATAAAAGGTGCCTACGAACACGTAATGTTACATGATAACAAACTAAAGAGCACGCTTGTCACAAACGACCACGTCCGTCTTCTGTATGAACCATGTGATAAGGGGGAAATAACACTACTACTGAAGCCACTTCTTCAGCTACGCCTCCCTCTGATGAACAGCAAAGTACCAAATCGTATACAAGCAGGACTGTGACAGTAGTAATTACTGTAATAGGCTATCTATTAAACACCTGTAAAGTTAATAACGACTTGTGTGTGTCTTCATTTCAGTTCCCACGACAAGGTATGCAGCAGACTCAGCAGCAGCAGCAGACTGCAGCACTGGTCAGACAACTCCAACAACAACTTTCAAGTAAGACGACAAACTTGTCATGTTTTCATTTGTGTGTAATGATACACTATGTGTGTACAGTTGTCATTGTGTATATTGATGAACAGATGCTATATTGACATGATGGTTGATTTTTTTTCTCTTCCTTTTTCAGATACAAACCCAGGACAGAGCACCAATTCATATTACTGATACTGCTTGTTTATAGTTGTGTGTGGAGAATAGAGACCCTCAGCGTGTGGGAGTGTCCCCAATCTGTAGATTGGCAGGTGAAGGTGTCC
Source organism: Poromitra crassiceps (assembly GCF_964638095.1). NCBI lineage: Eukaryota > Metazoa > Chordata > Actinopteri > Beryciformes > Melamphaidae > Poromitra > Poromitra crassiceps. Next base: position 27,559,663 of record NC_139634.1, read on the forward strand.
AATGCCGTGCAGGCCCTGTTTGTAGAGGTTTAAGCTGTTAGGAGGCACAAAGGGGCGACCAATGGGCGAACCAAACCCCAACTTGAGGCAACATGTTCAGAAAATATCTCTTCAGTCATGTAATTATGGAATATCCGAGGAGGGATCGTGCTGTGAAATAAACAGATCATGGAGAATAATGGAAGTTTATGTAAAAAAGTACCAGAAATTATAAGAATAATGCAATTTTTTATTTTATTTCAATTTGTACAATTTTTTCAGTTTCGTGTATTTCTCATTAAAAAAATCATGTCAGTTTTTATGCCTTGTATTTGTGTTGCTTGCCTGTATACTATCTTTTAAAACTTTCAATGAAAAAGGGGCAATCAGATGAATTACTTTATGGGTTGCATTGCATAATACTTCCTAACTTCAGTTTAAATTGCAGGGTTAAAGGTCATGATCTAATTTAAATATCTTTACACAGTCCTTTGTGTGCTCAGTAAGTTTCATAGTCCCAACCCAGACAAGATCATTGGCCACTTTAATATCTGAAGCATTCAATTCAGCCTGTGTAGACGGCAATGACGACACCTTAGCTTCATCTACATGTAGCCGTAGGTCTCTTTTTTTCAGAGCCTGGGATCTCCCTTTAGCTTAGGGACCGTTTGTTATTTAGAGGGGGGGGGGGGCGGGGTCACTGGAGGGATTTGGGGTGCTCTGAATTAAAAAGCTGTGACCCTTCTCTGACCAAAATATATTTTTCCTTGAACCTCCACAAGTGATTAGAAAAATATGATTGACACTCCCTGACAAAATGTTCTAACCAGAGATGGGAAGTAACAAAGCATTTAAGTGCACTGCACTTAAGTAGAATTTTCAGGTGTACTTTAGGGAGTATTTTTCTGACAACCTTTTACTCCCACTCCCTACATTTTAACAAAGATCTGTACTTTCTACTCCTTACATTTTCAAAACGCGTTATTTTAATCCTAATGCACGACAGGCAAAAACGATGTAACGTTTGCCTCTCGTCCGTCATACCACTACCACTCCATCTCTTCATGCACGGTCTAGCTCACTCGACTGCTCCCCCTCTCTAGCGTAGAGTCTCACATCAACAATGTCATGAGAAAGAGTAGTTGTCATTTTAAGGATTTGAATGAGATAATTGTACTCTTATGAGAAACATCACACAAACTGGTCCCATAGTCTAGAATAGATCAGTGGTTCCCAACCATTTTTGTGTTATGTACCCCTTGAGCTGTTTTACCATGCCGATAGTACCCCCTCACTCATGTGTGTCCATAATTCTCCTAAAGTTGTTATATTAAACTTATAAACTTTTAGTAGGCCTCTCTAACACATCTCATTAAATGAAAATAATTTGAATGACTCCTCTTTAGTTTTCAATTGGGAAAAAGTCACCAGTTTTTATCATTTTGGAAATACATTGTAATCCCAATCTTTCCAAGTACCCCCTGCAAGCTGCTCAAGTACCCCTGGTTGGGAATCACTGGATGTACGCATAGGGGTCCATCAGGTTAACCAAATGAGACTATTACCAGTGTGCCAAACTATTTGGAAAGTATTGTTTTCTATAATAGAACCATAGAAAGCATGAATATTTGTTCTACAAATATAAATACCAAATCGATATCACACAAAAAAAAGCAGGACGACCAACATGCAATGTATTTAATCCCTAAAACACAATCACTCCACAGGGGGGCATAGCACTGCACATAATTATTTTATCTTAATTTTGCAACCTTTTTTGGTTTTATAGGTTTTCCTTTATCTGCGTTTGGACTCTCCAGCAGACGACTAAACAGCACTCCAGAGTCTGATCCTAGCGCTCTCCCTTCAAAGGGACAGTCCATTCCCTGATACCTCGGCAGGAAGTTGAGAGCAGCCCAGCTCCTCTCGCCTCGTCGCACCCCTAACCTGGACAGGAGCTTGTTGGACATCTCTGGCACTACGGGCTGGAGGAGCGTGCCATAAATCCTCAAGCATTCGAGGGACACATGGATGATGGTGTCCAACCAGCGCTGGTCTTTACTGTCCCCTCTGTCCAACTTCCAAGGTGTGTGACGCTGAACAAACCCATTCGTCTGCCTCACACACCCGCCGACGGCCTCCAGGGCTTTGTATACATGCATGCTCTCGTAGTGCTGAGCCACCACAGCCGGGAGGCTTCTGACAGCATCCAGCATGTGGTAGTCTTCGGCCACGGCCCTGCCACTCTGGTCACTGGGGAAGGAGTCAGGGCAGAAGGAGGGGTAGACCTGGGCTGCGTTGAGAGAAGGAGCTGTGCAGCGGTTCAGAAGACCGCCCAGAGTGTCAGCCAGCTCTGCATTGAGCAGCTTGACCACTTTGTCGTCGTTGTAATCGCAGTCCGAGTCTGGGACGCCCTGACGTAGAAGGAAGTACCTCATACCATCAGTTGTGAACCTCTGCGAACGTTCGAGGGGATCAACCACGTTGCCCAAACTTTTGGACATCTTCTTGCCCCCTACTGTCCAATGAGAGTGCACATGTATCGCCTGTGGTAGCGGCAGTCCGGCCCCTAGAAGAAAAGATGGCCAATAGATGGCATGAAATTTTAAGATATCCTTTCCTACAACATGATGGGCCTCATTCCACCATTGGTCGTATTTATCTGGATATCCAGCCACTGTGAGGTAGTTGACCAGAGCATCCAGCCACACATAGATTGTTTGTTCAGGGTCGTCTGGGACCGGGATGCCCCACTGAAGACGGCTTCTCTGACGGGACACTGAGAGGTCAGGAAGGTCCTCCTGGAGCCACTGCAGCGCCACCTGGTGGAAACGCTCAGGCTGTACAGCCTTGGGATTTCCTCTCAGCCAGTCGAGCAGCTGGGGCCGAAAGTCAGACAGACGGAACATATAGTTCTCCTCCTTCATCCAGTCCGCCTATGAAAGCAGGATGGATTAGATTAGATCAGTGGAGTGAGGACAGCTTGCAGGAACTGTGAATGTTGTGTTAACTAATAACGAACATGTTTGACCACACGTGACATATTTGGATCTTGTGTGGTGTCTGCTGCTTAGACAACTTTGCATTCATTCATCTCAAATGGAAAGCACCATGGGTGGAAGTAACTAATTACATTTACTCATGTCACTGTAATTGAGTACTGTAAGGAATTGTACTTGGTTTTTGCTGAAGTATTGTACTTCGCTACATTTTAAATCACATCCATTACAGAGTGCAGAGAAATCTGGCTTTGACATTTTGACTTTTATTACTCAAGGGGATTTTTACTACTTCTACTTGGAGTAGGAAATTATAGTACTCTTTCCACCACTGGACCTCACACCTCCATGTCTGTCACTCACCCTGTGGCCACTCTCCAGAGAAATCTTGATCTGCTTCCCCGATGAGTCCAAAGCATCTCCCACCTGTGTCGGAGTCAGGAAGCTTTCATCTGGCGTGGAGTACCAGCCTTCATAACTTCCCTTGTAGATGAGCCCTCTGTCCTGCAGCACTGACCAGAATTGCTGCACGGCAAGCTGGTGTCTCTGCTCTGTGGTTCTTATAAAGTCTGTGTGTGAGATGCTGCAGCTCCTGAAGAGATGGCTGAACCTCTCCGACACTTCGGTGCAGAAGCTTTGGGGATCTTTCCCGGCAGCATCAGCAGCTTGTTGGATTTTTAGGCCATGTTCGTCTGTACCTGAAATACAATATCGCATGTATTATTAAAAATTCTCCTGGCATAGATTTGCATTTTAGACATTAAGCCAAGTCTCTCACTGTACATATTTGTTGAAATCAATTGTAGAAAGGGGTTAAATTCCTAGATTGGCAATACTACACGCTACGAAACCAAACCCCTTCATTTGACCCCTAATTTCTCATTACATAAACATTAATGATCCATTAAAAATAGGGGTATCGGGGTGTTTAAAGTGGTTTTGATGGGGTCGCCATTAATAAATAACTCCCTTAACCCATTTTAATGGGATTTTCCATGAATTAAGGGGTGAATTATATGAGGATGTACATGCAACCAATTGTAAGGAGTGAAAAGGTCAACATTCATCCCACACAGCATGCATGTGTCAATGGGAGATTTACCTGTGGCAAACTTTGAGTTGAAGCCCTGCAGCAGCTTGTACCTGTGCAAGCAGTCAGCTATCACAGCTGAATACAAATGTCCCAAATGAGGGGAAGCGTTGACATAGAAGATGGGAGTGGTGATGTAATAATTCCTTTCGTTTTTGGACAGATGTGTGCACATGCATCTCAGCATTATCCGTTGGTGATTCCATTGAGGTGAGATTGGTGTCGAAAATGCACTTCGTCGCACAGCCTTACAGTTTCTGACAATGCACAGGTATGGACTCCTCATCATTGGATAGCAGGTGATGTTCACGTGAAGTCCAATCGGAGATTATGAAAATGATTTTAATCCCAGACCATGTTTAGTCCACGGAGTGCAGTAGATTTGGTAACGCAGTCACTCATTTCCGAGAGATTTCGTTTGGCAGGCAAACAGGCAAGGATAAAATAACACACACCACTATCCTAGAATAGTCTTATTCGTTATCGATAAACATAGTATGTCATGTGCGATTTGTTTCCTTGTCAAGGTTAGGTCTTCTTCCGGTTTGTACGCGTAAGGTTTAATAGTCCAATCAAAACGCTGAACTATGAATTGGGAGGGGGTTTTACGAGTGGCAACAACCAATCATATTTCTTTCCGCTCAGTGGTTCTGAGCAGAGCTGCAGAGCAATCTGAGTGGCAGCAATGGTGGCAGCAAAAGGGTGGAAGGAAGGACCCCCCCCCCAAAAAGAAGGATAAGACATCACTCACATCACAGCGTTCGAATGTTGCATTGGGGCCAGTTAGGGCAGGCAGGGTAAACAATGGGACCATAAAACAAACAGAAGCCTGTAACCTAATATAAACGTGCTTACATTACAAGATTGCCCGGCTATATAATAAAATCATAAAATGTGATTAAACTGTTGCATTCAAAAGGACAAGGGAGTGCTGCAAATATACCTCGGTGGTTGGTTGGGTGATGTCTTATCCTTCTTTTTAAGGGTCCAGTAACCGAGGAAGTGACTAACAGCCAATCACAAATCAGCTCCTAGGCTGCAACGAAAACTTTGGCGTGACTGACAGTGACAACTAAGGTAAAAACACGGATTTCTTGTAAAATTGTAAGCAAATATAGCGTTAGCGTATTGAATTAAACTAATTTAGCTGAAGTCATCATCGAGCTTGAAAAGTGTTGCTTTTTATATCTCATGAGATATAGACACTGTCTATAGCGGTTTCACGTAGCAGCATGTCAGTCATGTGATTTGAAGGCTACTTGTTGCTAGAACACAAAAGTTCACAAACAAGCTTTGTTGCCTATATGATTCGAGATGAATACAGCACATTTGTGTCACTTTGTTTCAGATGGATGTGAACCGTAAGGATTTCTACATTGGTCTTTCTCTGGCTGTAAGCTCCAGTGTTTTTATCGGCGCAAGCTTCATCTTGAAGAAGAAAGGCCTTCTGCGATTGGCCAGCAAGGGTTCAATGCGAGCAGGTACCTTGAAGAAACAATCTACTAAACAACACGTCCTACATTTTAGAAAGTTGAACTACCGGTATACAAACATGCAACACAGAAAAAACTTTCATGTTGGAACATAATACATGTAAGGAATATAGGAGATCAACTTCACACTTCATAAACATAACAACAACTTAAGTAGTTAGATATGTATGTACTGTAGTTGTGGTAAGAGAGTTGGTGAAAGAAGGTACTGACTTTCTCACTTAAAATCAGTGAGGAAATGTGGAGTTATGGGGAAAACTGCCATCTACTTTTTGTTTCTGTCTCAGGTCAAGGCGGGTATGCTTACCTCAAGGAATGGCTATGGTGGGCAGGACTTATTTCAAGTAAGTGAATGATTTGCGATCTCATTTGGACTAAAACAGAATACTTTAGTCTGTTGCTTAACTGTGTGACCATTGACTCAGTGTGTGTGACACGGTCAACTGTGTTTGATTTGGCCGCCCCTCCCTATAACATTAAGGTCTTTGTTTTCAAAGGGAACACGAGGCTCTTGTGGGTTTGGTATTTTTTGCTGCTGGTCTTTTCAGTATAGCGCCCACAATATTCCTTTGAAGTACACATTCCTCAAAAGAGCACATTTGCACATGTGGGTTGGAAGAGAATAATTTGTCAAAACTCACCAACTGCTACTACAGCTGTGAATTTATTTTCCCCTAGTGGTGGCAGTATGTCCTAATGTTTATGGTCTGCATTTCAGTGGGAGCTGGAGAGGCTGCTAACTTTGCTGCATATGCATTTGCACCCGCCACACTTGTGACTCCGCTCGGTGCAATGAGCGTACTTGTAAGGTAATTTTCTCACAAGTTGGTTTTGAAAAGCTGACGCGTCTGCTGCAGTTTTTCACACTTGTCAGGCTGTCGTCATCTGTCATTCTCTTGGTGTGATACAGACGTGAAGAAGAATAGCACATCCAACTTCTCCATTTTTGTTTTTATAGTTTTCATCTGCAGCAGCATTTGTGAGCATGCAGCATCTGACAGGTTTGTTTCTTCTTCCAGTGCTGTGCTCTCCGCCTACTTCCTGAATGAGAGGTTGAATGTGCATGGGAAGATTGGGTGCTTGATGTGCATCTTGGGCTCCACAGTGATGGTGATCCATGCCCCGCAGGAGGAGGAGGTGGCCTCTCTCAGTGCCATGGCCGAAAAGCTGAAAGACCCAGGTAAGGATAGTGGGTGTTTACATTTAATTGAAAAAGCTCCAGAAAATGATTCCCAGATAAGAGCTGGAACTGTTTTTAAGGACACTAACTTATGTCAAATACTCCCACATAGGTTTCATTGTGTTTGCTGCGTGCGTTGTGGCAAGCAGCCTGGTTCTTATCTTTGCTGTGGCCCCACGGTATGGACAGAAAAATGTGCTGGTCTACATCCTGATCTGCTCTGTGATTGGCTCCCTGTCTGTGTCTTGTGTCAAAGGCCTGGGCATTGGCATTAAGGAGCTGTTCGCTGGGACAGCAGTCCTGAAGGAACCCCTGTTCTGGTCCCTAGTCGTCTGCCTGGTAGTCTGTGTCAGCATTCAGATCAGTTACCTGAACAAAGCCCTCGACATCTATAACACCTCCATTGTCACGCCCATCTACTATGTCTTCTTCACCACGTCGGTCATGGCCTGCTCAGCCATCCTCTTCAAGGAATGGCTGAGAATGACCACCGATGGAGTGGTGGGAACTATCAGTGGTTTTCTCACGATCATCTTGGGGATCTTCCTCCTCCATGCCTTCAAGGACATTCCCTTTACATTGGATTCCCTCCCACTGTACCTGCCGAAGGGTCTTCAGGGCTTCCCACGGGGCCACCAGCCCTATGTGGCCCTTCCCAACCATGACGGCCAAGCAGAGGATGAGGTTAAGATGCCCAGAGATGGGAGCTCGAAGGGGGGATACCCACCAGAAAGCTCCGTGAGGCGGAACAACAGCTTTGTCACTACTTAGCAATGTTTCCACTGACCCTTATGAAGCCATATTTCACTGACAAGCTTTACAATGTGACAAGTTAAAAGTGACAATTTACTAAATCTGAAGTTCCGAGTATAGACACTGGATGATGAGCAAAGTTGCTTTGAGAAGAGCATACTGTTGCTGAGCCTGTGGGATTTTATTACAACAAAAGGGTATTTTATCATCTGTCACGTTGGTAGAGCCAACTCATTTTACTGTGGTTAAAGATGGTACAGGATTATAATCTGTAGTATAATTTATTCGAATTTATCTGAATGTCTGTGAATGCCTGCTGTTACGGTGTTTAGTGTATAGTGTTATACATTTAAAAGCTTATACAAATACACAATCTTTTAAAAATATGATCATACTGTTAAATTCAAAATTGAATAGTAAGTAAGCCAAATTGTGCCTTATGTTACTCATATTACCTATGCGTATTTTTGCACTTTTTTTTTAACCTGCATCAAATATTGTACAATGTTTTTTTTACTTTATGACCAATGATAAGGCAAAAGCTTTAATTTCCCTGAATGTGTTTCAATCATTTGTTGTCCTCAGCTCTGACATATTACTGTAATACCTCAGTATTATTTACACAGGTCACTGAAGAACTTTCTTTCCTCATGTAAATGCATTCCCCTGATGTGCCAAGCTGTAACATCTTTCCATGATGTAATGGTATTTTTGTTGTTGTTGATAGTAATGTTAATTAAAGGCTAACTACAATATTACCTGACTACACTGAGAAAAAAAATAGACTGGGTTAGTTGGCATTTTCTTTATTGCATTATGTACATTTCAAAGCCTTTAGCCATAGATCATGCCTCTTGTCAATCAAGACATTGTCCTTTTATTTTGGAACAATGTGGTGAACTCCTTGTCGCTGTCAAACACAGGAGACAAGATGAATGTCCCAGATATTTGGATCTTGCCGCAGTCCCCGGCCTTGCAAGCTCCCACACTTTACCCACTAGTTACTGCAGCGGATATCAAGACACTCCAATGCAGCTTCACAATATGAGCAGGGAATAGACTTGAATTCCATGTGTATGATCCGACTTAAAACCAAACCAACATGAAGTCATTCATAGCGACCATAGACTGTTAGTCTATGATAGCAACTGACCACAATTAAAACTTCGTACACATCCGACTGAGTGAAGGACAAATCAAACCCAAGACTTGCATGACAGATGGTGTTAACCTGAGGCACTTGTATCAAAAGTAACACTTCTTGTTCCTATTTCCAGATGAATGGTCAGCTCTCATATTGCACCATACAGAAAGATGGCAGGACCGAAGGGCCTTGTCTTGGATCAGTGGCTGTGTGCTCCTGTCTTGTCAGTTCTTTCAGTGACAGAGTTTAGTCTGACATCGTCTCTGAAAACGAGCCCCTACTTCGCTGGGTCTGCTCCAGCCTGTTCAGGATGAACTGGCTGGTGTCGATAAAGCGCTCTACACAGTTAACAAAGCACACTTCTGTCCTGGAGTCCAACTTTGGCCCGGGTTTATCCATGCATTTCTCCTGGAGAGAGACCACAGATACACAAGTTAAATACAACGGTATTGCAAGCAATACATTTTGCTATTTTAACACAATAAATGTTAATAAACTGTACTTATGTATAATAAACTAAACAAAACAAAAAACTGATACCCACAATGCTACAGTAACATGATTCGCAACCTTTTTCATATCAAAGACCCTCCTGAGTTTGAGTCAGACCAATAATACTTTTTGATATGATTTGGTCCATGCCTATCTGGATTATAGGCAGAGATGAACTAATGTACAAACTATGATCAAAATAGTCATTATTGTATATAATATTTTGCAGTTGTGTTAACTTCAACTTGAACATATCGACAATTTGCCAAAGAACCCGGACCCCACATTGAGAAACAAGGCGCTCAAGGCGCTGGCTATTTGCTTTAACGTTACGCCCCAAGTTACACCACTTGCCCATCATCAATAAACCGGCTTTATGTGGCTACTACAATAATCTAAACGCGTTTCTGGAAAGTATAGCCTACTAGGACTATACAAGTAATGACAAGTAAAACGTACTAGCAAATCTACGTTAAATTAAAATATGCTGCTAGCTGACATTTACGTTATATATTATGATATACTGTGCTAGCTGGAGAGCTAACGGCAGGCTTAGCTTACCCAGCAGACCTCAGTCATCTGATGCACCAGCTGCTGAAATCTTTGTTTTTGAGACTCCACTTCGATGAACTGCTGAAGCTGCGGGTCCGCTGTCGCTCCCTGGCCGTCCATATTCCAATAGAAACAGACTGTTAATGCAGAATTGTATTTATGAATGTCTGATAGCTGACCTTCACGTGTGTGGATCGGTGTCGGGATCGGTGTGGATGGGTAGACACGACGGGAAACAGGAAGTAATTCGACCAATCAGAGAGAGCGCTGGCACTGCTTTTTGTGAAGTGTTTCTCATTGGATAGTCTGGGCACCTTTCACATAGATATATATAAAGGCTAGATAGCTTACCCGCGCTGCCGGCCAATGGAGAGCGACGTCGTCGCATGGCGGCCATCTTGCTACAGGGAGCTACTAGGAGTTATGAGCATCTGTTGTTGGGTTAGTATGGCAACATCATATGATCATAACTCCTAGGGAAATGGATGAAACTGCATGAAACTTTGTGCCTGAATCCCTCTCATGGCATAGATGCTTCGGTTTAATTTTGGTGTAATTTGGAGCCCATCAAAAAAATAGTGTTTTTAGTGGGTTTTTTTTTTTTTTTGGTCTATCTCGGGAAAGGAATATCCTTGTAATAAACCAAACCGTTTGTAAATCCGTCAAGATTTCAGCGAGTTATGAGTATTTTTGTCTGTGCAGGTCACCAGCTACCATAGAACGTACCAGAAAGGCACTGTAGCAAGATGGCGGCCGTTCAACGACGCTGCTGACTCCGCCTTAAGCCATCTAGCCTTTATATATATCTATGACCTTTCACCCCGCTTTTTGTCATGGGGGCGTAAACCCCGGAACCAGAATTAACACCGGAAAGCAGTGCGCCAAAAAACGTCTTTGTTGCCGTTAGCTTGACGTCTCTTTCCTCGATTAATTGTCTGATGCAAAGCTTCTGTATTGGCTTAAAATATGTGAGATTGTGAATCCGCAATGTTTCGAAAATAACTTCTTCAAAAACTTCGTTCGGTACGGCCATCTTTTGTTTTGTTGTTTGCCGTTCTGATACTTGTGTCAAATTGTCAAGTTAACGTAAAAGTTGACGAGCTAGAAACGCTGCCCTTCCTGTCTAGGGCGGGCTCTAGGCCGGAACCAGGTAGGGTGACAAAATCAATTGTGAACGGAAGCCAGGCTCTTCTCATTGGATGTCATTTCTGTGCACCCGCCCATGGGGTCCGGGGACCCCCAGAAGTCCTTGAGGGAGGTTCCAGGGGGTCCCCAACAAAAAAGGGAATCATTTATTTTGACTAAATTCCATACATAAGTAACACAATGACAGAATGCATGACTATTTTGGCCATGGGTTTCGTACGCTTTTTGTATAAAACATGTAAAGGCAAAAATCTTATCATATGGGGGATCCTGGGACAAAATATTATCAAATGGTGGTGCGTGGTCTAATTTGTGTCAGTTTAGGGATGTGAAAAAGTTTGAAAACCTGGCTTAGACCATAAAATACATAAGACATATGCAAAAATAATGTTCACGTCCAAAAATCCATTGGGAGTAGAGTTGCATTTCAAGACTATCAGGTGTTTTTACAGTCATTAAAGGAACACTCCGCCCATTTTCAACCAGCTTTGTATCATTAGAACATCAGTAGTATATCAGAAAACTGTAAACTGTTTTGAAGTCTGTCATTTAATTTGACAGTTATTGAGTGTTAAAGTGTGGACCAGTGACATCACTGGTCCACACTAACTCAAATTAATAACTCATTAACTCAAATCAACTCTCAATAACTGTCAAACTAGATGAATGATGAATAGTTTGACAGTTATTGAGAGTTGATTTGAGTTAATGAGTTATTTTTTTTTTTTTTTTTTTTATTCAAACAGACAAGAGAACATTGAATATTGGAACAGACATGTGCTCATTACAGAAAATAAATTAAGATGGACAAGTATGAAGGTACAAATTACAGTCGAGAATCAAGTAGCAATGACAAAAGTGAAAACAAAAACAAATTATTCCTCTTTAAATAGTTCACAATATAATTTGACAGTTTTATTACTCTTATTACCATCTATACGTTTAAGAGTCCTAATGTAATCATTAAACTCACAAAGAAACCTTATGAAATTGGGGGAAGATTTTAGCACTCTGGCCTTATGTATATGAAATTTACCATATAAAATCCACAGGTTAACAATGAATTCAATTACACTATTCTCATGATCAAAGTAGGTAATGACATGTATACATTCAATCCTGATGTTATATTTAGTTTTCCTTAGAATGTAATCCTGCATTTGAGTCCAGAACGCAAGTGAGTGCAAACAATGGTAGAATAAATGAACAAAAGTTTCAGGGTCAACACTGCAAAAATTACATTTGTTATCTACTTCTAAAAATTTTGAAAAATACAGGTTTGTTGGATACATACTGTGCAAAATTTTGATGTGTACTTCTTTAATCTTATTATTGATACAGAATCTATGTGGTAAAAGCCATGCTCTCTGCCAGTCAATGTCAGCAAAAATACTGTTCCAGTAAGCCTTCCCTCTAGGAGTAATTTTCTTTTTTTCATAGAAAGCATTACGGATATGTTTATTGTTACATTTAGCATTCAAAATGTCAATACCATTTATCTTCAAAAGGGTTTCCAATCGCAATGCTTCTTGATATTGAAGATGAGTTTTCATTAGATGGGAAAGACCGTTAGGGATGGCTTTCATCACATAGTTGAATTCCTTGCTTGTTACTGGAAAAGCTTTACGCAGGAGGAAATGCTCATAGCTAAATAATAAACCGTTTGCATCAAAAAGATCACTTACAAAAATAATATCTTTATCAATCCAGCTTTGCTTAAAGATTGATTTTTTCCTCACAAGAATGTCTCCATTATTCCATATGATGGTTTTGTGTGGGGAGAAGTTATGTACATAACATAATTTCCATGCTAGGAGGGCCTGTTGGTAAAACTTAGACAACTTTATAGGTAGTTTTGTGATGTTAAAGTTACAGGAAAGTAGAAAATAGAGACCACCAACATTTTTGAAAATCTTGTTTGGAATAAAATACCAAATAGACTCAGGGGCTTGCAGACATTGCTTAATCCATTTCACTTTAAATGTATTATTCAAATCAATAAAATCTATCAGTTCAAATCCACCCTCCTTCCTGTTTCCAGAAAGTATTTCTTTTTTTAAGTGGTGGTGTTTATTTTTCCAAGCAAAATTTGTGAGTATGCTGTTGATTTTCTTAGATGTTGAGTCTTGGACAAACAATGAAAGGGCTGGATAAACAAGTCTTGAAATACCTTCCGCCTTGGTTAAAAGAACTCTACCAAAAATAGATAGATCACGTTGAAGCCACATATTCATAATATTTTTTGTCTTTTTGATTCTAGGAAGAAAGTTTAGTTGTTGTCTAGTTAACATATCTTTAGTTACATCAATACCCAAATATTTAACTGTTTTTTTCACTGGAATGTTGGATATGCTTACCTCATCTGTATCATATAAGGTCAAGATTTCACATTTCCCTATATTAAGGTGCAACCCCGAAGCCTTCGAAAATTCTTTAATAAGTTGAATAGATGGTTGAATTTGGTGTTTATCTCTCAGAAATAAGGCCGTATCATCTGCTAGTTGTGTAATTCGAATTTCCCTCTGAAATATAGATAAACCATTTATATTGGGACTGTTCAAAATCTTTAAAGAAAGTAATTCTGTGACGATTAAAAATAAAAATGGAGAAATTGGACAACCTTGACGCACCGATCTATTAACAGAAAATCTTTTTGAGGTATTGGGATAGATCATTACACTACTATTGATGTCCTTGTATAACATTTTGACTACTGAAATAAATTTTCGCCCAAACCCAAACAAATCTAAAACCTTATATATAAATGAGTGTTCTACTGTATCAAACGCTTTATAAAAGTCAAGAAATACAATGACCGCCTGTGATTCTACATACTCTGAGTAGTCAAGTATATCCATAACCAATCTTATATTGTTACTTATATGACGATTAGCCATGAAACCCGTTTGGGTTTCATTTATAATTTCTCCAAGGTTTTTTTTCAGGCGTCTGGCAAATACAAGTGCAAATAATTTATAATCCACATTTAGAAGTGTGATCGGTCTCCAGTTTTCAATAGAAAGAGAGTCTTTGTTTGGTTTAGGAATTAAACTAATTAATCCCTGTTTCATTGTCGATGTCATTTCCTCCTTGTCAATACATTCTTTATACATTTCCATAAGTGGGGTTTCAATAACTTCCCAAAAAAACAGATAAAATTCAGTAGATAAACCATCAATCCCAGGAGATTTTCCCATCTTCATGTGTTTCAAGGCCTCCACAAATTCACAATTTAGAATTGTTTTTTCACAGTTACTTTTAAATTGTTCTGAAATTGTAGGAACATAATCTTTAACAGTTTCCAGAAATTCTTCACAGCATATGGATTCATATTTAGATTTGTATAATTCTTCATAAAATGATCTTACATGCTCTGCTATTTCTCTGGGATTAGTACTAATAGTATTGTCTATTTTCAGTGTTGAGATATTGTTCCTTTTGCAATTACGTTTTTCTAGTGCAAAGAAATAGGAGGTGTTTTTCTCACCATTTTCTAACCATTTTGCCCTGGATCGTATAAAGGCTCCTTTAGCAGCATCAACATATAGTTTATCTATTTCAATCTGGAGTTGTATTAGTTTAATTTTCTCATTTTCTAGAAGATTTTCTTTACTTAATAAGATCTTCAAATCGTCCATAATTTCCCTTTCCTTTGCATTGCTGGCTTTTTTGATGTCCTTGCTACGCTTGATAGCCATTTCTCTAATCTTAAATTTGAAGTACTCCCACTTCTGAGTATGACTCATTTCGTTTTCTTTAAAAATATTTTGTGCCAACTGTTTGACTGAGTCTTGAAAGGTTTTGTCTTTGAGTAAGTTATTATTTAGTTTCCAGTATCCACGTAGTTTGTTATTATTTTCTTTGGATCCAACTAAATGCACAGAAATCATCTTATGATCTGATAAAGGAGCATAGCAGTGTGAAATTTCAGATATGTATTGCATGCAAGATGAAGAAGTTAACCATAAGTCTATCCTAGATTGCTGTGTAAGTCTAGCATTACACCAAGTAAACTCTTTACAGCTAGGGTTGAAAAAGCGCCATGCATCTACTACTGACAACTTGTCGCTCAGAAAAGCTGTGGCTTTAAACTGAGAGTTCTGGGAACTTCTTTCTGGAATTCTATCCACCAAATCATTTGGTGCATCATTTAAGTCCCCTCCTATAATCAAAAATGCCTCTTTATATTTATCTTGTAAATCCTTAATCTTTGAGTAAATGTGAGTAAACATAGGTTTAGACTGGGCCACCACATTGTGACCATAAACATTACAGATTATGAAAAAGGAATTATCTAGTTTTGCAACAGCTAGAATCCATCTGCCATCTTCTGAACTGGAAGTTTCTAGAATATCTCCTGTAAATTTGTTAAGAAGAAGAGCCACCCCTGCAGAGTGATGAGAGGCATGTGAAAAGAATGCTTGATCCCCCCATTGTCCTTTCCAAAATTTACTGTCAGTATCACAAGAGTGAGTTTCTTGTAAAAAGATGAAGTTGGCATTAGTTTTTCTAATAAAGAGGAATATAGCCTTTCTTTTAGTACCATCTCGGAGTCCCCTAACATTCAGGGAAACAATTTTCAAAGAACTGAACTTAAAATCGGCCATTTAAAATAATAGGTGGAGCACAGTGTCTGAGAACTAAAACAAAAATAAGCCTTAGTAAGAATAGGCTAATTATATGTAAATTCCTCAAGGAATATAGTGTAGAAGAACCTCTTGAGGTTTGAGTACCATTGCAGTACCAGAACAAAGTCTTATAAACTACAAATGAACAGTGTGTTAATTAGCAAATCAACATCTCTTTATAATAGTCTCATAGAAACCAAACCAATATAGACCAACCTGATGTCTTCGGTCCATGCTAAAAGAGAACAGAATATATGGTAGGACCGTGATAGATTAGGCTACTTATGCGTCTTTAATTGTCTCTGCAGCAATTCTTTTGCCGTCGATGATTGCCTCAGGGCCGCGCCAGGTAGCTTTCTTCCCCTCCTTGCGTGCCTTGTCAACCAGTGGCCAAAGTTTGTTGCGACATTGTCTCTCCAGGTATGTTAGATCCTCTGCGAATCGAAGTTTCTTCTCCTTCATCACTGCAGCACTCATTGAAGCCCTCCAGATTTTCTGCCTGAAGGTGCGCATGGTGAACTGTATTATCACTGGACGAGCGCTCCTGTCTTCCCTCGGGCGTCCGACGCGGTGTACAGTGTCAACGAGAAAGCCAAGCTTGCCTTTCTCCTCTGGAGCGATGTGAGCAAGAATTTCAAAGACTTGTTTCCTTGCATCCTCTGCGGTTTCGTTGATAGCTTCAGGGAGGTTGAATAGCTTTAGATTCCAACGTCGACTGTAGCGTTCAGCTTCTTCAATCTTCGTATCTTGATCCACGATCCGCCGGCTCACATCAATCACCTTCTCATTTGTTATCTTCGTCTGGTGATCTATCCCTTCGACATTTTCTTTGATCGTTACGATGTCCGCCGTGTTTTTATTTATATTTTGCTCGAGGGAAGTAAATCTGCCTGACAACTCCTGGATAGCTTTCATTATGTCAGCATTGGACACATCTTCCTTTTCGCTGCTGGTGTTGACAGTCGGCATATTAGCACGGGCCTGTTCGGAGCAAGCTTTCTTGTGAATAGGGCTCGCCGTGGGAGTATCAGGTACTGGTCTGCACAATGGGCTCTTGTTATCCGCGTTTTCAAAGTCCATTAAAAGGTTCCCTCTTCTGTCCTTATTCTTCCTTGGTTGTGTCCCCATGCTGGACTTCACGTGTTCGCTAGCAAAATAGCTTGTAGCTAGCTGCTAGCTGTCACAATATTTACGGAAGGCTAATTAGCTTGTAGCAAGCTAGTTAGCTGAGCGAAGCTGTGCTGATCACAATGGTTTTTTCCGCAAATAGTGGTTCACACTGTGTTGGACAAATTCGTTTTCTCGTCGATGCTAGTCCTTTAGGTTGACATCACGTAGTTTATATCATTAGTTTATCAATTGGTACTCAAAACCCATTCGGAGCTCAGAGCAAAACAGCCGCACCGGTCGCCATCTTGTCGACCCCCCGAGTTAATGAGTTATTAATTTGAGTTAGTGTGGACCAGTGATGTCACTGGTCCACACTTTAACACTCAATAACTGTCAAATTAAATGACAGACTTCAAAACCGTTTACAGTTTTCTGATATACTACTGATGTTCTAATGATACAAAGCTGGTTGAAAATGGGCGGAGTGTTCCTTTAAGTCCCCGAGCTTGGAAAAGCCTGGTATTGTCTATTCCCCATGCACAGCCAATATTTCCCCCAATGATTCAACAACAGAGCCAGTATACATAAACATACAATACACTTTTAATTCAAACTTCTTCAATAAAATATACATGAATATATGTGAACTGACCCGAAACACCTTACGACCCCAGTCAACATCACTGATGACGCGTCCCAGCGCATGCTGAAGTATGTTTAATGTAACTATATAGCTTTGGGTTCTCTGACCAGTGACAACTAGGAATAGACTAGGTGACAACCAGGTATAGATTGGTGACAAACTGGAGAGACAGTTGACGGTCGGAGAGACGGCAACCCGGTACGGGATGGGTTAGCACCCCAGACTGGTTCTCTCGTGAGGGAGAAATCCACAAACGCTACGGATTAGTCTCCCGAAAATCTGTGTAAACATCGGCGCGGCCTGGGGTCCTCCAGGCTAGAGCGAGGTGCTCGGCGCAGCCGGATGATGTGCAGCGCACAGGCCTTCTTGAGGTTTCTTTTCCACTGGATGCCTGACAACCAGGCATATAGTCCGATGCCTGTGTTGCTGGGAGGGCCTGGTAAGACGAAGGAGGAGAGCGGCTGGGAGACAACCCACAATGGCTTAGCCTCCATGCACTGAAGGGTTTTTCAATGCTGCAGCGTAGCACTAGCTTTATTGCAGCGGATTGGGCATGATCAACCCTTCCGCGGGCAACGTTGCAGACAGAGTAGGAGGGCTGATCCGTGTGCGGCTGCTTCTGGGATGCGGGTCGCGGTCTTAATCGGCCTCGGCTGGGTCAACTGGGCGAGGGTGTATGATGTTGAACTGACCCGAAACACCTTACGACCCCAGTCAACATCACTGATGACGCGTCCCAGCGCATGCTGAAGTATGTTTAATGTAACTACACATTTTTAACACTAGAACAGCCATGGCGGTCATTTTGACCTTTTTGAAATTTATTTGGGCAATAACTTTGTTGAATTAAAAAATATTGCCCGTATCAATTACTTGTGAAGATGTACACTGTATGTTAACTCTGTGAAGCACGCAGGTACAATTACTTCTTATTAAATGTATTCATCGTTAAACTCTAAGCAGCTCATTTTTTCGCTTTGATATTCTAGTTGCCTGCTGAGTTGCTTTGGTCCACACCTTTTTGTGCGTTCCTATATGACACAAAAGGCAAAGATAATATGAGAATTTTTACTTAGAACAGCCATAGGTGGTCATTTTGATCTCACTGACTTCCCAGGGTTCTAGGCCTATTTTGTAGCCCGTCTTTCCACATGTTGGTGTTGTTTTGGTGTTGTTTAAAATATATCTTAACACAATAAATACTTTAATCTCTCAATTGGGTATTTATCATGAGAGATTATGGAGTTTGGAAACTAGCGGTCAAAATGACCGCTTACGGCCGTTCTATAGTTATGGAATTCTGGCACTTCTTTAAACTTGTTAAAATGCACATATGGCACTTCTTTAAACTTGTTAAATAAAGATTTTGGTGTTATTTGATCTTTTTAAAAGATATCTTAACACAGTAAATGCATTCATCTCTCAATTGGGTAGGCTATTTATCATGAGAGATTATAGAGTTTGGAATCTAGAGGTCAAAATGACCGCTTACGGCTGTTCTAGTATATGGAATTCTGGCTCTTCTAGTGTTAAAATGCTGCTCAACTGGGCAATAATTGTACTTCTAATAATGTGATGGATTATTCCATCCAATTAGTAAAAACATGAGAAGTAGCATAACATTCACATTACAGATAGAGAACAGTTTATGCATTCACATTACAGAGGATCTCAAAATGGCCATTCAGTCCCATGTCCAGAATGTGGAGCGAGCTTCCTGGAATTTTTGGGGATATGAGAGTCAACTGTGTGTGTGTGTGTGTGTGTGTGTGTGTGTGTGTGTGTGTGTGTGCGCGTGCGTGCGTGTCGGTCTATGGTGTGTGTGTGTGTGTGTGTGTGTGTGTGTGTGTGTGTGTGTGTGTGTGTGTGTGTGTGTGTGTGTGTGTGTGTGTGTGTGCGCGTGCGTGCGTGCGTGTCGGTCTATGGTGTGTGTGTGTGTGTGTGTGTGTGTGTGTGTGTGTGTGTGCGCGTGCACACATATTTTGAGATCTACTGGAGCTCATATAACAAATCCTGAACGGTCAATGCCAGCTCCTGGAAGGTGGGTCTCTCATCTGCCTTCTAGAAGAGCAGAAACAGGAAAAGAGGAACTGTGAGAAAAGCACTCAATAAACACCTATCATCAGTGTACACTGTATCCACTTGCACTGAGTATTTGTTTAGTGACTTCCTGCTCATGCTGTCTGTCCAAGTGTCATCGATTAGGAATTTCTCTTGTTACGGATATTTAAATAAAACCTGCAACTAAAAACACAAAACACAACAGCCACAGGTTTCTTACTCACATCAATCCAACAGCTTGTCATAATGCTGTAGACCTTGTCATTGGCCAGCTGGGGGCGGTAGAGGCGCAGGCCCCGGGACACCTGTTCCACTATCTCTGTGTTGTTCAGCCGTTCGTACGGAAGCCGTCCCAAGGTGTACACCTCCCACATTAGAACCCCTAATAAAGGACATGAGGTAACGCTATAAAAAAACACATACATGATTTACGATGTGTAAACAATGCTATAAAGCCATCGACTTTGTAAAGAAATAAAACCCATTACTCACCGTACGCCCAGATGTCTGACTTGCTGCTGAATTTACAGTAGAGCAGGACCTCAGGAGGCGACCAGCGGACTGGGAATTTGGAACCTGCTGAGCTCGTGTACTCGTCATCCAAGACGTACCTGAAACCACCGGGAGATGGGTTTCTTTCTTATAACACTGTTTAGGTGGAACCAATGTGTATTATGTGTACTTTAATTAAATATTTTACCTAGATAGTCCAAAGTCAGTCACTTTGACGGCGCCATTGTTATCTACTAAGCAGTTTCTGGCAGCCTGAGGACAAAATAAACAATACTCTTGTATCGTGTGTATAATTATTGAACATCTTGCAGCAGTTCATCATCCCCAGTGTATCTCAACATAACATGATGCGGTATTATAGGAGTGTAGTGTTGCACCATCACTGTCTCTCACCAGATCTCTGTGGATGTACTGGTAGGACTCTAGGTAGGCCATGCCCTCTGACACGTCCTTACACATCTCCAGGAGCTCGACGGTGGTCGGGTGCTGCTTCAGGCCCTCCCTCAGGTAGGTCAGCAGACAGCCGTTGGCGAGGAACTCCGTCACGATATATATGGGCCTTTGTTTGGTGCAGACCCCATACAGCTGAACCAAGTTCTCATGGCGGAGCTTCCTGGTTTCAACCGAGGAGAGAAGGCCGTCTGTGTGACTGTGACATTGTGACAAGTAAAAATGACTTTGATGTTCTAGCACAGAGAATGGTCACATGCTTACATCATGATTTTGGCTTCTTCGATGAAATCATCCTCGGACATGGAGCCCTCTTTAATCATCTTAATGGCCACGTCATGCTGGCCCTGCCACTTGCCGTACTTCACCACGCCGAACTGACCGTTGCCCAGCTCCTTGATGAAGGTGAGATGGCGGGGGTCGATCTCCCACACGCCTGGAGCATACAGCAGAGAACAGAGAGTCACTTTTCTAACTTGCTACATCCAAGAGACATGAAATCAGCATGGTGAAATGTAACAAGTATGTGCATACACATAAGAGCACATACATCATACACTCATGCAATTTTTGTTAACACATGCGCAAACAAATGAACGGCCCCACCACCACCACCACTATCCTTATTTGCCAGAAGTACCTAGTCTCTGCTCATAGCCTCTGGTGATAATTAGCCAAGATAATTTTTCTATGCAAGTTATAAATACATCCAGCTCCAAAGGGAGGCAGGCAAGTCAAATTAGTTGGCGTTAGTCATAATATTGCCATCCTCAGTCTTACCATAGCCAAGCCCTGCTGTTGATGGAGGCTGTGCCCGGTTTGACACTATGTATTTCAGTCTGCTGACCATACCTAGTGTGGGAGATAAACAAGTCATATCTTTTTGTAGATAGATAGATAGATAGATAGATAGATAGATAGATAGATAGATAGATAGATAGATAGATAGATAGATAGATAGATAGATAGATAGATAGATAGATAGATACTGTAGATAGATAGATAGATAGATAGATAGATAGATAGATAGATAGATAGATAGATAGATAGATAGATAGATAGATAGATAGATAGATTGATAGCAGAAAATTATGTGGGGATATGTATTTGAGATGTATATCCTCAGTGATAAACCTGCTGCATTGTGCTGGTGGTAGTTGATGAGATCTGGGATGCTGTTGAAGAAATGCTTCTCTGCCAGGTAAAACTGGCCTTGCTCGGTTGTGCAGACGTTGTAATGTCTGCAGCATCCACTGGTCTCCCTATAGAGAGAGAGAGGGAGAGAGAGAGAGAGAGAGAGAGAGAGAGAAAGAGCAACAGAAAGAGTGACTTACAGTAGATTAGTCAACAAGTTTAGGCTTTGATCGACACAGTATCCTGGATCCATAATGTGTAAGAAGAACGTGAATGCGTCCTTAGTGTTATCCGTAATAGCTCGCTCACCCATGATGCCATTGAAAGCTCTGCAGACAGATTAAGCCTGGTTTTGCATACAGTATATGATTACATCTTTCTCCCTCTGCAGGCTACAGTTTCCGCTTTCATTACAAATCGTTTTTCTTTTGATGTGTCCACACATGACTGGGCCTGGTGGATACAATATAGGTGGTGCGCCATGCAGTGCAGTTTAACATCAGAGAGCCTTACTCACCCGCCAACCTTGCTGAACAGAGAGACAGTGTACTTCCCAGCCAGCTTGCTTGAATCCCGTACCAAGAACCCTCCATCTTTGCTCTAAGAATGGGAAACAATGCACAAGCTTTAAAACAAGAGGACTTTTGTGTTGTACCAGAGGTATAAGAGCAGAGTACAGCAGATTCAATAGAGTATGCCAACACAAATATATCCAAGATGTCTTCTTAAAGTTGTAAGGCGTAACATTGTTGATGTCACTCATTGAATTTACCTCAGTCTTCAACAATTTTTCTGCCTGGCTGCGATTCATGTTCTTGCAGTACCAACTGTTAAAATAAGTAATACGTAAATTATAAAATAATAAATCATAAATTATCATGTTTCAGAGTGCAGGGAAGGAGGGGGAGCAGCAACAACAGATTTTGTATTTGGTTCACTGGGAGCTTTACTTTACAAAGGATTAAGATGCTTACAAAACACTTATAAATAAGCTTATAAACACTGATATAAGATACTGTCTAATGAATGTTATGACTGATTTGCAGACAAGTACAACAGAAAACATACTCACTCAAATCTTTCTAGCCCGTTTCCTGCCTCCACAACATAATTACTTGGTATATATCCTTCTTTTCTGCAAAGAACAAGACAAAAAAGGTAAAAAAAAAAAAAAAAAAAGTAAGGAAAAAGAAAGTAAGAAAAAAGTACAAACGCATACACGCAGACGCACGCACGCACGCATAGCACGCATGCGCACGTGCGCAGATACACACACACACACACACACACACACACACACACACACACACGCACATGCACACACACACACACACACACACACACACACACACACACACACACACACACACACACACACACACATAGCCTAGGGATTCCAGACCATAGTGACTGAGAACAGGTCTGAGAGCAGGTCACGTGGGGGATGGGTTTACCCAGGCTAACACACACACACTTTGCTGATCTGCACTGGACACCAAATTAATCAGTTCAAGTATCTAAGTATCAGTTCAATCTAATAAACAAATCCCTGTCATGTGAAAACCTCTTAAAGCTAATTTAAGTGATTTTCATATTTTAACCTCACTTGAAGGATCACATGGTTATCTGTGGGTTGAGAACATTTACCTTGGGCCTATGAAATCCTTTATAACCCCACTGGATGAACAAAAAAATACACAGTGGTCAAGCTAGAAACAAAAGTTTACAGGTACCACTTTACATTACAGATCCGTAACAACATGGTAATAGGGGTGTAATAGTGAATACCATGTAATTACCAAAGTAATCACCAGGTAATAGCTTGGTACTTACACAGACATTTATGTAATAGGCTAGGGTAACAGGGCCAGAAACAATTGGTAACTAGAAAAGTGCACTCAGTAGAGTAGAGTACCTGGTTATTACTTTGGTAATTACATCGTATTGCCTAATTATTAATTATTTTATTATCACACTATTACACCCTATCACCATGTTGTTACCAAGCTGTAATATAGAGTGCTACCCTATGCTCATATTTTTCCTTGTTTACATGGCACACAATATGAGGTATGAGGTTATGACTACAGCAAAATGATTTTGCTCAGATGCAGTAAAAACAGGATGTTGCAACTATCCGTGCGTAAACGAGCGCACTTGGAGAGGCGCGCTTGGACAGGCGCGCTCACGACCACAGGAGTACATCTATATGCACGCGCCCAGGCACGAGCGTCAAGAGCGCACCCAGCGCACCTTAGCAGTGACGTCAAGTCACACCTACACATGTTTTCTCAATGGACTCATTAACGGGGGGTGGGGTTTTCTATTTACTATGCTACTCAAATGATTTCTTGTCATTGACGAAAGAGAACACCACTCTCAGTCTGCCTTCTTTCAAACAAAATGATGTCTGCAAAACAGGACATTGCCTACAGATAAAACCTTGCCACTAATACCTCTGGTCTCATGGGCTGTTCATATCTAATCTTAGGTGACTGTTATAGCTATAGATCATGGGTTGTGTTCATTTTTGGGCCCCACACACAAACACGCACATGCGCATGCACGCGCGCACACACACACGCGCGCGCACACACACACACGCACGCACGCACGCACGCACGCACGCACACACACACACACACACACACACACACACACACACACACACACACACACACACACACACACACACACACACACACACACACACACACACACACACACACACACACACAGCCACAGGCAGTGATGCTGCCCTTCCTGGTAACCGCCCATCTCACCCGTATTTGTCGCGGGCCCTCCACCAGTTGGCGTCGGACATCTCGAGGATGGTGTACTCTTCGTCCTTCCTCAGCTCCAGGTCCTGGGGCGTCACGGGCGAATATTCGTACTCGGCTATGACCGTCATCCCCACGGAGCGGGCGGGCTGCTCAGGAGGCTGTGGAGGTAAAGGCCTGGGCGGCTTCTCCTGAAACAACATGAGTTCAGGGGCTGTGCTGTAACAGTTCTATCTGTTTCTGATCCATAGGTATTATTGTTCTAAAAGTGTGAATACCTCTTTTGGGGTCGGAGGAAGTGGTTTCCTAGATCCCCTTCTTCGAGATGTTTTGGATGCAAAGCCTATGAACGATATAATTTGATTTGTGAATGGACCAATTTAGTGACAGAGTGATGTTAATTTGTTGATTTTGCTGCAGATTTCAAACCATATCTCTCACCGTTCTTACGATCCAGAACCATGCATCCCATAGCTTGTTTAACTTCTTGCTGGCAACATTGCCACATGCCATCCAACCAGAAACAAGGGTGGTACTTCGGCATCAGATCCTTGTTATCGCGCACCACTATAGAATTATGGGTGCACGTACACGCATACGCACACGCAGACACACACACACACACACACACACCGCACGCACGCAGACACGCACGCAGACGTGGGCAGACATTTACATTGAATCAACATTTATATTTGCATAGCCACCCAGATCTTCCGCTGTGCAGCAGGCACTGGCTGGTCAGCGTGAAATATTTGGTTGTGATATATTCCATGATGTATACTTGATGTGTTTCGTCAATCTAGTCTAATTCTGCATAGTTATTACTGTGACTATGGCATGAAAACAAGACCTTACATCAATATAAATATTCATACTAACTTTCTTTCAACTTCTTTATCCACTCATCCCGAATATCTTCGTTCTTTGCAAAGACGTACAGCGGACCTTCATCATAAATGATCTATGGCAAAAAGAAAAGAAATGAAAAGAAACAGCCATCAACTGTTGTTGTTATAGTCACGTCATTTCAAGACATGAAGTGGCTTTCTTTCTTCAGGATATGGATACATGTGGTACCTCCTATTCCACACATACTGTATACCTGAACATATCGCTGTAAGTGTGAGAAAAATGGAAACAAAACGAAAGCAAATGGCGGGATACGATAGTTCAGCCAGCTCCAGATGGAACGTTGAAGTCTTCAAGCTCTAACTTCTGTCATGTCACCTTGTCTTTGACTTTTCAAATGTCATGCCTGCCGTGGCAACACCTGGATAGTCATCGAAAGACCCATGTTCATCTGGGTGTGAGAGATGGTTTCACTTCTTACAATGGACTTTCACAACATTAACAATGCAACGACTCAACTGTTTTGTCTGCCAGGTGAAAAATTGCCTCAGTATTTCTCAGTAAAAGCATGTTGCTTCTCACAACTTCTCAATTATTTTTTTAGAAAAGTGAGACACTGTCAAAGAAGAAACACATTCCACGTGCTGCATTATTCATCTAAAGTGGCCTAAATTGAAAATGCAATAACTGCATGAACATCTTGCTGTCACACATTCTGAGTTACAGTAACTTGGCAATATTTTGTGCTTGCTCAAAAACACCTCATGAACACCAAAGGAGGCGGGCGTGAAAGCGCGCACACATGCACACACACACACACACACACACACACACACACACACACACACACACACACACACCACATCTCGCGTATAGATCATAAACACGTGAGAAAGTAGTTTCACTGTGAGGTGTTTGTTTGATAGGTGATATACTGTAGTCCCACCCAGAATTCATTACTTCTTGCACATATTTAAAAAAGAAAAACAAGAGAAAAGAAAGCGAACAATAAATAAGAAAGGGAAAAGCAACAGTAAATAAAGAAAGAAACGAACAAAGAGAAAGGAAAACAAAAGGGCAAAAGTAGACAGTTAGACAAGTAGACAGTTAAAATGGCAGTGTGTGGTGTATGTGTGACGTCGGGGCTATGGCAGTGTGTGGTGTATGTGTGATGTGTGGGTGTATGTATGCCTCATCAGGGAGATTTCGAGTCTGGATTTGAAGGAGTTAAGAGATAGAGATGTTTTGCAATATTCATATGAGTGTTCCATAGTACAGCACCTCTGCAGCAAGTCTGTGCGCAACTTTTTATAATAAAAATATAAAAGAATATATGTTTTCATCTCCGTGGGATTTTACATAGATAAAGAAGTTAATTAAATGGTGTCTACCTGGAATGCATACAGGCGCTCTGGTGGGGTGTTTTGCTCTGGCCGGACCGACTCCACACACTTGATCTTCTCTAGGTCAACCGATCCCCTCAGTCCTTTCCGTTTCTGCTCAACAGAGGGGGGAAACGGTGAAGTACCTCAGGGGTAAACAGATGTGTGAACCTGCATTGCTCTTCAAAACCAGCCAGCAAACATCAGTCCAAGACTAAGCACTTCACAAGTCAATTGAAAGTGTGTGATGATTTTGTGTAAAATACCTATTACATGCCATTAATGTACAGTGCATGAATTCTGCAGTTGCATACAGTACGTACCCCTTTGTCGAGATCATAATCATAGTAGGCTATTTTTTCCTTTGTGAGAACAAACAATCGCTCCTTGTAGTTCAAGGGGGAGG
Organism: Poromitra crassiceps; assembly: GCF_964638095.1. Classification (NCBI taxonomy): domain Eukaryota; kingdom Metazoa; phylum Chordata; class Actinopteri; order Beryciformes; family Melamphaidae; genus Poromitra; species Poromitra crassiceps. The sequence continues at coordinate 27,586,450 of NC_139634.1, forward strand.
TCTTCTTCTTCTGTTGAGATCGTTTGATGAAGATCTCTTCCAGTACATGGTCTGACATGGTTCAATCTGTATGAATCCTACATGGGAAGAAGGCATCATATTTTGTAAAGCGTAATAGTGAATTTAAAGCAAAGAGCAACAGAGCCTAGATCTCCTTACTGTTTGCGTCGTAGCACAGTTCATTAGTCAAAGACAAAGTAGTTTCTGGATTGTTGATCCAGAAACCTTTACTTTGTACAGTAGGTGCATGGAGAAAGGACTGGAAAGGTCTCCCTGACCCTGAAGAAGGTGACAAGCGCGTGGGTCTAATTAAAGTTGTTGTTCTCTTTACTACCAGTGTTGCTGGAGCTTCTGACCTCCACAGTACATTTAGTCAGCCCATTCGCACATAAACGGATCGTTTCACCTCTGCCCAGGCAATATTCACATTGCTCAGAGCAGTGACTGACTCAAGCAATAACACAATGCTTAGCCAGGGAAAGGAGCCAGCCTTGGCTAATGTTGCCCTTCACACTGCATGAATCACTTTGTTCATATCCTTTGCAAACGTTAAGTGTGGATTTAAGGCTTCTTTGACCGAATTCAGCTCAGTTACTACTTGTCTTCACTTACCCGCTCTTCATAGACTCTGAGCGATGCCACTACAACAGGTGCGAGTGTAGATCTGGAAAGAGATGACGAGTGTTAACAGGTATCAGAGTGAGATTAACAGGTTTGCATAGGCCCTCCTTTTCATGTCAATCCCAGCCTTTGTTTCCAGAGTTTCCTCCATAGGCACATCTGTTTCCTTCAGCTGTATCTTCTGTCTGCACCCTGCTCAGTGACCCACAGGCCCTGTAGGCCTGCACAATGGCTCCGGCATGGCACTAACACCGCCAGGGTTAAGAATTCAATTCCCAACGGGGCCGCCCATACTGGAAACATATGCATTTGTATTAAGTGATTTGGCTGCAATTTCATATGTATGTAGTACAATATGTAGCCCCATCACAACAAGTGATGCCATCACAGTAATTAATGACAGCAGGTACTTGCATCCAAACACATTTGCTTTTCCAAAGTTTTGCGGTGAGTTTATTAAATGCCATGAAATTGCAGATGGTCTAAGGCATTGCTTCCCAAACAGTGGGACCCCTGGTGGTCTGCGGTTTTTACATACACATTAACCCTTAGCAGTTGCCGGACTGGGCCGATTTTCAGAAATATTGCGATATTTGGGAAACATCACAATTTTTAACATTTACTTTCAGAGGCTGCAGCAGGCTCAGTTTTACTAGAAACTAGAAGAAACTAGAAGACTTAAGGAATCGATTTGCTGCTATTGCATGGTTAAATCAGCAAAGTTTATTTTATGGGGGGGGGGGGGGGTATACGCAGTGGAATTGGTCCCTGGGAAATTTGGTTTGGTACGTAGTGGTATTTGGTCAGAAAAGTTTGGGAACCCCTGGTCTAAGCGACAAATCTTTCTCTCTCACAGTGCGTACACACACACAGCATGCACGCACGCATACGCGCACACACGTATGTACGTACGCACACACACACACACACACACACACACACACACACACACACACACACACACACACACACACACACACACACACACACATTTAATTACATTGTCCTGCATTATAAAATACAGAGGCAAATGAATAACCCTATACTGTATCTCCTCTGACTTTTATGACAGGCTTACGGGAGCATGGTTTCAGTTCCTGGCACCTGTGGTATCAATAGAGGCCTCTATTGATACCACAGGTAGGTGGAAGTGTCAGAGAGTTTGGCACATAATTGTTCATGTCTGTTATACTGTATATTTAGGGATGAGGAAATACCCTCTGTGGTGTCACATTAACAGCACCCAAAGGGCCAAAACCATTGTTTACTGAGAGTAACAAAAACACACAACAAACAAACAGAAACTCTCAGGAGGCCGATCTTGTCATGTTGGATCAGATCAGTGTGTGGGGTGTGTGTGTGGGGGGAGGGGGGGGGGGGGATGCCACCATTGCAAAATGAAAAATTCAGAGTGATGTATTATAGTTTTAGCACATTCTAACCTCACATTAAGATACACCAGTGTAGAATCGGTTATTTTAACATTTAGCGAGTAAAATGGACAAATAAGAACAGCTTTAGCACTGCAACCGGCACTAATAGAGCCAAAGCCTGGGCCAAAACTAAACTAAAACGGATCAGTCATAACCACCTCTCCTATACCAACATTTGTGGAGGAAGCACTGATACTTATAGAATCACACACACACTTCCATCAAATACAACCACGCTTTAACATCTAAATAACACATAAGTCAGTGGCTTAAACTCACCCTGGTCACGCAGCTGAATCCTTATTGTCTATCTCTCTGTCAGAAGTGTTTGTAGTTCAGCTCAGCCTATTTTCAGCTTGTGAGCACTTCCTTCTATCATCTGAACTGTAACAGCAGCAGAGGCTTCAGTCACTCCCCGCTAACCAGGTCTGTGGCATTTCTTCACACTACAGTGACAATGGCTAGTTGGTTTTTGTTTTGTGCTGTCATATACGACACCAATGTTCCCCATTCCCTCAAACACTAGGTCTACTCATTCCGCATTCGCTGACATATTAAACAAAACAAACACATCGTTTTTTCACACTAGTGGTCATTAGTGGAGTAGAACTAACCCTGAGGATAATGAACATCACCCCCCCCCCCCCCCTCCCTCCCCCTCCTCTCTGCCTCTCTCTCTCTCTCTCTCTCTCTTTCCCTGACCTGGTGGTGCAAATGTCTTATCTGTCCACTATCTATAACTGCATGTATTTCCATATTCCGTTTTATCATGGCTACCAGAAGGACTGCTTTTTTATTTGAAGGGTTGTGACTCACAGCGACTGACAGAGACCATCTCATAGGGAAGTTGCATCAGTGTTGTACTGCAATATGGAGGGAGAAGAAACTCAGTGGCCCTGCAGCGCTTCAGCCTGACACTGTTATCTAGCATTTGCATGGCAAAACGTATGGATTTACGCGTGGCATTTAACAATTACATTCGACCACAACAACAAACACCAAGCTACAATGTGACATTTGATGTGCCTTTCAAGGGGAATTATGCAGGGCAATCAGGCAACTCGGTTGGGCAACAGCGCCCAGAGAGTATCCTCAACAATACATTGCTGCTTTATTAACAGCAGGAAAACCTTTTTTCATCTGAATATATGTTTTGCATCACTTGGTTGCCTGTCATTCAGTGTGTTCCCTATCTGTACGCCCCCCAATAAATAAATACATTAAAAATTGTTATATCATGTGCAAACACGACATGTTTAAATGTAAACGTCCAAAAGTCTAATATGGAAGTGTTTTATTGTTTTATGTTGGAATGCAAGTGTGTCTTGTGTCTTGCTTGCACTTTGACTACTACATGTATGCATGATACAGCAAAACTGTCCGATGAAATACTTTAGTCTAGCAGGAAACTTGTAAGATGCTCTGTTTGGACGTTTCCTGACAGATAAGTGTGTGATGTGTGTGGGCGAGTGGACAAGAGAGATGGAGAGAGAGAGAGAGAGAGACAGAGAGAGAGAGAGAGAGAGAGAGAGAGAGAGAGAGAGAGAGAGAGAGAGAGAGCAAAGTTATGGAGGACTTTAAAGGTTAAATAACCACACAGGAATACTCACCAACCATATTAAGATACCACATCAATTAAGCTTTCTACTATTCACTTATTCACCTATCAGAATACACAAAAATACACAAACAGAATAAATCACGTGCATTTTTAGAGCTATGTGCAATGAGCTATGTGCAATGAAGCCAGTTTTTTGGGGAAACTACTTCAAATGTGAAGTTAAAAACACAGTGCTGTAGACTAGATTCATGGCAGTATTAGCTACTCATTTGTATAGTGTACCATTCTGTTAAACTCTGAATTGGGCCTCTATATGAATGCTCACCTTGGATTATGGCACATGGGATACTAACAACACATCAAATATGATGAATCTTTTTAGCATTAGCATAGCATGCATAATCTGTTTGTTAAAAGTATGTTAAGCCTGTTCTAGGCCTCTACAGTTAGTCCCACAACATACCATTTGGATTTGGATGAGGGGAATACAATGAAGCCATATCCAGGTTACCACCAAATTATTTCTTTGTCAAGGTTTGCCTCAACATCAACTGAAAGTGTTTTTACTGACTGGGAACAGACAGAACACTAATGTCCAGTTTAGAGTCTATATGACTTGAGGACAATGGATTACCCATAGGTTTACAATCCTATAATTTGACAGGAAAATGAAGCTAGAATTATGGGAGGAATAGGACACAGAAATATTGTAAAACATGCAAACCCATAGGTGGCATTAATTATTAATATATTAATATTTGAATTTATATCCACCATACAACTAAACCACTGTACTACTGCAGAACATAGCTACACAAGTATTTGTAACAACTCTCCATCATTGCATAGCACAGCATAACAAACCATAGTGCATAACAAGTATCAAAACATACTGTAAGAAATATAGTAATGCCACATCAATTTGGCTTATATCAATTATCTATCTTTCTGTTTTTCAGGGGAGGGGTCCCACTAAACGTAGTATTTGCAAATTTTGCATGCAAACTTGATGCATATTGATGGACTTCCATCACACTTCAATGTCTCCACCAAATATTACAGAGCTATAAAGATTACTTTGAATTAATATATTTTGAGTGTTAGAAATAAGCCAATTGTGACTATTCAGCTAAATGCTTTGTCTTCCAAATGTATTTACTTATGAAACTGCTTCCATCACCACAAATACTAATTGACCTTTAATAGCCTTCAATCCAACAGCCTCACTACTTACCCACACACCAAAAACAGTGACCACAGATGCTGAGGGTTCAGGCGATGGCATGGACCTCTGCCTTAGTGGCTTGCCTTCCATAAAATGTGTTAGTCTGTGATGCAAGAAACTAAACCCCACCCATAGAGAGGAATTGACTCCACTTACTTCCCCTTTTTCTTCCTGCTCATTTTCATATCAGCTATCTGCAGTTTTGGTGATAACTGAAAGAGGGCTAAACATTAACACAGGAAGTTCCTAAATGTAGCCTACTTCAACTATTCCACTTTTCTTGGGGGAATTCTATTCAATCTATTGCCAAATTGAATTTTGCAGGGCCATGGCATTACTTGTAATAAAGCAGACTAGTGTGAATGCATGTGGATTAAAATGTAGACTATGGGGCAGTCCCCCATGCTCTTGTGTGCTTTAAAATAAAATAAATATACATTTGATCACATTTTCAAGTAGTCATTTAATACAAGAGATGTGTAGAGTTTTTGCTATTTTCCCCATCTAATGTTTTCATTTCGACAAGCCACTAGGGGGCAGACTATAAAAAGTGCACCACAAAAGTCGTCCGCAGAGGTCTTTATTAGACGGTTTCCGAGTTCATCCTTCCTCTTTTCCTCTGCATCGGGACGCAACCATGGTATGAGAAAATACACGAATACATTTTTACAGAATCGACCTCAATCCTAGCGATTTGAGACATTTCATTTGATTTCCTTAATCGATTTGTGTAAACCTTCTTTCGATAAACACATTCAAGGCAGTATTAGCCGCCATACGGTTAGTTTATTGCTATTTAATGTCCATGAACGATACTCATGTAGCTAGCCTAAATGTTGCTATCGTTGCTAGTGGCCTGGCCCGTGTTTAAGATTAAATACATGTCATTCACATTAGACATTATGACTAACGTAACTGCCTTCAGCGAAATAAGAAAAAATAATGGAGCTAGTGTTTACCAGTATGTTATGTCCGTTCTCACTTGGTCACTTGCTTGGCTAACAGCTAGCTTAGAGCAATTTGCCAGTCACCTGGTGAAGGATGTTTGCAATTCTCATTCACTGCATCCTGATCCTATATATTCCCCCAAACTGGGTAACATAAGTGACTTAGCTAGCTGCCATGTTGATGTATCTCTGCCTAAACGTTTCTCTTGCGTGGTTTTAAGGTGAACGTCCCGAAGACCCGCAGGACCTACTGCAAAAAGTGCAAGAAGCACCAGCCCCACAAAGTGACCCAGTACAAGAAGGGAAAGGATTCTCTTTACGCACAGGGTAAGCAAAGTCTGGTTCACTGTAGTGCTGCACGATTAATCGAATCGCGATGTCAGCACGTGCGATTACATAACCGCAAAAGTGTGCGATTATTTTATTTTTTTCACGTCTTTTTGAGTGTGTGTGTGTGTGAGAGAGCCTCCTCTAAACTAACGTTACACGTGACGCAGCAAACGCACGTTTATCTGCCATCACACTGGGCATCAATACTAGCGGGAGACTTCTCCCATGCACTCCCGCAAATAAGTAATGTTATGTGCAGCAAGGTTACATATCTACCGAGAGGGCGAGAGAGAACATCCATGATCGCTAACAGCAAGCTATGCTAATAACTAGCTAGCCGTTCGTTCAGAAACGCATGTAAACAGCCATGTGATCAGTGAGAACGTCAGTAAAATAAGGAGAGAGCTGCAGGTGCTTATGCAGAACTAGTGCGCGATTAAGTACACAGTGGGGATGACCCGCTGTGATGAAGAATATAACGAGATTAACAAGGTTGATAGCAAAACACTGTCGCAGCTGCCAGCACTGGCAGCATCACCTCCAGGCTAGCTAACTAGCCTGTCACATGACGCCTTCATGGTCCCTCGTTAAAAGTCTGCAGATGCACGTTCTCACCTCTCTCTCTCAAGAAGCGACACGTGAGTGGCGTTTAAGGCCATCTGTCGCTACAAAATAAATAAACGGGGTGTATCATTCATTAGTATTGCTGGACAGACATGTAACTAACTTTGCAACTTTGCTGAGCCATCTTCTATGTGCTGTAACACAGTGCAGTTTCTATTTGACTGGTGTTTCTTTTTTACATGTTTGGGACAGGCAAATGTCTCAAAATGTTTTATTTTTTTGTAAAGATAATTTAATTTCAAATTGTTTTATTTTTTTAGTTTTAATATATTTTAAATTGTAACGTATTTCATGTATTTTAGTCTGTGATATGTGAAACCGTGGTATTTTTGTCCAAGGTTATCATACCGTCAAAAACTCATGCCGGCACATCCCTAGATACCTCTTGTTTATTATATCGCAATCGCAATATTGTCCACCCTAATCGCACCTTTTCCCCAAATCGTGCAGCACTAGTTCACTGCCAACTTGGTATTAGCCTTTTCCACTTCCAACCCAGTTCACCCATTTTGTGTCTAAAATCCAGGAAGTAACACTGGTGCATGCAAAACAGTGACAAGGGCCCCAGCACTGGATCACCAAATTGATTGGAAATTGGAAACCTTCATTAATGTTCTGCTTGCACCTGTTACTTCCTGCCTTTTAGACACAAAATGGGTGAATTTGGTGGGAAGTGAAAAGGGCTAATTGGGTGTCGCTATAAATGAGGTGTGCCATGAATTGTGGCTAAACTATTGTTCTGCAGGTAAGAGGAGATACGACAGAAAGCAGAGTGGGTACGGTGGTCAGACCAAGCCTATTTTCCGTAAAAAGGTAAATATCTTCTGATGGTTTCTGACTTGGGTTGTCCAATATTGTACTGGTATAACGTATGTAATCTTACACCAATGCACACACTACACAGGCTAAGACTACAAAGAAGATCGTGTTGAGGCTGGAGTGTGTGGAGCCCAACTGCAGATCCAAGAGAATGCTGGCCATCAAACGGTGCAAGCACTTTGAGTTGGGTGGTGACAAGAAGAGAAAGGTAAGCCATTAATATCTGTGTATGCATTCCCACCATGTGGTCTACAGTTAAGTGGGTAATTTGTGAGTCCTCTGGTAGTTATACAGTAGATTTATTAGAGTAGGGATAGATTGAGTATCGAGGCCGCTATCCAGCATTTTTAAGATATGTATACCCCCGATGTAATACATTTCTTAGAAAAAATTGCTACTTTGGCTCTGATGCAGTCACCTCTTTCTGTCTGTATTAGATTTAGTCCACCCCAAAACTATTGAGATGGTAACAGGCAATGTACAACAGATGCGTTACGGCTGCGTTGCGTATCCGGCAAAACTGCCGGATTGACTCTCGCCCATGTTAATTGATGCACGATACATGCGGTACGAAAAAATTACGCATCTGTTCTATTTTTGTCAGATCCCGCATACGTCTGACAGATTACATGAGTGGGTCTGTTCGCAGCCGTACCACATCTGTTCGGGAGGCAGTGTACATTAGCCCTAAGAGTTGTGTCATCGCCATTCACTCCAATGGGCCATTATTATTATTTTTATCTCGCAATAGTTCTCGAAATATTGTAGTAATGGTAACATTTTAACATTAATATATGTTAAATGTTAATTCCTAAACATGAGTATAATTGCTTTAAATGAAAAACCACTGCTGAGATTTGTTCAATTCTATTCAATTCTATATAACTCAGTAAAACAAAATTTGTGCTTATCAGATTCAGTTACCGTAATCTGTTTCAGGGTGAATGGGCCATGTGTAAATACAGTAGCTTGTCAGCCTCATGGTTTACATCATTCCCTTCTGCCCATCTCACAGTGCAACACTTGCTCTAAATCTGGGTCAGACTAAGAGGGTTGAAGTAGATTCAGTTGTACTGTGGGTGGGTTTGATGGACTGTCAACCCAAGAGGTTGAAAATATTTTTTTCTCTTACTGCGGAGTTCCCATGGTCAGTCACAAAATAGTCTTTAACGTAAACTGTAAATGTCTTGCATTGCTGTTGGTAGAGCTAATGCATTCTGGGTGTTAAAATAGACTGTTCAACATTTCAATACAGATTCAATAGTTGTGGGGTTCAGTAAACAAATGTGCAGGAAACCTGTAGATTATAAAGCATATCTTACTGGTTCAGAAAGTGACATTCCATTTCAACAAGTGCTTGAATGCCATGATTTAATAATCAACCTAATTGAGGATTATAAATGTATTGCTGTTTCTTGGATGAAAGGAAATTAAAGACATGTATACTTGTAGTTCTGAGTTGAATATTTTTTAACCATGATTTTCATGTTCTCTTTCAGGGCCAGGTCATCCAGTTTTAAACTGTGGTCCACTCTTGTTGTGTTCTGTTTTCAATAAATGAGATTTGAAAGGTACTGTGGAGTTTGGTGTCACTATGCTTTTTTAGATGGACAAGACTAGAACTTGTTGGTTATATGCTAGTTTTACTTATTTTGAGATGGTATTTTCACTTTGTGCTCAATTTGGTACTAGAGCATGGTGCAGGTATGAATTTACATTTGGGACTCATGATTGGAGAAAAATGTGGCAAAATGTGGCATTCTAAATAGACATCGAACACCTGTGACATCACTTGTTGCTGGACGTTCTGCTGGGGCTGACACTGATGCAAAGTCATGGATAATGAAGAAGCTGACAGATGCCAGGGCAGACTTTAACCACATTTTGAAAGAAAAGGTGACTAGTTTGCATCTGACATCACAGGTGTACTAGTACCCCCCTACACTTTACAAAAATGAGTAAATGCAGCTGTGATTAACACCCCACCCCAAATCCCATTGCTATACTTGTATACCCCTCACATATTAATGCAATGTGTCCAACCTGCACCATGCTAAAGATTTGACACAATTTCATAGAAACAGCAAACCAGATTCAGTAGTAATTTATTCAATGATCAGCAATAACTGGTACGGTAAAGCTTTTTGGGTCCCAGTTCCCACATCAGCATGTCCAGTAACTGTAAAATAGTGGTTTAACATTATTTAAAATTCAAACATTTAATGCAAAAAAAAAGTTAAAATTACAAAAACACCTGTCAGAGTAGCTGTCCTTTCAGGCAAGACCGAACCATACAGGGAAATAAAGTGCATAACTGCAGCCACCCATGGACTACAAAACGGTGCGGTGCTTGTCTTTGACAGATGTGTCCTGCCAGTGCAGGTTGTGATGGCTGTTGAAGTTACTACTGATGGGATTGACTGTTAAAAGAACAGTGCCTGAAGGGTTTACTAGTACAACCAGTTTGCCGTGTAGAGGCTGAACACCCATCTCTTTGTATTGAGGCAGGATCTGGGTGACGTTACACTGGGGGTCGCAGACCTTCCAGCCAGGCACTGAGCTGATGGCCAGCCCTCGTGGGCCACCTATCTCCTGCTTGTTCAGCACAGCTACTGCCAGCCTTTTCTTGGACAGAGGCCTCTCCCACACTTCAAAACTATTCACCTGTGAGACAACAAAATGCTACATTACAATCAGTCATAAAATGCTTGGTATGCTACACAGCCATAATCAAGTCGATGTAGCCCATGCTTGTTTGCGTTGTAACTACATTGATCCATTTAATAAATGTTGCATCTGCATACATAATTTATATTACTAAACAAGTTCATGTAAGCCTTCCCAAGCCCATCCCACAGTATCCAGCATTTCCAAATCAGACAACCCAGTAACCTCAAGCCTACCTTGGCAGTGCGGTATCCCTGCTTGCCCAGTGGGTCCTGGCTGATGGCTATGATGTGTCTGTTCTGCAGCAGCTCCTTGGAGCGGGGGCATATGTCCCTTAGGTCATTCGACATGAGCAAAGGGGCAGCCATGATGGCCCAAAAGGCCATCTGAGACTCCTGCTGATCATGACTCAGGCCAAAGTTCCCAATCACCAGCTGGAGGGCAGAAACAAGCCAATTTCATACCAGTACCATTTAGGTTTACAGACAAACTCCTACCGTATATTTCATCAACCTCCTTGATTGAGGACTAGGCTATTTTTAATCTATGCGTTGCTGTTAATACTTTACTCACATCCATTTGCTAACACTAACTCAGAAGAACCTTAAGGAATGAATACTTCAGAGTAGCGACATCTTAAACCTAAGCTAAGCTTGATCAAAAAGGGATGGTGTCATCACAAAAGCCTGATGTAAGGTGTTGAAACCTCTCAGCTCTGTATTGTCTTCAACATTTATATTCAGTGAGCTTCCCATGACTTAACAGAAAACCCACAGTAGTGGGTAACAAAGGTTACTGCTACTGGGTTCGGTTTGCGGTCACAGTGAAGATGAGAGGGGTGTCTTGAGTAGAGCAGGGTACCATATCGGGGTCGTTCCAGCCCCCAGGTCCAGCCGAGGGGACGATGACGTCCTGATGAGAAGCAGTCCAGTCCAAGATGGACTTGACACTGCTCCAGGAGTCGTATACGTCAGCGAAGTTGCGCCAGTGGTTACACGTCTCACGGATGGCTGTGTAGTTAGGCTGGTGATGTAGAATTACTATATTATAACAGATGGTCTATGGCGACATTATGCGATTGTGATCACTTTCTATTTCTTGTTTGTGTTATGTGCTGTAGTATTATAAATCACACCCTGATAATGTGTTGTGTGTTGATTTTTTAAGCAGGTCAAAGTCATATGATCACTTACCTTATGGAAGGGCCACTCATATAATGGCCACTCACAGGAGTACAGGATACTTCTTCCTGTTCTGTTCAGTGCGTTTGACATATTCACGTAGCCTTGACCAAAACAGAAAGAAAAAGAAAAGGCCCTCATTAGACCAAGTCTAAGAGTCCACAAGGTTTCTCACTTATTATGAGAACCTGGAAATGGACATATAACATGGATGAAGATGTCTTTTAAAGGTCTGATCCAGTCAAAATCATGTTTCTAATACTTTAACATGAATTCACACTTTATTTTACCACTGGTGGCACACTATACAAAGATGTCCTTTACAAATAGTTCCAACTACAACTTCAACTACCTAGCAGTAACCAGGGGGTAAGTTAACAGCTTTTGAAGGGAGTGACATTCCCGTTAGAGAACTTACAAGCAAGCACACCCTCTGGTTATTTAGATGTAAAAGCTCACCTTCTCCCAGTAAGGTCCAGTCCATGTAGCAGCCGTCAAATTTGAGCAGATCCACACCCCAGTCGGCAAAGGTCTGAGCATCTGTCTCATAGTAGCCCAGACTGCCGGGGTAGCCAGCACAGGTCTTTTTCCCCACATCTGCATAGATACCCAGCTTCAAGCCCCTGGAATGGATCTAAACATAGCAAATTAATTAGTCAGATATTTTGCTGGGCAAGTGACACAATCTTACCACTAGATGGCGGTGTTACACAGCTGAAAAATGAATGAATGAATTCTGTCACAGGAGACAGTCTCAGCCTACCTTAGACCTTGCAGGCCTAAATATATCCCTGCCTGATATGTGCCTCCTGTATGTGAGACCTGGGTTTGAAGTCGGCCTGTCATACTGGTGTTCAGCTCAGAAAGGCCTCTTCACTGTGGGAGTCAAAGGGTTTTGTGTGTGTGTGTGTGTGTGTGTGTCTGTGTGTCTGTGTGTCTGTGTGTGTGTGTGTGTGTGTGTGTGATGGTTGGATGGCAGCATCTCCTGCCTGAGACAATATATGCCAAAAGATCTCCCTGGGCCAGAGGGTGCAGGATGTGTGTACCGGTACTCTGAGACCTGGGTTCCACAGCTGGTCCTTCACTTCATTATGCACATAGTTGCAGGTCTGTTTAGATGGGTTTCTAATAGGGATGGGCATCGAATTTTGAATTTTCGAATAATCGTTGTTATTATCAAGGTCGACTTTTATTATTGAAAGTCGAAATTCGGAAAAAAAATAATAATAATAATAATTGTGAGTGAAATGTTGCATTGTCTCCCCTGATTCTAAGTATAGTCGAATCGCTTGGTTTGAGCAAGTAAAACAATTTTTATAAGCATTTTAAGCAAGGTTTATGGAAAAATGAATGGCGGATGAAATCCCATGAAGAGGGAGAGGGGGTGACTTTGGCACCCCTTTGGCACTCAGACCTGAGCCTACTAAATATTTAATGAACCACTCATGATTGTCAAAACAGTTTTTTATTTTCAAAAATGTCAATGTCATGTAACATGTTCTTTACTTCAGTGGTGCAATGCTTGTTTGAGCTAAAAATCCACAGCAGAAGCTTTTTCTATTAAATAATAAAGCCTTAGACTTAGAATCAGGGGAGACAATGCAACATTTCACTCACCAAAAAAAAAAAAAAAATTATTTTCGAATTTCGATTAAAAGTCGACTTTGGCCAGCGAATTTCGAATAGTGTTTTTGCTAGAAATGCCCATCCCTAGTTTCTAATGAATGCAAGACCTGTGTGTGGAATCACATTTCCTTCTAGAGTTGTTAGACCAGGGGCTTCCTTTTTTGTCAAGGACCCCCTAACATATTCTGTCAATACATCTGTTGCTAGATTTGACTTGGTGCAGAATTATGTAACTATACTGTAGGTAAATGGAAATAGTGTAAACTATGAGCAAAACAGTTGCCCTTAATACATACCGGTACTCTCATTTTGGAAGTGTTATCCAAATACCCCACTTGATGAATGATGCATTTTAAAAACCAAATAAATAAGTAAGATATTATCTGAAGACTTGTCTTTTTAAACTATGCTCCCAGTCCCAGACATACAGTAGGGCATTTATTTTATGCAACTTGTCTGCTTCATATACATTTTAGAGCAAATAAAACAAAACAAAGTATTCCCTCAAGTAATTATTTTGAAAGACAGTTAAGTGTATTTAGAATACCACCTATTTAAAGTGTAACTGTAATGGAATACATTTACTCATATTTTGTATTTTAAATACTGTATTCTGAATACATGTATTGTGTTACTCCCCAACCCTGAGTATATGTAAAGCCCAGTTTACACCAAAGATTCGCAACGAGACAAAACCGTTTTAGAACACTGCAGGTGGAAAGTTGCAGTGGTGTAAACTGGCAAATCTCACCTCGACTCCAGCCGGCTGATGGCGTCGCCAGCAATTCAGCTTGTCAAGTCGCACGGGCTGGTTGCAAGTAGTCGCAAGTTGCAACTTGCCTCGTCTTGAATCTTTTGTCTAAATTGGGCTTAAGAGAGTTGCAGAGTTTTCATGCGGCTCTTCTCCCTACTCACATAGTCGGCTAGTTTCCTGATGCCTCCTGGGAATCTCTTGGGGTCGGCCTCCAGGCGGCCCTGGGCGTCTCGTTGGTGGGAGGGCCAGCAGTCATCGATGCAGATGTACTCATAGCCAGCGTCTCGCCAGCCCTCCTTCACCATCACATCTGCCATCTGCATGTACAAACGCTCACTGCCAGAGCGCAGGAGGAGACAGATGGGGGTGATAGTATCAGTTAGATGCCAGTCTTCCAATAGCCTATTTCACATCCCACCCAAATCACCCATTTTGTGTCTAAAAGGCAGGAAGTAAAGCAGGTGCAAGCAGAACACTAAATGAGGGTTTCCAACTTCCAATCCATTTAGGTGGCTCTAATGTCTTGCTTGCATCTGTTTTACTTCCTGCCTTTTAGACACACAATGGGTGATTTGGGTGGAATGTGAAATAGGCTAATGTTATGCCAAGAAGACTGCAGGACCAAATACATGTTAAAGAATGACAATTATGCAACATTTTCTTATAAACAAAATCTTAATCTTGTTTAAACATCCGGTGTCTGGTTTGTCGTTCCTGGTGTAATAATAATAATAATAAAATAATCCCCTGTGCAGAGTGCGTGTTATGGTTCACCAGCAGCAGCAATTTATTTGGATTAAATACAAGAACTGGATAGTTACGCTACTGTATATGAGCTACGATAGCCACCATGGCTATAGTCAATGGGCTTAACAGACAAGGAAGAGAGCGCCACCAAAATTAAAAAATCATCAACAGAAATAATCCAAGGAAAAACATTGCTGGAAACAGTTTGATTGACAGGTGATTTGTGGGAGGGGAGGGGAAGGGAGTGCAAAACACTTTCCATCTGCAAGTTGTTGTTATTTTATGATGTAAAACTTAAAACGCATCACTTCTTGTGCATGGTGGATGCAGGAAGTGCTCAGACACTGGATGTTTAAAACAGCAAATGTAAAAGCTTTCATGAGTACATGTTGAATCACTATTGTCTGTGATATACTAGCAAAACAACAGACGTTTATGTATTTATTATTACGTCGTTATAAGTCCCCATGGGCTTCAGTTTATTTATCATAAAGGCCAGAAAAGGACTGAATTCCCTAGTGTTTTACTCACTGATACGTCAGATTGTCCTGTATCCTTATCATCTGAACAGTGCAGTGATGTCTTTATTGTCTTAGTGCCCTGTATCGTTATCATGTGAACAGTGCAGTGGATGTCTTATTGTCTTACCTTATGCAATTATCGGGATCCGTGTCACAGTCGATATTACACATGAATCTCTCCCAGTGCAGCCAGCCCATAGTGGGTTTTAGCGCCAGACCATTGTCCAAGCCTTGAGCAACATGACTGACTAAAACGACCAGCGTAAGCACAGACACAGCTGTGTACATTTTAGCAGCAACAACAACAACAAACACGGTCTTATTAGACTATTTTAGCGCACAATAGGACCATGGCATGAGTGGAACGGTTAACGACGCTGGCACGTTAACGACTGTGTTTTTTTGAGAGGGTGATCTACTTCCTCGTGCAGGTGATCAGCCCGCCCCCTTGATGATTGACGTCCACCTGGACCACTAAAATCAAAGCGCGTCTGCAACGGTCCAATAGCGTGCCAACTGCTTTCTCATTATAAAGAAGCACCGAGGTTCATGGTTCAACCGCAAGCCAAACAGGTGAGGAAGTTAAGCACATGACACCACCACCCCCCCTATATATTGGCATATTCACCCCTGGGCTATATCATTTTATATGATAGATAGCCTACTGTAACTGTTACAGTATCTATCATGTATCCGCTCTATCAGCAAAACTAGGTTGCTGCTGGGATATTATAGTGATAAAGCAACCATAAAATAACTTTAAACTTAGGCTACTATTTTGAGATAAGTGCTTATGCAGGGTGTAGGTGGTAAATACAGAGGTAGGACTATCCAAGGTGAGTAGTTTACCCACCTAAAAGTTGTTTCCCCTCATTGGTCAATACAGTTGATCTGAAAATAGGTGAGCAAACTCTCTGCCACATTTCAAAGAGGTGGGTAAACTGTGTTTACCCTCCACTATGCCTCTGCAGTTTATGAGAATATTGTGATGAATGTACCCTTGGGTAGTGTACCATCCTCTGTTGGGACAGTGTCCAAAAGAAAGCACGTTTTTTTTTTCATATACAAGAGCATAAAGTAGAAACCAGAGATGGGGACTTGGACTTGGGACTTGGACTTGAGTCGCACTCACAGTGACTTGAGACTTGACTTGAGACTCGTCCTCAAAGACTTGAGACTTGACTTGGACTTGAGTTTTGGGACTTGTGAACCATCTTTATTTTTTATTTAAAAAAATGGTGCATTAACATTAAGGAAATCTATACTGATGTCATCCAATCAATGCTGATAATGTATGCTAATAGATAAAGGAGTGAGGATAATACAGTACATGCTTTGAATTCCTTGGTTTTAGCTATGCAGTGTTCTAAGCAGACCAGATGGCATGTAACAGATGATAGACCGCTCATCCATAAGAGACTTGAGACTTGACTTGGACTTGTGACCAAAGACTTGAGACTTGACTTGGACTTGAGCTCAAAGACTTTAGACTTGACTTAGACTTGCAAAAAATGACTTGTGAGCATCTCTGGTAGAAACCTGACAGCCTGCATTTCTTTGTACAGAAACTCACAATGCAGGAAGTGGCCTGAGGAGACTATAGCTAATCAGAAACTTCACACACGCTGTCAGCAACAATGTAGGACTATGTATCGAACCAGCTTTAAGCTGTTTATTGGCTCCGGATCCAAGCCACTAATTTGTTTGGTGCAGACTAGACATTATATGAATTAAAGATACATTTCATAATCCAGTCATACAGTAAAGGGACGCACCCTGAACCAAAATAACCCTGGACTTTCCCCCTCTCGTCAGAGATCATTCTTCTCACACAAGGAGAGTGATCAAAAGAGTTGAATTCTGCATGTATGTATTGTGATGCTATGAACTGCTACTGTTTTTGCAGACATTGCAGGGAGGACACAGTTGCAACACGTTTATTTGCCTATTGAGTCAACTGTGAGAATTTGTGCAGAGCTAGGTTAAAGTACAAAAGAACTGAAGCTTTATCCAAGGGGACACATATTTAGCAGACGGCCTGACCAAGCTCTGACTGTCTCGATATGGAGAGTACACACATGACGGAGCATTCATCGTGATTTGGCATAACCCCAGATTATGACAATAATCCTCGTCTCCGCTGTGGTCTGTATGTCAAAATGGAGCATTAATGAACACAAAAACTGACCTTTCAGAAAATGTCAAGAGTGTGTATTTCAACCCTAAACATGATCAGAGGCTTCACCCCAGGGACAGGCCTGATACAAACAATGTGTCACTTGCTGTAGTTCATATCGGTGCCAGTGAGCAAAGGCGTTGAGGCTCTAAATGTCAGATTTCAATTTGACTCACCCCCCCTCCTGATGGATGGACCAATCCAACTGACTTGGATACAAATCTAGTTTCCTCATTGTAAAAATGAGATCCCCCTCACCATTGTGATAGATACTCCTTTCTTTTCTTTTTTTCCCCAGCAGAACATGAAAGAGGGCTGTACTCTACCTCTATCTGAACAGTGGTTAATTGAGATTGTTGACAGATGGGCAGCCAATGGTTGCTGCCTGCAGCTCCTTCCTCCCCAGAGCTTTGACACCAATCCATCAACTTCCTTTCTTCGCCAGTGTCACATAATTGAAGAGAATGTCATGGCTGACTTATGCTGGCGACTTTGTTATGGAGTGGACAGGGACGAAATGAAAAAGAAAGCTGTGATATGCTGTGCCTTCTTGCCAAGAAGTTACATGATTGTATTGATCTATAGGGGCAGGTGGCCACACCATCAAATGTCATCAAACAGTTCTGCCTCTTTTAATACAGTTTCTATATGGCACAAATACCCTCAATGGTCAACCATTTAGGTGTCTTGTGGTTAGCTATCAGATGTTTGTATGATTGCCAGAGGGGAAGGTGCTGATAGACTGTAGTATTTTCATTTGGTACTTGTTGAACTGCACATCTGAAATGTCGTTGGCCTTTATAGGCCAGCTGATGACCTGTACTTCTTCTATAATATGACAAATCTTTCAGTGCACTTGCATATTGGAATATTGTTTTCCCACATTTCTCTGCCATTCAAATGGCTTGTGAAGCATTTTGCAAACAGGTAGAATATTAGGTAGAAAAGTAGAATTCTCTGGTTTCCTGATGTTACTTAACAATGTCAGATTGTTGATTTGGGTTTTGCATGTTGTTTGTGGGACCTCTTCATTCTCAGCAGGACTAATCCTTTGTTGAGGATGTCAACTTGCCATAGTAGACCTTGCTAAGGGTAGGTTATGTAACATTATTTAAGGTTTGGGTTAGTAGTAGTTGTAGTAGTGAGTTATTACTGGTGATGTGATTTGATTTTTAATGTGTTTATTTGAGAGATTGATTACATTTATTCTCACAGAGGGACCACAATGTTGCATCGATGCCAGTGTTCATAGAGCAGCCACCCATTCCAACAGATGAAGACATTCTGGACAGTGAAGAGGGACATGCATCAAATTATACAGATATGAATTCTTTATCATATATTTAGTCAGCTCTTTAGAGAGTTCAATATTTTCTCTCCATAATGATGTTCTCTCCGAGTGATGAATTCATTGACTTGACTGTACATCGCTACACATTAACATGCAGGGAATTAATTTGCTTTTTGATGTAGGAATGGGTGTCACGGTCTGTGCATCTCTGTAGCTGCCCTGCACATGTTTAGGCGCTCCACTGGAGGCAAGTCGTTTTTATCAATAAACCATTATAAATTATTCACCAAATACATCCACCGCCCGCTCGATAAAGTGTTTGATAGACAGAAGCAAGCCCTTCTCTCAAACACGCTCTCTATTCCAGCAATTGTCATTGTAGAGTTATTTATGTTATGCCGCATCCCAAAAGAGGCAGTAAAGACCGGTGCCCAGACACTGCATCAAACAGTAATTTCTAACCTGGAAATGATGTCCCTAATTACAATTTTACTCTGCCGCCAATACGAAAATGGTATTCAATAATGGTTTCCTGGTGATTACATGGGAAATATTATTAGTAATGATCTTAGGGCCAAGTACCCCAGCAGAGAGCGTTACGGGGCCTCAGCACAGGGTAGTGCAGTATATTTGGAGAAAATCCATTTTAATAGTGTAATCGATACATGATTCAGTTTGTAGTCCTTTAAGAAGTCAGGCAGTACACAAAGACTGACCTTCGCTGTGACTGTTATTACAAAAAGCTCCGTGGGGGCGGCCTGCCACAACTAATCCTGCCTTTGTGCAGACTTGACGATCCCATGTTCCCTATAATAATTAGATAGAACAGGGCATTGCCTGTTGGTGTGGCCGAGCTGGTAAACTAAGTGCATTGCAAAATCAATATGAGGCAAAGAGAAGGCAGTGCATTTTTAATGAAATCTATGATTTTTCCTGCTCAGTATGCAGGAGATTTACTCAAGGATATTTTCAGTCTGTCTACTTGGGTTCTCTTGTTTGTCATGTCTAGGCCTATAAAGTAGATGGACAATAGGGCGCCTCAAATCATATTCTGCCCGTTTTTGCTCAAAGCCTTCAAAGTCATTTATTAAAAAACTTAAGGTTATGAATATAACACAGGTTTTATGAATGATAGGAGTGAGGTGAGCATCCTGCTGCCCTATACAAAAGGCCTATATCACTACGTCAATCTTTGATTGGGTCAGAGAGTCGAATCCCTCCGCATCGCAAGGGGGCAGGTCCCTCGTATATACATTATTTTCTCCGCAGAAGAGCACCATCTCATTTTCGTTTTGTAAGGAAACCCAGCTTTTCCGACCCAATAAATGACTTGTTAAGAAAGGACATAATTTGCAGTGTACCACTTAACTGTTTATTGGAATGTCTTACAGTTACAAGCAAGGCTTTTAGCCCTCCATCCATCCATGCCACTCACTGTTCTTCACCAGTTTTGCTGCACAAGTCACAGACTGACCTTTGACCTTTGTTTAGGTGTTTGCTCGCTTACAGAGTTATTCAAATCTGCAGGTTGTTTTTGATTGCAGGTCATTTTTATAGGGTAGGGTAGAATGACAGACCTATAGGCTGGACACTGCAAGGCTTCTTCCCGTACATAAAGTCAGGATGAAGTCAACCTTTTTACCAGTTCAAACTCATCTTTCATGGTTCACATGAAATGTCAGGACTGACATTTTCACATAGAGATAAACTGTGATGCCAGTAATGCCCCCTGAAGTTTTGATAAGAGAAATTAACCACGTACCTAACAGTTTGCCAGTTGAAATCTTAGGCTTGGAGGGGGCTTCACATTCTCGCCTACCTGAATCTAAAAACCCTAAAGTTCTTATTAAAGTAAAAGGTAAAGTCCCACTGATTGTCACACAACGTGTGAAATTTGTTCTCCGCATTTGACCCATCCCCTGGGGGAGCGGTGAGCGGCAGCAGCACCGCGCTTGGGAATCATATGGTGATCTAACCCCCCAATTCCAACCCTTTTGATGCTGAGTGCCAAGCAGGGAGGCAAATGGGTCCCATTTTTATAGTCTTTGGTATGACTCGGCCAGGGATCGAACTCACAACCTCCCAGTCTCAGGGCGGACCCTCAGACCACAAGGCCACTGAGCTGGTTGATTACGTTGTTTTATAGTCAGGTACTTTCCACAAAAGAATAGAATCAATGTTGCCTTTTATGGTCTTTTCTTTAAAGATCTACTTTCTGTGTGTGTGGTTGAGATTGAAAAATAAATTCACCTCCCGTTTTCTTTGAGACATTGCCTCTGTATTACCTGAAGAGAATGTTCTGTAAAGAAGTTCATTGTCTCAGGTTACTACAGTACCAAACTGCAAATGCATTTCTCTGGGTGGGTATGCAGCCTGGAGCAGATTTTTAATTCTCTTTGCTCTGAGAGGGAAACAAATAATGTCAGACACGGCTGTTCTTCTTTGTTATCACATCAAATATACGTATACCCCTCTATGGTTTATATTTATATTGCTCTATTTGGTGATGGAAACAGGTGATAGCCTAAGGGGAGCAGGTTATCAAGCCAAATCCCCTCTGGTTACGTACAGTATGCAGAAGGGAAAGCAGTGAGAGCCTATTTATTGTCTTTCTATAATCAGCTGCATTATCTTTTGTGATAGCAAGAGAACACATGACTTCGTCGACCAATAGTACGTGTGTGTGTGAGCAAGAAGACGTAGCTTCCTCATGAATTTATAATGGGTCAAGACCTACACAAGAAATCATGGTCGATAAGAAGGCTACACGATTGGTTTATAAAAAGTGTCACCATAGCAACAAGACGGGATCACTATCACTAGGCATTTAGGAGATCCCGTGGTTGCAATTCCATGCCCAAGTACCAAGAGATTAGATTTCCAGTCTCAAAACATCCCCCCATTGTTTCCCGAGCTGTGACATCTCTATCGTGATAAGGGTTCAATTCATGATGTTACACTTGAATCATAAGGCAGAAGCAAACATATTTTCTGTGTGCTGGAAGATGTTCCAACATTTGTTTTCAGTAAATGTTAATGAGGAATAGATTGGTCAGTGCAAGCCTATTCACAGGTCTTTAATTATCTGATACAGTTTAAAGGCTGCTATTACTTGCAGCAAAATGTCATTTTGAAAATTGGGAGAAGCATTAGCATTCCAACCTGGTTATGGGAGACGTTTGATGTGTAGAACCATGCAGTGCAACATCCTATTTAATTTAATGTCTTTAAATTATTTCAATACAGCGAAGAGGAAAAAAACATGCAGACATTTCGGCCTTCTTTAAGGTCGAAAAACCCATCTGCATTTCCTCACAACAATTTCTCCGCCTGGATCTCAAATTGAATTTCATGAATCAAAACCTATAACATTGAAGGTGAAACAGACTAAGGAGTTTAAAATGTATTATTCCTACAAGTAATTTATAGTCCTGCTTTTTTCTAGTACGAGACCCTCCGGTTACATATATATATTTTACTGAATATCTTTTCATTCAGCAAATCATTTTCCACTAGCAGACTGTTTTTATGAAATGTTAACCAAAGAAACTGAAATGCCTATGTCAGAGATGCAAACTAGTCGTCACCTTTAGGTGACAGTCACCTTTTTCACCCCAAAGTAGGAGGATTTCTTAGTGGTTTTATGTTGTCTGCCCCTGGGTATCTGTCACGTTTTTCTCTATCCATGACTTTGCATCCCTGCTATGTACTTGGAAGTCAGTGAAAGATTGACCAATTTTCTACATGTTTGACTATAAATCAAGGCCGGCTCTCTGAGGCTGAAGAAGCCACTGGTCTCGACATGAATTAATCACAAGTAAAGACATTGTTATTCTTTTGTGAGGTTGCTGAAATATTCATGTCTTGTTAAATGAAGTATGTCAACATCAACTAGGCGACCCTACTTACTCTGAATTGTGAATGTGGCTCTGAAATGTGTTGCTTTTTGTTTAGCTCAACTTCTCGGAAATGAAACGAGATGCAGGTGACAATGGGGAAAGGTTGTCACTTTCAGCACTCACAGCAGGGTTGAGTGCTTGACAAATGGCATTGGGAGGGGACATTTTATGTAGGCTATCAAAACACATATATTTATCATGAACAATGGCGGGCCTCAGGAAATTTTTTACGTTTGTGCAGCAGTTTTTATGCCCATGTAGTTAAAGTGACACGGTATACACACACGGGATGAAGTGTGTGTAGTGGGGGGTAACTGCTGGATGGGTCAGAGCAGCACTCAGCAGGCAGTGGACAGTATAAAGGGGTGTAGATAACATGAGCAGCACCTGCAAAGTCTTTCCTCCTGGGTCTCACCTTTCACATATCAGCACATTGAATAGTTTTCCACCCACAACACTCCACTAACACACCAAGAGTAGTGATGCAACACTCAACACGAAAGGTAATAAAGATGTTGTTTTATTGAGTTGGAGTCTCCTGCAGAGCTTGTTCATCGTGATGGGAGCGTTGGGAGCTTTGGAGTAGAGAGGGAGAGGGGAAGGTGAGAAAACGGTATAAGAAATCAACTCACCGGCGCTGCTCCTCTTCAAACACCAGAGTCCCTACCCTCCGACGCAAGCATGCATCGAGGTCGCTCACACAACACACACACACACACACACACACACACACACAAACAAACACAAACAAACACACACACAAACACACACACACACACACACACACACACACACACACACACACACACACACACACACCTTCATGCTCTAACCCTCGGCCGGTCGCCTCCCCGCCCCTTGCCACCTCACACAGGATGATTAGATCTTGGCTTCTCAACGTGCCCTTGTTTCCACGGCAACAAGCCTTGCTGGGTGTGTTGGATTCACTCTCGTCTAGACATCATCACTATTATGGCTCCACAGCTTGATAGGAAGAAATTAATGGTCAAATGTTTATTAGAAAGAGCTTTTTTTTTTAATATCATTTCTAACTGACAGAGCAAACTAACACATGGCTTCTATCATCTCTGAGAGAAAGTAAGAATCATTTGAATTGCCTTTTGTAATTAATGCCGTGTGTCTATTATTGATAGCAAAGTAGACTATCTTGAACACTGCAACAAGATAAAAACACTGTAGTACCTGACACTGGGGAATGTTTCACACCTCGGTAGGCTAGACTATCAAAAAAAGGCACCTCAAAGACAAAACAAATGAATGAAAGCCTTACGACTCTCTCAACAAATCTCCATGCAGCTTGCTTCAGTTTGTAATGAACATCCAAGCAGAGAGAGAGAGAGAGAGAGAGAGCGAGAGAGAGAGAGAGAGAGAGAGATTTGGAAGGTGCTAAATGAGGTTGACTTACAGAGAAGTCTGGTTAAAAAAATGGATTTCAGGTCAATGTGATAAGACATCAGCTGTCAAACTATTTTCCTCTGCTCTGTAAAAAGCATCCCATCATGTCTGACATTTAGGACTTTCAGATTCCACACTGGACATTTTAGTATAGGCGCTTGATCTATCTATCTATCTATCTATCTATCTAATCTATCTATCTATCTATCTATCTATCTATCTATCTATCTATCTATCTATCTAATCTATCTATCTATCTATCTATCTATCTATCTATCTACCTATGTATCTATGTATCTATCTAATCTATCTATCTATCTATCTATCTATCTATCTACCTATGTATCTATGTATCTATCTATCTATCTATCTATCTATCTATCTATCTATCTATCTATCTATCTATCTATCGTCTCTGTCTGTCTGTCCGTCCGTCCGTCCGTCCGTCCGTCTGTCCGTCTGTCTGTGTGTGTTACATTCTTTAAACTTAAAGAATGTAACACACACAGACCGTTGTTGATCTGGTTGTTGATATCTCTTTAAAGAGCATGGAGCAGGGTAATTCCTTTGCTAAATGTATACTTAACCTTGTCCCTATGTCCATTTGAAAAGTTAATGCATCATTAAAAAAAAAAAAAAAAAAAGTTTGAAAAAAAATATGGAGAAAAACACCTTCCTTTTTCAGAAGTTTTTTGAGTGTAAGACATTAGCCTAATTTAGTGAGTTTTGGGATCCAAGATGTCAAAATAAAAGCTCAAAAAGTAAAACGACCCCAGAAGTCACTGTAGTGTCTTAATGTGAAAATCGAGTTCCTCCATAATTCACCTACACATTGACTGATTGGGGTCTCTAACCTGCCCCATGCTCTTTAAAGTTTAAAGAGATATCAACAACCAGATATCATCAACAACCAATTGAAAAATATTGAAGTTATTAGCCAGAGACTTTTGATTAGAAAATAGTACTGTAAATACTAACACTTTTGTGGAGTTAAACTTCATTTATTAAACTTTTATTAAACTCGAGGTATAATTTTGTTTCTAAATTGTTCCAGTATTTTTGGATTAAACCCTTCATTTCTGACAAAATATATATATATATCTCGGGATGGATGAGGTCAAACTCTGTGTGTGTGTGTGTGTGTGTGTGTGTGTGTGTGTGTGTGTGTGTGTGTGGTGTGTGTGTGTGTGTGTGTGTGTGTGTGTGTGTGTGTGTGTGTTTCTCATTGCATTTCACTTCTTAATATCACGTGTGTGTGTGTGTGTGTGTGTGTGTGTGTGTGTGTGTGTGTGTGTGTGTGTGTGTGTGTGTGTGTGTGTGTGTGTGTGTGTGTGTGTGTGTGTGTGTGTGTTTTGCAGTTACTTTGGATGACTTTTACCTATTGCATCCATCGTTCTTCCGTATTGATTTTGAGCAGAAACAGAGGCAGCAGAATGCTGTCTCATTGTTGCCTTTGACCTGCCAGGGAAAGCAAGTCATGAAGATGGAAAAGCTAACCTTAAGAGACATCACAAGCATTCATTATCATGCTGGCTTTGGCATTCTCAGGGATACGTGATCTTTAACAAAGGGACTTTTTTTTAAACCCCACTTTTAATTAGCACAGAAGAATGACCTTTTTGAATGGTCACAGCCTCTGTCATCCTGGAAGATGTTTGGGAATATCCAAATTACATCTGTTTGTGCCACTGTGGCTGGATTGTGTTCAGACTACAATGCATTGAATTCTAATCACACTGCAAGTCTGACGACTTCAATATCTGACTTTGAGGATCTGATAGCTTCTGTGACTTTATGCCTGGACTCATTGAGTGCCATAGATGCATAAAGATCACATTTTGTTGACATTGCTAAGGGGTTGCCAAATCCAGAAATAAGTTGCTGCACTTCTGGGGGGATTTTGGTAAGGGTCCTTGTCAGCCCTGTATTTGTTGTCTATGGATTCAAGATTCAAGCTGAACATTAGAGTTTTAGCCATAGCTCTCTGGTTTCTAACTTCAGGAGAGTTATTAAGTTTAAAAATATTAATTGAGCTATCGACCACAGAAATAGAACTGTTATATTGAGTGGTATTCCACTAAAACGGCAGTCAGTCAGTCAGTCAGTCAGTCAGTCAGTCAGTCAGTCAGTCAGATCTCAAAAAGTAACAAATGGATTTGGATGAAATTTGGTCGACAGATAGCCCTTGGCCCAACGATCAGCTGATTCACCATAAGATATACATTTATTTTTTTAAAGCCATAACTATTGACCCATTTCACAGCAACCGTTTTGAGGTGGTAACCAGGAAGTAACGTAGGTGTAATCAATACATTAATGATGGTTCCATTCCATTTAGGTGTTCCAGTGCAGGGCCCTCATTTATGTTTTTGATTACACCTGCTTTAATTCCTGCTTTACCACATCAAAACGGTTGCTGTGAAATTGGCTTATTATGCTGCATTTGTGTTCTGGCAGCAACTTACATTGTGATCAGAGTTCTAGTCCATCAATGTAAAGACATGGAGAGGGAGAATAGTGAAAAATAAAATAAATTGTCAGGTGTTTTCCAGTCGAATTGGATCTAAACATCATTGAAATGAGAAAGTAACCGTAGCCTTTGGCTTCAGGTTTTTACATCTCTGATGCATCATTGAGCTATAGAGTAAACTCAGCACTCAGCATTCAGTTCAGAGTGTTTCTGAGGGAGGAATAGAGAGTTGCATCATCCAGGCTGATGAGCTCCACATACACAGCTACTCCACACAAGACCTCAGAGTCTGTTTTCTCTTCTTCTCACATCCATCTCAAAGTCTTTACTGTCAAATGGTGAGCTTTTCTTTCAGTAACAGAAATAAACAAACATATATAAAAGCATCAACCAGCAACTATATGTGTGTTTGCTGTGTCCAGTCTATAGAAATGGAATTAGAAGCTGTGACGCTGTGGTTTGGGACCTAGGTGCAGAGACGACGTTTAGTCTTTTTACTTGACTCTTCAAAAGCACAAAATAAACAAGAACAACTACCGATGGTCACGGTGGCGCAGTGGTAGTGCTGTCGCCTCACAGCAAGAAGGTCCTGGGTTCGATTCCTGCCTGGGACACTGTGGGCGCTGAGGGTGTGTCCCCATTCCCATGTCCTCAGTGCCTATGGCCGAGGTGGGGTCATCAAAAAGGGCCTTTCTGTGTGGAGTTAGCATGTTCTCCCCGTGCTCCCCTGGGGTTTCCTCCAGATGTGACCACCCCCGCTAAAAACAGAAAAGAAAACGTGCCAAAAACAAGGCAGGAAAACTATAACTATACTGGGTCGGTAGGCCGAAGACAAGACAAACTAAATACACAGTCTCAACTCGGGAATCCTCTCACAGAGGGAGGAGTCAAAACATGAAGGAGCTTGAGTTGCGTGGAGGTAAATCAAGATTCAGCAGCGAGGTCTGAAAGCTGCCAAACACGTGCAGGGAATCACAATCTTACTGTATCGGGAAGAACGCTTGGTGCCTTGGACAGCAGCGGTAGCCTGGGTAAACCCAGCCGCCACGTGACCTGCTCTCAGACCTGCTCTCAGTCACTACCTTGTGACTCGTGAGCAGGGTTAAGCCTGAGAGCAGGTCACTGGGGGCTGGGTTTACCCAGGCTACAGCAGCGGGCCACCACTCTGTCTGCATGCTGGAGATGTGGCCTGTTCAGCACCTCGGATAGCTCCCCTGCCACAGACAGTGGCTGGTCTGCGCTCCAGTGGCCGTGTTAGAAGCATTACCGATCGATCAGAATCAAAGTACAGAAGTGTGTGGTATGAGACTGACTGACAGTTGTCTAGAGCAGTGGCTCTCAACCTTTTTCATATCAAGTACCCCTAAACTGACACAAATTAGACCACAGACCCCCATTCAATAAGATTTTGTCCCAGGGTCCCCATCGGATACGCTTTGCTTTTAGATGTTTTATTACAGAAAGTGTATGAAGCTCATGACCAAAATAGTCATGCATTCTGTCATTGTGTTGCATATGGATGGAATCATAGTGAAAATAAATTATTCTCCATTTTGCTGGGGCCCCCCTGGAACCCACTTAAGGGCCCCTGGGGGTCCCAGGACCCCACTTTGAGAACCACTGGTCTAGAGCAGTCAAACAACTTTTCTCTCTCGCTTTGCTCTTTTCCTTCTCTCTTCTCCAGGAATGCAAGGAGACATTAGCTGTCTCAACTTAACCCTGTGTGTATGAGCACTGGGAGCACTGACTGAGACACACACACACACACACACACACACACACACACACACGCACGCACACACACACTCTCATGCGCGCGCACGCACGCACACGCAGGCACACACACACACACACACACACACACACGCACACACACACACACACACACACACACACACACACACACACACACGCACACACAGAGTCTCCCAGGGAAATAATTATTTCCCTCTTGGCTTGCTTCTCCCAGCCAACCTCCAGCACTGAATCAGTGTCAGAGGCATGGTGGAAAACGCCAGTGAGCTGTCTCACTCGCCTGCTCTCCTGGGCATTAACAGCAGTGTGAGTGGTGTCTGATGGACAGGGGAGAAAGGGAGGTAGGGGAAATTCCTCTGTTTACTTATATAGCAGCAGGGGAGAGAGGAGAGGGGAGCAGATGGCCTCAGCACTGGGGCAGATGAGGGATGGACACACTGTGGAGGAAAGTCAGCAAGGCAGCAAGCAACGGACATGCCCACCCATACACACACGCGCGCACACACACACACACACACACACACACACACACACACACACACACACACACACACACACACACAGTACTGGAGCAGCTATCTCCTCTCCTCCAAGACGTCAGACCCTATAGCTACTCAATCTGGGAACCCAGAGTCTATCAGTCTGCTGACTAATAAGACTCTGGGACAGATGGCAGATATTCCAGGATGTCTGGTGTAGAGCACTGTTAGAGCGCTACCACTTCTGTTTCTGAACTGTGTTTACAGTTCGATTGACGCGGTACTTTTTGTAGGTGTTTTAGGTCCAGACGACATTTCTGTTCATCTCTATATGACTGCATATGAGATGTCGTCCGACTGTAAACAAAGAAGGAACCAGAAGTCTGCTCTACACCGGAAACACAGAAATCTCGGCCATGTGTCCCAGAGTGTGGGCGTCAGACTGATAGACTCTGGGTGCCCAGATTGATAGCTACTTATCTGCAGGCTTCTCCCTTAACGCTCAGTCTGGACAGAGGCAGTGAAGAAGAGAAACGCAAGGAAGTCAAGAGTCAAGTGAAGGTGCCAAGGAAGGAGGGAATAATGGAGTGTTGCTCAAGCTGTGCCAGCACAGGTTAGCCCCCAGACGTTTGTTATTACTAAAAGAGTAGATCTCTCTCTTTCTGCTTTCCGGAGAAAGTGGAATGTTTTGGTTGGGAGAGGTGTGAGCTGAATGTAACTCAATTAAGATGTTAGAGTTGTGATTTTCCACCCCCTTTCGAACTACTTGATGACCTGCGAACCACTTGAAGGTGTTGCACAGGTGTTTCAGGATGCTGACACTGTTTTTAGCGTAGTTGCTATATACATTTCGATTTCAGTGGGCGGGAGGACCTGCCTTGACAGACAAACTCCTTCAGCCAATCAGCGTCGCCAAATCCACTCAGAATGTATGTGAAACTGTCTTGCTGCCTTCTTGGCCGGGGCTCACTGGAAGAAGAGATCTTCCTGGATAAATAAAGTATAAAAAAAAAGAAACTGAAAAAAGGGCGAAAATGTCTTTCCCACCGAGAAACTGATGCATAATTTCTTGTTCTTGTTTGTTGTGTCTGCAATAACTGCACTTATGGCTGTGTTTACTCTACTAATGTCAACGTTACTGCTTTGTGCTTTGGGAGACGCCATTACTGTTTTGCCAGCAGCGGCTCTGATTGGCCCGGTTATGTTATCAACTACAACGCAGTCCCTGATTGGCCCGGTTACATTGTCATTTCAGGAAGTCGCTGTTGGTGGCTGGAAGTCCAGCCTGATCCGTAGAGTGAAACAGAATGTGAAGTCATGTTATCAGGAAAGCATGTCACTGGAATACCCATATTTAATTAATTTCATCATTCAAATTGAGAGAGAGAAAAAAACGTACAACTATATTGAACAGGTGGGCCGTCACTGTGTCTTTGCATTAACCTTCACTTTGACTCATGCAGAGAAGGCAACTTGTCGAGTCTTCTCAGCATCACGTTTGTTTACATTTGTACCTGGCTGATGTTAAAAGGTTGTCTGTGAGAGGTGTGTTCGTTGTGTGGGAGCTGGGTGTCAACAGAGCTTCAATCCGGAGAGTAAATCTAGTGGAATAATTTAAACCTCGGCAGTATAGGTGCGAGAGGAACAGGAAATGATTGCTGATGGCTGTCTTCCTTACATTACTCACTAATAGCCACAACGTCCTCTCCCAGCCTTTCAACTGTCTCTCTCACCCCGCTGCAGCGAGCTTCAGGAATCCGGTTACAAATGTTGTTTCTTCATTAGCCCGAGGCACCATCCTTCATCTGGGCTTTTGAGCCACCAACCTTGGGGTTTGGGGTTTGACAGATGAGGTGGTTGACACCAGGGAAATGGCTTCTCCTCTCCGTTTTAAAATATTCCGGAAGGAACCTGTAGCCCACACAGAGCTGTCCAATAATGATTTTTGCCTCGGTATCGGTTACGTGTTGTGGCATATTGAGTTTTTGTGCTGAAGGAAACCTTAGAGTGAAAGAGAATGGAGAAAACAGGAAGGAGCCATACTTTGCATTAGGTTTCCTTATTTTCTAATAAAAACATCAAACGACAATATATGGATACTTAATAACAAGTATAAGAAATATGTGGACCAACCCTTAAAGGAACACTCCGCCCGTTTTCAACCAGCTTTGTAACATTAGAACATCAATAGTATATCAGAAAACTGTAAACGGTTTTGAAGTCTGTCATTTAATTTGACAGTTATTGAGTGTTCTACAACAGCATGAGTGAATACTGGATTCTGATTGGCTAGCAACAGTGGTAAATAGGCCAACAATCTACAGTTCGGCTCCAACCGCAGTATCACTCCGCTCCCTGATGCTGACTCCGCTCCCTGTGCTGACTCCGCCCACTGTTAGCCTGTCAGTCTGCAAATCTCTAACAAGGAAATGGCCGATCTCTAACAAGGAAATGTCCGATTTCGTAGTAACGTTTGATTTACTGGGTGGATTGAGTTTTGAGCAGTGGTTAGATGAAGATGAAGGTGAAGTGAACAAAGAACGACATGGTGAAATTGGGGAGAGAGAACTGGCTGAGCTTGAGTTGTCACGAGTTCGGACTAGCGGGAGGTCGGACTAGCGGGAGGTCGGACTAGCGCCCGGACCCCGTCAAACAAACAAACGCCCTCTGCCGTCACCAGATATCAACACACCACCACCAAAACGGGCTGCTTTAGATAACTGTTTAAATAACTGTACTTTTACAGGCAATGTATCAATAACTGTGAATCCCGTTAAGGAATAGGTTAGTTGTTTTTTGGCTCAAAGGCAACTAAATGTTTAGTGCAATCATTGATCTTGTGTATGGAACTATATTCTGTGGCGGAAGGATAAATGTATTCTGAAACCAGTAATGATTGTAAATAAATGAATTGGATGTTACAATTGTGTATTTTTTATATTATTTGGTAGCTGTTGTAGAAACGGGGTCGGGGTTTGTCGGGGTTTGTGGCCACATTTACCACTGGTACAGGGTTTATAGCACTCGGCTTCGCCTCGTGCCACAACCCTGTACCAGTGGTAAATGTGGCCACAACCCCCTCCCTCTCGTGGTAAATTTGTTAATTTAAGTGTGGACCAGTGACATCACTGGTCCACACTAACTCAAATGAATAACTCATTAACTCAAATCAACTCTCAATAACTGTCAAACTATTCATCATTCATCTAGTTTGACAGTTATTGAGAGTTGATTTGAGTTAATGAGTTATTAATTTGAGTTAATGTGGACCAGTGATGTCACTGGTCCACACTTTTAACACTCAATAACTGTCAAATTAAATGACAGACTTCAAAACAGTTTACAGTTTTCTGATATACTACTGATGTTCTAATGATACAAAGCTGGTTGAAAATGGGCAGAGTGTTCCTTTAATATCTCACTATAGGCGGCAATTCGGCATATCAATTCGGTTTATCTTGAGAACCTTTTGTCCGATCGACTGCAAACTTGGGGAGTGCGCTGCTGGGAAACCGGCAAGGTGCAGTAGCAC
This sequence comes from Poromitra crassiceps, assembly GCF_964638095.1. Lineage (NCBI taxonomy): Eukaryota > Metazoa > Chordata > Actinopteri > Beryciformes > Melamphaidae > Poromitra > Poromitra crassiceps. The sequence goes on from NC_139634.1 coordinate 27,618,524, forward strand.
ATTTTGTGCAATTCGAACACATGCATAGTCATAGCGCCACCTACTGACAACACAAAAGCGGCTTATCTCGAGAACTGTTCTGTCCAATCGACAGTTCAATCAAGCATAGTCTGTCACACTACTACAAGTGCATTGCTGGCTCTCGCTATGTAGGCTACAGTGTTGTGAAAAAGATTTCCCTAAGGACAATAAACTAACTAAGTAACTAACTAACTAATTAACATTTAATCTGCCCAATGACAGGTGATGGATCTAACTAACTAACTAACTAACTAATTAACTAATCAACTAACTAACTAATTAACATTTAATCTGCCCAATGACAGCTCATAAATGACGTGACGGATCTGATGGTCACATTGTCTTTTAAAAAAATCAAAAAAATCGAATGGCAACAGAGCACAGTCCGCAGCCATTACAGAAAATATGTAAAGAATAAAGAATCGGCAGATTACAGTTCAATCAAGCATAGTGATCTAAGACCAAGAAAAAGAGTCTTTACTTGAAAATGTAGCCTACATAAAAAAGAAATCAAAAATCCTCCAAAAAGCTACATTTTATGAACAGATCTTCGCCTGAGGTACCATGATATTACTGGAAACTACACACAGACACAAAGAGACTGACTGTTTTATGTTATGATGTTTTATCCCATCATTAGATCATTTAGCACCATTTTTGCTAACATCAGATGATCAACAATATAGGCTACAGAGCAGAAGGGCCATAGGCTACAGAGCAGAGGAGTCATATAGGCTACAGAGCAGAGGGGTCATAGCAGAGGGCTCACCAACATTTTCTATGTGAATGTGATTGTTTTGAGGAAGACATCGCTCCTTTAAAAGCTGGTCAAGGGACTTCTAAGAAAACCATGCATCACTCCACTCAGCAGTAAAGTCTACTCACATGGCCATGTAGGAATGGTACATTTACCATGCAAGGATATATCTGTATCCATGCACTGGGTGACATTCTCAAGGTTTGCATTCATAATACTGTGTGGAGCAAGCAGTTCCCTCTGTTTACGCTCATATATTTAGAGGTGACTTGTGTAGCATTTTCTCATTAATACATCACTGTCAGAAGAAACCAATATGTTCTCCCCGGCTGTTATTTCTTTGCCTAGCACTTCTCTATTATACACAGATTTCCTAGAGATGCAGAAATATTTCTTAGATCTAATGTCTGGGGTGCTAAGACTTTGCTTGCACTCCTCACCACTGGTAGTGTAATGATGCTGATCTAAAGATTTAATATGCTTTTACTGTTATACATTATTATACATTTCTCTGGATAATTTATATAAAATATAAATTGAAAGGTGAAATGTATTACAACAACAACAACAACAACACAACCTTTGCTATTAGCAATAGCACTAATGATGAGCTTCCTACGTTTGAAAACAAGAGGCGTTTTGGGTGAACTTTTCCACTTTTTTTTTTAACCGAAGACTGGTACATTTTTTTCTTCCAAAGCAACACATTGGGGAGAAAAACAAAACTGCTGACAGAAAGCAGCTCACAGAACATAGTGCTGATTGCTGTTATAAGATTTCATTAATTGTGATACTTGCCGTGAAAATCCTACACATAGCGTCATTAATTTTTATGTCTACGCCATGTGTTTCTGTTTTCTGTTTTTATGTGTGTGAGAGGGTGAAAGGCTGACGCTCAAAGCGACAGCAGCAGTATTGATTGCTGCTCTCTCAAAGCTCACACATCAGTTTTAGCTTTGGCACCGTTGACATTCAGCCGAGATGAGGAGGGGGAAAGCATGTTGATTATCCCCAAGGGAGACAGCAAGGGCATGCCATGGACATGATGAACAACAGCTATGCCAAATGCACGCTGCCTCTCTCCTCGCCATGTTGGGAATTCATTCGTAAACAATCACATGACTTAAACATGTATGTACATGTCAATCAAATATTCGTTGAGGATGAATATAAGGGGGAAAGCAGTCAAGCACAACAGTTTGCCTAGTGCCTACTCTCGGGACAGGACCCATTGCACACCAGGTTGTCTTGGTAGGGAGGTTCTCACTCTAAATAGCCATAATCAAAGGTTTCTCCCATTTTATGATGAGGTGGGAGTTTCTCTCATTTGAGAGTCTGAGTATGTGAGTGTTATTTTCATTTGTTGTTTTTGTAATGCGGCCATTGTGAAGACCTTTCAGACTTACAACTGTTAAGATATATAAAAAATAAACTTGACTTGACTCGCTGCATCAAAGGTGTTAAAAGGCTGCTATATGTAATAAGGAATATTTAATGTTCTCATTCAGGTCCACCATTGCAGTGGCAGATTACTTGATCAATCAATCAATTTTATATTTCTATAGCACCAAATCTTAACAAGAGTTATCTCAAGGTGCTTTACAAAGACCGCAGGTAGACCAGGCTCTTTATAGATCAGACAGTTTGATAGTTCTGCCTCTCTTTTTCTTGAGCCGGAAAGAGTTGGTGTGATGGCAGTGGGGATGAATTTGGGTGAAGTTACTCCTGGGATTTACTGCACAATGAAACTCGACGGCTTGTCAAGCTGACAGTCCACACAGAGCTGTTGGGGCAAATGAGAGAGTCTACCTTGAGAGGCAATGATGAGTAGGCTACTTCACGTCTTCGTTCCATGATACGTTCTGAGGAGACATGCGCTTCTTCCTGGAGGTGGTGGTGATGGAGCGCACTGTGAGCAATGTGCCAGAAACCATGGGCCTATTTTGCGTGTGTCAGTCAGGGATTGAAGATTTAGAAAAGTAACTATGAGGCCTTTCTGAGGAAAGCAGCTCCAGTGACACACAATAGCCAATCTTTTTGACGTTTGTCTATTGCCCTCATACTGTATTCTTTTTCAAAAGCTTACTTGAGCTGTCAGGGGCAAATATGAAGGATTTATGTGAATATGTCAACCCACTCTATCCTTATACTCGTGCTGATAAACCATCAGCCATCTAAAGCTGCTCTCTTGTTTGCCTGTATTCATGCAAACGTCGTCAAACTTTACAGAGTTCTTCAACAACAGATCTCTTATTCCAGCTCCGCCCTCTGAGTTAAACCACGCTAGTGCAGTGCCCGTTCGCCCCGCTGCTGCACAGAGCTCTGAGTTAAACCACGCTAGTGCAGTGCCCGTTCGGCCCGCTGCTGCACAGAGCGCTGTCCGGCTGCCACATTCAAAGTGTATTAGTATTGAACATGTCGCATGTCCAAATTGCACCAGATTGGACACTGCACTTCCCCAGGTTTCCAGCGACACACTCACCAAGTGTGAAGTGGATCGGATCGGACGAAGGGCTCTGAAGATATGCAATAAACACACACACACACATACACAGACAGACAGACAGACAGACAGACAGACAGACAGACAGACAGACAGAGATTACCAGGAATTAGTAGAGGTAAACAATACTGGACAAGTTTTAAAAATATACGAGAGAGCAACAGAGAGAATGACGGAAAGAATAGGGATGTAACTGTAAGCGAGCATGAGCCCCCCCCCCGCACACACACACACACACACACACACAAACACACGCTTCATGAGCTGGGGAACCACTTGATTAGGACAGTAAGCTGCAGCTGGCTTTAGAATCCATTGTCATTAGCAGTGGCACATCAAGCCCCGCCCCTTCCAAACTCATTAGTTGATAAAAACAACCCTCTGATTTCCCATTAAAAAAACCATTTGTCCTCCCTCGTTGGTGATGGCCCCTCCTCCTCCTATCCCTCTCCTGCATGGTCACACCTTCACAGCTACTCCTGCAGCTAGGAAACAAATGGCAGCTTTTGTGCCGTTTGTCAGCAATTCCTCTAAGACTTAGAGGAATTGCTGACAAACTTGTTGGAAACGGCACAAAAGCATGCTGACATAATTAACTGACACAATTAACAATTACAGCTACTAGAATGTGCTCGATATATGGGGTGGAGACTCGGTAGAATAGATGATATCCAATGTGCGTAGTTATGTAATGTTTGTATGAGTACAGGCTACAGCAGCTCCTTATAGACGGTGTTGTCTGTTATTCCCTCCTTAGTAAGTAATTTCATGCTACTGGCTTGCTTTCCCCTGGAGAAGGCTGTGTAGAAATGGCCATGAGCAAACACGGCTGAGGTAGGTAGATGCCAACTCAGTCATTCTCTGGCCCTTGAAATTTGTTGATTGGTAACTGAGAAAGCGAATCTGATTGTGAACTGCCATCTGACAAAAGGTGAAGGGAAGCTCCACAATTTCTGTCATGGAATTCTTGGCAGGAAGAACCTTTCACCTTATAAAGGAGTGCAATAGAAAAACAAATCATGTCTGATGCAGTTAATCTGTTGGGGAATTCCCTGTGTGCTTTAGAAGTCATCATCTGAGTATGGCCACTGTATCCTTTTCTAAAGTGAGAAATGTATCTTTGTCTTCCATCAACCAGAGCTTTATGCAAAGAGAAGCACAATAATTTGTGATTTCCTGGCAGAATATCGATTTATTTAAATTTAGACAAAAGGAAATACACATTTGTGCTTTGTGCAGTCAATGAACAGCTTTTTTTATATACAGTTTATACATTGTTATTATATATATAATCTCTTGTTATAAGTAGTTAAAATGAATTATCACCACCCATTGAATACTCATAAATATCAAATACCCCCTCCCCCCACAAACCTTTTGTTTGGCAATCTAAAGGTGTAAAAAAGCCAATATCTTTTGAATTTTCAAAAACATTCATTCAAAGATGCGTAGTGTCAAAATTCAAGTCAGTATGTCTCATCCAGCCAGGACCGACATTGGCTCCTTTGATCTCTGCTTTTAGCCATTGTCTCAAACAAAGTTGACGAGCTCACACGGACCAGCAGTGCTTCGTCTCTGTCGCAATCCAAGCGAGTCAAACTGAGACAGACACGAGAGGGCAATCACAAACAGCAACATCAGTCTGAATCCGCTTTAGTTTTTCCTGCTGATTCACACTTTGTCTGAGATCCTGAAGACGCACCTGAGCACAAAGTTTATAGCATCAACAGCAATGGTTTACGAAGCAGATATGCCTCTGACACACTGTAATGTAGATCTGACAGGCAGTTTTGGTTCTGAGAAAAAAATTCACTAAAATGTAGCAATTAACATTAAGGAGGCCGGGGTAGGCAGAGAGCGTATTACAAGTTTGCATGGATGTCCTCATGTCGCAGCACTTTGTAGGTGATCCAGTAAAAGATGTTGAATATGAGGAAGCTCAAGGGAAAGACCGCTCGGGATATGGTGTCAATGCGCTTGGCCCGGTCCACAAAGCGCTTGCGGAGTTGCTCCCCATCGTAGATGGTAACCGGAGGCGGGGGGGCGAAGACCGTGGCCCCCTCCACAGCTGTACCACCCTTGGTCTGCAGGCAGTGACCCAGTCCATAACCCCGGAAGTAAAACCCGCGGCTCTCCCTCACCAGTTCCTCTTCCTGTGGAGTGAAGCACAAGGAAAACCGATTGGCCTCAGACTGTCAGCTAGCATTAGCTCACAGCTGTTCACATTTCTTCTCACTGGCTGATTCCCAATTGCATTCGGGGTGTAGCAGTGCAAAAGGGCAACAGTGTACAAACATCAGGGTGAGAACATCCACAGAACCAAATATCTCACTTCAGGGATGAAGCTATTTTGAAAAGGAAATTATGTTGTGAGTGATGGTATGTAATATAGCCACTAGCCTCAGATTACGATAATTCAATCAATTCAACTCATCTGGGTTTCTATGACACAGAGAGGGCAGCGGGGGAAAGGGAAATTATAATTCCTAATCGAAAAGCTAATCAAACTTAACCTCCGTCTCTCTTTTGTAGTTTAAGGACACACACACTCCTTTTTTTTCTCCCTCTTTTTTTCCAGAGTTATGGAATAATAGACCTTTCAAAATGCCTATTAGCAAGAAGAAGAAGAAGAAGAAGAAGAAGAAGAAGAGCACCAGGCATTATGCTTTGATGGATGGCAGGGCAGATTTTCACAGTGAATGAGAGACACTACTGCTTCTCTCTGAAGAGAATATGAATAGACATGCAGCTTAACACTGAGGGTCCTCTGACACTGAGAGATCGGTGTTGGCGGGGGGAAAGCTGTGGGCTCTAAATTGGGTGATTAGTAGTCAGTGTGAGACGCCCTGAAAGCATTGACCCCTGTGTCCCTCTCTCTCTCGTTCCTCTCTAGCTGACCCTGGCAGAGCTCTGGTACTCCCCCTCACACCAGTGCCGGACAGACTTGGCAGTTAAACACTACCATTTGCTGTCAAAGGTCCATTATAGTTACCACGCTGTGTTACACACCTGTCTCCACTGCCTGCTTATTATGTCAATTTCTCTGGTTTAGCATATTCATGCAGTGTTTTCAAATCGGTCTCACCTCTAACCTCTGTGCAGGAGCTAGCAAAGGGCAGCTGGTAATCTAGCACTCTTTTATACTCCCAGACCAAAGTCCCATTTTCAGTTACTAGTCGTCTTCCTCTTCTCTTATTCTTAAGAGCGGTTGGCTGCGAGTGGACTTAACCATTTATCTGTTGCTCCAATGACAAATTGCACCATACAAAAGGGGGGGAGGCAGTTGTAGTTCTTCTAGCACAGCTTAATTATCCCCTATAATGATCCTGTATCTAAACGATACAGTACATCATGTGCTCAAGTCTAATGGTGCGTTTCTCTAAAGATAATAGGTACTCATCGTCTCCGGGCCGTGCTATTAGCCCCTGTGAGGTATCAGAGGTAGCTGTGCTCTTTGTGATTTGTTGGTATGAGTTACATTGCTACCTCTCTGTTCTTCACTGTGGAGAGGGAATTTTATGTGGAAATAGTTTAGCTATCCAATGAGAGATAAGTGACAATCTGTGTTTTATCAAGTTTGTGGTCTTTCTTTTTTTGCATCTTATTTTTATGCCAAGCAAACATAAACAGTAAACAGAAAGCAGTTGCCAACACTTTAAAGCCATACAGTCTGGTGTTCTCTAGTCTCGCTGGCCAGCCTCCTCTCCCTTCCGTCCGAGGAGTCTGGCGCTGCAGGTCTCCATAGTGGGATTGCGTTGGGCGGCGCTTAGCGGCAGTGCCCTTGGGAAATAGTTTCAAACAATCCAACTTGCCGTTTTCAGCGTGTAGCAGAGCTAGCGTGTAGGTTTCCGCCGTTAGCTTGCTAGCTAGTTAGCGTTGTTGTTTTCACTGCGGCGGCAGGGCACTATTTACAGCGACACACAGGGAGGAGGGAGCGGAAGCCGCTCTGATTGACATGGTCGGAGCCAATGACAGAGCTTGTAATAAGCCGGGAGCGGACATCCGGCAGCGACTGAAACAGTCGCTCCAATGGGAGAGCAGAGTAGAGCAGGGGAGGGTTTATCCCAGTTATGGAGACCTGCGGCGCCAGACTCCTCGGACGGAAGGGAGAGGAGACTGGCCAGCGAGACTAGGTGTTCTCTAACCAAGAGGAAAAAGAAAATCGGAAGGTTACTCCGTGCAAAGTACATGCCAACATTGTTGGAGGTGTCCTGGAAAAAGGAGACTTTCTTGACAGGGCCTTGAAGGTGAAACACATGTGTTGACAAAGTGATGACAGTTGAAGGCGAGAACATGATGATACCAAGACAGTTGACTTTACGTTAGCCTTCAAAAAGCAGGTTCCACAAAGGGAAGGAAGAAAGGGCAAGAGCTCCAGGTTGGGGTAAGGGTGGCAGGGGTCACAGAGGGTCACAGAGGGCTGGTGACAGGGCAAGGACGGCACATTGTGGGTAGAGGTTTGGTTGGAGAGGTGCCAGGGCAACTTCAGGTTTGAGGTTCAAGTTGCAGGACACAGTCCATTTGGGAGGCTAGAGGCACGAGAAATTGGGTTTGAAGGTCAGGGTTGACACAGGGTTCAGTTTTACCCTGGCACAGGCGCTGCAATGCTGATTCAGGGTCCCGTCGGTGGAGTTGTTACCATGGATATCATTCACTTTCTGCAGTGACTCCACACTCCCTGGCTGACTGGCAAACACCTCCATTGGAAAGGAAGGTAGACACATTGAAATGATAGTTATTGCCCCGTTTTGTGGGGTGTAAGACAGCAAAGCAAGTATCTGGTATGACAGCTCTGGTCAGAGTTTGGACATCTGCCCGCCCTCTCTCTCTCTCTCTCTCTCTCTCTCTCTCTCTCTCTCTCTCTCTCTCTCTCTCTCTCTCTCTCTCTCTCTCTCTCTCTCTCTCTCTCTCTCTCTCTCTCTCGCTGATGGCAAGAATTCCCTGTGTCATGCCAAAAATAAAGTAATTAAAGATGCGGGTTTCAAATTCACAAGACATGTTGGTGCAGAGCTGAACATAAACAAAAATAAGCTGTGCTACTTAGCTTTTAAGTTAAAGAGGCGTTCAAGCAAAGAGTTGCGAGAGTGTGATATATATCATCCACGGCTATTATTTTGGGGAATTAGCTTTGGAAGGAAGTGAACTGAGGAAAGCAACCAGTTCTTATTGCTTTCTTCTTATTGTTCTTATTGTTATTTCTGCAAACACCAGAAAATGGAAGCAAGGATCTCAGTTTAATAATAACAATATTAACATTAATACGAATATTAATAGTAATATGAATATGAATATTATTAATAATAATTCATGAAACGTATGAAGCGCTTTTCAACGACCCAAAGACGCAGACAATATGAGTCAACAAAGAACAAGTAACAAAAAGAGAAATGAGGGACAGGGAAGAGATAGAGAATAGATCGGGAAGGTAAGCAGGGATACATAGAAGGAGGGGGGAGGGGCCGGGCAGACGAGAGGAGAGAGGGAGCAGGGAGCGGCGGTAGATGTGGTTATGGGTAGGGGAGGTTGTATGCCTGGCAGAACAGGTAGGTTTTTAGGCAGGATGTGAAGGTGATGAGTGAGGGTGAGTCTCGGACGGGCTGGGAGGAGGGGGTTCCAGAGACGGGGGTCTGCTCTGGAGAAGGCTTGATCGCCGAAGCTGCGGAGTTTGTATGGAGGAATGGTGAGGCAACAGTGGATGAGGAGAGGAGGGTTCAGGAGGGTCGATGGGGGAGGAGGAAGTCAGTCAGGTATGGGGGGCGCCAGTTTATGGAGAGCTTTGAAGGTGAGGAGGGCTACCGTAAATTCCGGACTATAAGGCGCACCGGTGTATAAGCCGCACCTTCAAAGTTGACTATTTTTTTCTTATATAAGCCGCACCGGACTATAAGCCGCGGGTGTTTTAATGGTATTTTTTGTTTTTTTTACAGTGCACACAGTGTCCGCGGTGTGGTGAAAAGAGGGCAAGAGAGGAAATTAAAACAGAAGTGGATTTATAGTTAGAAAGAGTGCTAAAGAAGAGAGAATTCCGTTTTTTATTTTTTTATTTTAGTTACTCACAGTACTATTGACCAGTCCAACTCAAAAGATATTCGGCAGTTTCACTTTGAGCTCTTGTTCCGCCGCTGTCCATCAATGGTTATGACGAGTCTCGCTGGGTACAGTACGCCAAAGCGATATCCATTGACTTTAACCTTTTCGATGATGCTGTTGTATGTTGCGCGTTTCTGTTGCACCAACGCGGAGAGGTCCTGCCGGACGAAAAAGCGCGTACCCTCCCAGGTGAGGGGCTTCTTCCCCGCAGCCTGGAGGATGAGTTGACGGTCGGGCCAGCGGAGTAGGCAGATGAAGATGGCCCTCGGTGGCAGGCCGGGGTCTGGACGTGGCCGAGGCGCCCGGTGTGCCCTGTCCACCTCTGGTGGTTTCTCGCCTTCCTTCAGGTCCAGGATGTAACACAGGATTTTGCCACGAAAGCGTCCATGTCACCAATCTCAGCTCCCTCTTTTACATTGATCAGGCGAATGTTATTTCTTTTACTCCTGCTGATTAAGTCATCAACCTGCGTGTGCAGCGTTTCGATGTTTTTGCATTTTATCCACTTTCGGACTCACTGTGTTGTTTTTGTCCTCCAGTGCGCTGATGCGCTTTTCCGCATTAGAAACTCTGTTCACGGTTGCATTATTTTCTTTAGTGAGTGAGTGGATGGACTTCTGCACGTTTTCAAACTTGTTTTCAAGCTGCTCAAACCTCTGAGCGATGTCGGACTTAATCGATAGTGTTTCACGGAGTAAAAGTTTAGCCCAAGCCGTGTATCTCCAGCCTCCAGCAGGTGAGTCATTTCCTCATTCATGGCGGTGATTGCTTCGTCTTTTTCTTTCTGCTTACCTGTGTTGTGTTATGTTATGTTATGTTATGTTGTTAAAAGAGGGCAAGAGAGGAAATTAAAACAGAAGTGGATTTATAGTTAGAAAGAGTGCTAAAAAAGAGAGATTTTTTTTTTTTTTTTGGAAAAAATCCATAGATAAGCCGCACCGTTATATAAGCCGCAGGGGCCAAAAAAGGCCAAAAAACGGGAAAAAAGCCGCGGCTTATAGTCCGGAATTTACGGTAGTTTGAAGTTGATTTGTTGTTTAATGGGGAGCCAGTGGAGAGATTGGAGGATGGGTGTGATGTGGTCCTGGGACCGGGTTCTTGTGAGCACATCTGGGGGCCCTAAGCAGGATAGGTTTATATACATTTATATTACAATTATTTTAAGCGATGAATGGGCTCTTTGGATTCACAAGAGTATCAGCTTTCTTGCCATACCCAATTGCTACAATTCCATGACTGTGTAAGTGCCACAGTGAGCAGAAATATGAAAAAAAAATGAGAATAACATCTTTTCACTGCAAGCTGTGTCTTTCAGACCCTGGAGCTCTTAAACTCTACAGTAAGTACTGTAGCTGATGTCACGTCACACATGGCTGTAAAGACTCCTGTGGTTCTAATGAGTCCAATTTCATCTTTTATATTTTGTATCGCTTTTCTGTACTTTTGAACATTTGAACTGGAAAACTTTTACCTTTACCATATTATTATTACTCTGTAAAGCACTTTGAATTGCCACAATCAGTGCAGGAAATGTGCTATACAAAAGCTGCCTTGCCTTGCCTACTGTGATGAAAAATGCTAATTACAATGCTAAGTATGGTCATATTCAAGCCACAAAGGTGCACCCTGGATGGATAATGATTGAAAGTGCTTAATGACACAAAGAGACCAAACTAAAAATATGTCCATGACATCAGATTCAGTTAGTGAGAGAAAAGCATACTGTAGACTGCAGAAGCAAGTAACCAAATTGAACAGGGTGAAAAAGAGAGAATTCTATCAGCAAAGAATAAAAGGAGTCCAATATGATGGTAAAAAGCTATAGAATGTGTTGAATGATATTATGGGTAGAAGAGCTTTTGACTCATTACCCTACTGTTCTCTTTGATCACATTTAATTTGGTTCTGATATTCATCCATACAGGACTAGAACAGCCACTACTTGACTACTTTCATTACCGTGCCCTAGAACTAATGCAATGAAAAATACTATTATATAGATAGAGCCTTTTCCTTATTGAACACTTCCTCTGGATCTTTGAAACATTCCTGGGAAGATAGAATTTAAGAGTAAAGTCACTTTTTAGTCTGCACCTTTTACCATTACTATTTGGTTATCTAAACTCCTACCATGGAGCAAGCTAGCATAACATGGTTGGTGGTACCGCTACCTATTCTTCTGGATGTCTAGCTTCCGCCGCTAATACCAGTCCAGAAGCTCAGCTCTAGCTTAAAAAATGAGTGTGTGAGAGCTGGTCAAGACCAGACCTCTGCCATCTTCTTTCCACAGGGGCCCCCTGGCGGCTACGGGGCCCTAAGCAGCTGCTTAGTTTGCTTATAGGGAGGACCGGCTCTGTGTGAGCAGACGGGCGGCTGAGTTCTGAACCATCTGGAGTCTATAGAGGGAGCAGGAGCTGATGCCAGTGAGGAGGGAGTTGCAGGAATCTAGGCGAGGGGAGATGAAGGCGTGGATGAGGGATTCAGCAGCAGGAGGGGGGGGGGGGGGCAGTGTCTGATTTTGGCGATGTTACGGAGATGGAAAAATGAGGTCTTGACAATGGAGCTGACGTGGGGATTGAATGAGAGGGTGGGGTCGAGGGTGAAGCCGAGGTTGCGAGCCAGGAGGGAAGGCAGTGATGGTTGTGTTATCAATGGTGACTGTGAGGGGTCCGGTTTTGCTGAGTGTTGATTTGGTTCCAATGAGAAGGAGTTCTGTTTTATTGCTGTTGAGTTGGAGCAAGTTGTGGGTCATCCAGGTTTTTATTGCAGATATGCAGGCTTCGATGTGGGTGAGTGGTGAGTTCTGGGTGGATTTGGAGCTGATGTAGATCTGTGTGTCGTCGGCATAGCAGTGAAAGTCCAGGTTGAAATTGCGGATGAGGTGACCAAGGGGAAGTATATAGCAGATAAAGAGCAGGGGGCCGAGGAGTTTATTCGTTTTGAAGGCTTTGTAGACAAATTTGTACTAGCAGTTTGACATGAGTGCAGATCTCTGGTGTTTTCAAAGCCAGAGGGCTGGGAAAGTGTATTGATTAAACCTGGTCAGTTTGTATGCTCCGTCAGATTCCCAACCTCTCTCTAGTACAACACATCAGGTCAATAGCTCTCAGATGGATAGTTTGCAGGCCAAACTCTTCAGTGGGAGTAATTGTGCAACTGATGTGGACAGGGGAAGTCCTTCCCCGTCGACCATCATTTTCACTCTCCACATCGATTCAGGTCCAGCAGACTGCCCAGTAAATCTGATCAATTCGTCGGCCTGGACAAGTTCTGTGAGGCTGCTCAGCCTCAGAGCTCTTTAATAGGATATCCAACACTGTCTTTGTCTCACTCTGTTCCACAAAAGGTCGCACATCTCTCTATAAATGCTTTTATGTGACAACTTACAAGCCGTTTGCCTGGATAATGGTGCTTCAGAATATGGAATACATCCAATTCATGTTGGAATGGGATGTGTTTTTTGATATGACAGCAGCGGCAAATAGAAGTGAAATACAATTTGTGTAATGTTAACAGCTTGTTCAGTTTGTTCAGCTGGAATATTTAGTAGAAGGGAACTGTAACACTTGCACTCTGGAGCGGGTCTAGTTCTCATTCTTGAATGACGAGACTTGAGATTCAAAACGGTATACCTTCAGGTTATATGGCTCTATATTGTCAACTTTTATTACTCTTACCATGCATCCACACTGTAAGCATGACGGTCAACAAATCCCTGTAAAGTCCGTTCAGCCACCAGCTGATTTGTGGTGAACAAGCTTGTCGGCTAAGAAATATTGGCCACGCCTGAACGTTTTGTGGCCATCAGCTTTTAACAGCCAATCCGCAATTCATGAACAACAGCTGCGCCTGGCAAATGTGGAATGGGTGAGACGCTGATTTTAGCAATTCAAAGCTTCCCAATTGTCTGGAACTTTTACTAGAAAGACTAAAGGAGTCAACGTCACAAAAAAATGATGTTTGGACAACAGTTGCATTCATTGTTGGGGTCGATGGTAAGCTCTGGAGTGATTTTATTTTATTTTTTATGTATTTTATAAAAAGCTACCTAATTAGCATGTCCTAGCTAGCCATAGTAACTCATCAACATGATGTAATGTTGTCGAAGGCAATACCAAAGCAGCAATTGGTCAAAACTTCGCAGCTGGTAGAACGTGTACCACTTAGTCCTTAGGCCTTAGTCCTTAGTCCTTAGCTTAGGCCGACCGGGGTTCAAATCCGACCCATGGTCCTTTGCCATATGTCATCTGCTCTCTCTCTCCATCTTTCCTGTCTGCCTACTGTGCTGTCTAATTAAGGCAAAATGCCCCCCCCCCCCCCCCCCAAAAAAAAAGCAGCTGCACAACGCCACTAAGTAGATGCAATCAGAGCCTCTCACACTGCCCACAATTGGTCAGAATAGAGCGAACCATCAACGGAATTTGATGTGAGGTTGGCGTGAACTCTGGGTTAGGGTAATCCCAGTGATGTGAGGTTGGCATGAACTCTGGGTTAGGGTAATCCCAGTGATGTGAGGTTGGCGTGAACTCTGGGTTAGGGTAATCCCAGTGATGTGAGGTTGGCATGAACTCTGGGTTAGGGCAATCCCAGTGATGTGAGGTTGGCGTGAACTCTGGGTTAGGGTAATCCCAGTGATGTGAGGTTGGCGTGAACTCTGGGTTAGGGCAATCCCAGTGATGTGAGGTTGGCGTGAACTCTGGGTTAGGGTAATCCCAGTGATGTGAGGTTGGCGTGAACTCTGGGTTAGGGCAATCCCAGTGATGTGAGGTTGGCGTGAACTCTGGGTTAGGGCAATCCCAGTGATGTGAGGTTGGCGTGAACTCTGGGTTAGGGTAATCCCAGTGATGTGAGGTTGGCGTGAACTCTGGGTTAGGGCAATCCCAGTGATGTGAGGTTGGCATGAACTCTGGGTTAGGGTAATCCCAGTGATGTGAGGTTGGCATGAACTCTGGGTTAGGGTAATCCCAGTGATGTGAGGTTGGCATGAACTCTGGGTTAGGGTAATCCCAGTGATGTGAGGTTGGCATGAACTCTGGGTTAGGGTAATCCCAGTGATGTGAGGTTGGCGTGAACTCTGGGTTAGGGTAATCCCAGTCATGTGAGGTTGGCATGAACTCTGGGTTAGGGTAATCCCAGTGATGTGAGGTTGGCATGAACTCTGGGTTAGAGTAATCCCAGTCATGTGAGGTTGGCATGAACTCTGGGTTAGGATAATCCCAGTGATGTGAGGTTGGCATGAACTCTGGGTTAGGGTAATCCCAGTCATGTGAGGTTGGCATGAACTCTGGGTTAGGGTAATCCCAGTGATGTGAGGTTGGCATGAACTCTGGGTTAGGGTAATCCCAGTCATGTGAGGTTGGCATGAACTCTGGGTTAGGGTAATCCCAGTGATGTGAGGTTGGCATGAACTCTGGGTTAGGGTAATCCCAGTCATGTGAGGTTGGCATGAACTCTGGGTTAGGGTAATCCCAGTCATGTGAGGTTGGCATGAACTCTGGGTTAGGGTAATCCCAGTCATGTGAGGTTGGCATGAACTCTGGGTTAGGGTAATCCCAGCCATGTGAGGTTGGCATGAACTCTGGGTTAGGGTAATCCCAGTCATGTGAGGTTGGCATGAACTCTGGGTTAGGGTAATCCCAGTGATGTGAGGTTGGCATGAACTCTGGGTTAGGGTAATCCCAGTCATGTGAGGTTGGCATGAACTCTGGGTTAGGGTAATCCCAGTCATGTGAGGTTGGCATGAACTCTGGGTTAGGGTAATCCCAGTCATGTGAGGTTGGCATGAACTCTGGGTTAGGGTAATCCCAGTCATGTGAGGTTGGCATGAACTCTGGGTTAGGGTAATCCCAGTGATGTGAGGTTGGTGGAAAGGTTGTTGCTCGGTGTCGACATGGAGTGACAGAGAGAAAGGATCACGCAGGCTCGTAACAGGTCAGCATTCACGATGGAAACTGAACTGAAACAAGTAGCTCTTCCTCATGTAATATGACAGCCAGCGTGTAGCGTGTTGCTGTTGTCAGCTCCTTAATATACAGCAGCCCACAATAACAAGAGGCATAAGTCATTGTTATAGGGGCTGACAAGGATGTGAGTGTGTGTGTGTGTGTGTGTGTGTGTGTGTGTGTGTGTGTGTAGTACATGCGTGTTGTGTTTCTAGTACATTTTAGAATAAGCTACGCTACAGTGTGTGTGCCACAGTGTGTCTGTGTGTCTTTATGGTTTTGCATGTGCATGAGCATGAATGTGTGGTTGTGTCCCTACCAGTGAACCATAGACTGAATAAAATATGGACATCATAACAGCTCCCCAAAAGTGAAGCCAAAACATCTCAATCGCCCCATTGTGTCGCCCCATTGTGGGTGGTCCCAGTATATGTCATAAATCCCGCCCTGTCCATGTTAGCGGATGAGACATGAGCCAAACTAAAAAAATCCAAGTCAAATTATGTTTTTCACAAAGATGGTTTCTGTCATTTTAGAGCATGTGTTCTAGTTGAAAATCATTGAACTTTTCAGGAAGAAGCTGGTGTCATCACCTGCGCTGGAGGAGAAGCTTATTGTTGCCGTGTTGGTTTATCCCGAGTTGTACGATATGTCTCACAGAAAAGATCACAGCAGGGACAGAAAAGCTAATTTGTGGGAGGAGCAGATTGACTGGACATGAAAAGTTGCTGCTTTTATCACCATATCAGCTTGTTGTTAGTTGTCAACAATCAGCTGTTTATTAGTCAGGTGTGTAGTGTGTGTGTGTGTGTGTGTGTGTGTGTGTGTGTGTGTGTGTGTGTGTGTGTAGTGTGTGTGTACGTCATGAAAACAGTGCTGGGAACACTTTTTTGATGAAGAGCTCCGCAGCGTCCTGCCAGTGCTTTTTCTGTGGGTGAAAAAAACTGTGGACACATGCCCTTAGGTAGTTCTTATCCCGCTGATGTATGTTCAAGTGCTCATTTTTCTAATACGTTTGTTTTTAACTATTCATTTTATGATATAAAAAGTGGTGATTGACAGCTGTGACAGCCACTCTCAAACCTCTGTCAGACGGCGGCACGGCTGAGGGGCCTCAGCCGGACTACTGCGCAAACACCAAAAATGAAATCACACAAGCAAGATGGCAGCTCGCGTAAAACAAGATATTTTGGCTTCACTTTTGCATCACTTTTGCATGAACACGCGTGAACGGTGTGATTGACTTACTATTCTCTGCCGCCGCTGCTTTTTCCTCAGCCTCATGAACTCCTTGTGTTGCCTTGAGACAAAGTTAACGGCTGCGTACTCCAGCAGGGCAGCGAACACAAACAGCAGGCACACCGCCATCCAGATGTCAATGGCCTTCACGTAGGACACCTGGGGAGAGACGAGATTACAGAATAGTCAATGACCAATCAATGAAGGCTGATGGAAATAATGAGAGGGCCGTCCACACACTGCTCATTCCTCAGCCCTGGCATCGAATGACCCAGATCCTTGGGATGGCCTAGAATTTGAATGAGTCAGTAGGATGCGGGCAGTTGACACATAGCCATGAGAGAGGTCACAGCTAAGACTCAGGGATAGCCTTGTCCGGCATGTTGAGAGAGAGAAGACATGTCAAAACATATCAGGAAAGCCTATTGAGTAAGCATTGTGTGGAAAGTTAACTTAATACAGCAGCAGTTTGCTGACTGGTATGATTATATACAGAGACGTGTGGGGGGGACTGAGGAACTTACACTAGTGGGGATTGGACAATATATCGAAATTCAATATATCACAAATATGACAATGGGTATCGTTAGGTAATATTAGCTCCATTTGATTGTGCTGTAAAGAAGTCACTCACCTTGGGCAGTGAGGCTCTGGAGCCGGAGCTCTGCGTGGTCATGGTCAGTACAGTGGTGATGCCCAGGCCCACCCTGGCCGGCGCGGCATCCATGTTGATCCAGAAGGAGACCCAGGAGAGGATGACGATAAGGAGGGAGGGGATGTACATCTGGATCAGGTAGTAGCCCATTTGACGTTCCAGGTGGAACTTCACCTCAATACAGGTGAATTTACCTGCAGACGCACATCAGTTTATTCTTATTATTGAGAGAGTAGGGTACGGTATTGGTGCAAAGTGAAGGGTAAAGGTGTGGTAGGGTGACATACTGTAGTAGTTAAAGCAACTGTCCCATAGGGTCCCAGGTTCAATCCCCACATGTTGTCTTTGAGCAAGGCACTAAACCCCTACCTCCTCCTCACTTACTGCAAGTCCCTCTAGATAAGACATCAGCTGAAGAACTAAGTTATTATTTGGAATTTGAGCATGGTGACCCTATTTCTCAACATGTCAACTGGAGTTCATGATGTACCGGTGTTGTAATACTTAGTGCAGTAGCCCAGGTCCTTCTCCTCTTTCAGCACAAACTGGGGGAGGGTGAGATCATCAGCCACCTGAACGGGGGCATCGGTCAACCACTCGAAGATCAAGTCATTCATGGTGTATCCAACTGTGAAAAGAGAATAAAAAGGCTAAGAACGAGTGAATAAGATATTTAAACGAGACAGAAGGAGTGAGAAATGCCGATGATAATATGAATAAAATACATATAAAAAAAACATATACAAGCAGTGAAAACAGGTTTGGAAGGAGGTGATAATAGTCCTCATTTGTTAAAAATAAATACAAATGTTTGACTTTATCTTAGATTCCATTGTATGATCATAAAAAAAAAGATCGATTTGTCAATGGGGTGGTTGGGGAGCTACATTGTTAATTTCTTCGTCCACATGTCACACACAATATCTCAGATACTTCTAATCATATTTTGATTAAACTTTAATATGAATCTCACCATTGCATTTTGGCATTTTCAAAATGACACAGCTTAACGCTGAGGGAGAGTGGGGTGGGGGTGGGACATTGTTTATTTGTTTGTTTGAACATGTCACACTTGATAGCTCAGACATCAACATCACATTTTGGAGAAAGCCATGGGGAATGATGCATTTCACCCCCAATTACACTCCAGCATTTGCAAAATGACACTGTTTAGCCCAAGGAGGGTGCCAGAACTGGAGGTCAGAACAAGGTTACAATTGTTACTGAGCAAGATTGTGAGCAAGACTGCATCACTCATAGGGGATGGGATGTTTACTATTGCCTTGTATTTACTGCATTCCTAAATGATGAAAATTAGTTTTAAACTCAATTTTGGCAACGAGATCAACAGATCCCATTGATCACATCACATTGATTGATTGAAATAGCATTGATCTCTTCACTGATTCCCAGGAAATGTTCAAATGCCAACCGGGTGCAAGGTACAACTGATACTGAATGACAAAGAAGTCTATAGATTAATATGTCTCATGGCTGAAACACATATTTGTCTGTTGCTACTGCCGTGTTTTAAGAATAAATGGAGAAATATTAGTCTATAAACTTGGAGTTCTAGTAATTTCTTCATTTTTCAATCAATTCACTGGTTACCTGTAGGGTTCCAGTTTCGAGCGTGGTTAGGTTGGTCCTTGGCCTTGGCCTCAAGCCGTGTCCTTTTATTCCCTTGTACCAGTGGGCATTCTCAGCTCCTCAGTCATGGGCCCTCTGGCTGGTTCTAGTTTAGTCTAAAGTCTGAAGGTGGCTGAGCTTTGCCATCAGGGACTGACCTGTCTGAGGAGCTCAGGCTAGCAGAATCAAATCTTAATTTCACAGACTTATGTTTGGTAATGTTTTTTTTATCCTATGCTTTACTAATATATTGCTTTTACCCTATATTCTCGTTATGCCTTCTTGGTTTTATCTAAACTATTTTGTATGATGTTTGCATTTACTTGATTGTAAATACACTAGGTAAACTGTAAAAAAAAAAGTGCACAACAAAGACAATTTATTCTTATTATTAGCATTATTGTCATTGTCATCATCATCATACCATATCATTATATTTTTGACTTTTTCCACTTGGATTTTGTTCCAAGTGTAAAATCCGTGTGTCAGAAACCTGATGAGAAACCTAATGAGAGGGGGAATGGAACTTGAAAGATTGCGGTGATGTAATGTCCATCTGTCCAGCCAGCAGCTTCCTTCCTGTTTGTCACAGTAAAGGTCACACGCCACAGATTCAGTAGCGGTGTCGCGGTTGTTTGAAGGTTGCAGGAGAAGGGCGCACGTGAGGAGAATGCGTGCCCAAGACAGCGGGAGATGTTGAGCTGATGGCTTCCTGGATGCAAACTTGCCATTGTACTCTGGCATACATGTAGATGCACCACTGAAGATATGCAAACTGTGCCAGTGAGACATTTTTTTAATACTTTGGACACGGACACACACACACACACACACAAAATTCCCTCGTTGATTTGCCTGCACTTTGATGATGCTCTTCCCCCTCACAGGCGCCTGATTACAGGTACATTAAAAATGCATGAAGCATGCAACAACAATGCAGAATTCTTGACACATCTGAAAAATACTGATGTCTATCGGGACCCTTTGGGGGCCTTAGTTACTAAGACATCAATTATTCAAGATGTTATCCCCCATCCCGTACCACCCGCCTGAAAAACGGCACCACTAAAACACACTTATCTCGTTCCCGAGGAGAATTTACTGTCATTCAGACAACCTGCTGTTAGCAAGGGGAATACCAATATTTTTTATAAGATAATGAAATGCTCTATCCTTCCCCCAGTTACAGCTAAGTGGTGTCAAAACATAACTGACAGACATGGTATTCAAGGTACAATAAAAAATACATTTATGAGGCAGAATGTCTGGAATATCTTCAAGCTTATTTTCTTTCTGGGTTTTTTTAAGCCGTTCACTTGATGAAAGTTAAGTCTCAATGCAGCTATAGTCATGCTTCAGATTGGCTGCCTTGGGCTTTTCACTTATGCCCAAGTTACAAAGTGGATTTGGGGCAACTAAACAGTGATGGCTGAAAGGCAATGTGTGAAGTTGGATCAACTGCACATATATGACTTTGATGTGTCCGAATAAGGCAGAATCTTATGGCTGCTTCTATTTATATCTATATAAGCCCATGGCATAAAAGGCCAGAAAAGAACATTTGCCTTGACTCTCTTAAACCCCAAAGATATTTCTCTGTGTGCAGCCCCCCCCCCCCCCCCCCACCTCTCTCCCTCATGTTGAGTGGACAGTTGTTGTTGGCACAGCCACAGTGGTCGCAGTAAAACCTATAATGTCCTTTTAGCATCCAGCCCCAGCCAAGGTGATCGCACCCTTGGGTGGCGTGCTAACACTTGTCAAAACAAGGCCAAGTATCCCGACTAGGCCTTTAATCAGAAATGATTACCTCAGGTGACACACACACACACACACACACACACACACACACACACACACACACACACACACACACACACACACACACACACACACACACACACACACACACACACACACACACACACACACACACACACACACACACACACACACACACACACACACACACACCTCTGCTTGCCAGAATGGCCGCTCTCCTCTTGCTACACTCAAAAAAAGTACAGTTTTTATTGCAGCTAATTATACTTCTAGAACTGGACTACCACAAAGAAGTATTGAGGAATAGCAGACTAAAGCGGAAAATGTCCCGTGTTTTTACAGTGGCAGGCGTAAGTGCTGCACTACCATTATTGGATATTTTATCTGTATGTGCCTGTGCTAATTTGCAGGAATAAAACACGCCGCCTTCCTGTACCAAGATGGACTCCCGCTCGCTCTGCACGCCGTTTGTTCCCTCTGAATCAGATAAGGAGGTAAATAGAGATAGCAGCCAGCTTGACTTATCTATTTGTGAGAATTGCCGCTGGAAAGGTACAGTGGCTCCATGGTACGTGTGCTCCATCTGTTCCTGCTTTTGCTACACTTAAGTTCTTCTGTCTCCATGAGGTGAAATTAGGTCACCTCTAGGCACAGCGGGTGGGTCACATAATAAAAGGGACACAAAATGAAAGTTTTATTATTTATATCCTGGAAATTGGTTTCATGGGGGCAGATGCTATCAGGGCTAAAGGCAAGAGGGACTGAATTGACTTTTTAAAATATTATTCTCCCCTAAATTTGTATCTGTGTAATAAGAAAGAAAAGGTTACAAATGTTTCAGAGCTATCTTAATGTACATTCCTTGAACCAATTCCCACGGCACAGGAATTACACAATGCAGAAGCGATATACATATTATACATATGTACATAATGTATCACTGAAAGCTTTTTGTTTTTCTTCTGTGACACCACAATACATGAATGACTGGCCAACTTGATGTCAGCAATCACATTCTCAATGTTGTCACACGCACGTTACCCTGCTAGCTGGGCTCTTCTCGCTCATACTGATGGGCGAGAAGCGCCCAGCTAGCAGGGTAAGCACGCACCGTGACGCACGCATGCACGGCTCAACAATCTAGATTAATAGTGAAGGGAAAACAGCTCAGAACCCAACTTAAAACATGTCTCCACAAGGATTGTCCTGAATGTAACAAGAGTCTGGCAGAATGTAAGCCTGCTGGTGCAATGGCTACTTGATTTCAATTATTCCCAGCAGTGTAAACACGGAATGATATCTGCAAGCCAGGATAACGTGAGCTTAATTAGCCTATAGGTTCACTAATCTAATAATAATAGCTAGTCTAATCCCCGCTCTAAATAAAAGCACTTGTCAAATTGACACAGCAGCAGGCTTCATATAGTGGGCAATAGGAGACGTGCTTAAATTTTCAAACCAATCATAATAATGTGTCATATGACGTAGACACAGTGTGCCGCCAGGTTAGCTGATAAACAATATTAAGTATCTTAGCAGATGAGAGCAATATTTGCTATTTATATACGACGTCATGAACTTCATCCAGACAGAGCGACCCCAATCACATTCTCTTGACACAGTGTAGATGAGTGCATGTTCCTCCTTCGGCAACCAGATTCCGGGCTACCGAAAAATTCTTGACAGGTTCCATGGATGATATCTGAGAGATGGCAGTGATTTTTGCAGATTTACAGATCTGTTCCTCCGATCGGCTTTTACGCCCTTGAATTCTGAAATAACTGATGCTTCATCAACACAGCTACCGCTGCCATACTCTGTTCGCTGCCATAGTTGTTTACGCTTCTGCTGCGTCACACCTCGCCTACATCACCCCCCTGGGATCAGCCTAGGAAACTGAGAATGGAGCCTTCCCAACTTATTCCTACTCCTATCTGGGAGGGAGGCCAGACGTGTGTTGCTAAAAAATGTATGGGCTTTGAGAATATAACCTCAGCGATGTCACAACTTTCTAGTTGTTATACAGTACACTTCAGCGTCTATCTCTTGGAATATGGCACGGTTTATAAAACATGCAAGGGAGGAAAGAAGGACAGAGCGGGAGATTAAAAAAGGAGTAGAAAGAGAAAAGGAAGAGGAGGAAAAGACTCACAGCTCTCAAGCTGCATGGTACAGGTCTGAATGTCCATTGGAAAATTCTTCAAGTCCATAGGGCAGGACAGGATAAGAGTCAGCCTGAGATAGAGAAACAGATTGAAAGACAGAAGGGTAGCCATAGGTGAAGGCAACAACAGGCACAAAAGGGCTGAAGGAAAAATAACTAAACACAAGGAGAAATTACAGTAGAGGTAAACAAACCGCTTAGATGAAAAGAACAGCAAAAGAAATGATCAGAATAGAGCTGTGATTCTCAACTCGCATGCGACAGCATTTCTATTTCACAGTGTGCAATGCCATTGTAAACATATTCAACAACCGGAGTTTTTCCCCTTTTATGAGAAAAAGGGAGACGGGAAAGCGTACAGTGAGTTCCTGTGCCGTTTGATGACATAGCGCCACAGTAATGGTAAAGTAATTGGTGAAGACATCCCTACGTTTATTTATTGCGCTGCTGATGCATTAAGCCTTCAAGAAGCCTCAGAGAAGAGCGGGAGCTATTAGGGAGTCTGGGTAGAAGAGAGCGCTGTAATTACCTGCTGTAATGCATTGCCCCGGAGGAGGCAAGACAAGGGCCACCAGCGCTATAGGCATACAGGCACCCACTTGCTACTGTGTTATGATGACACAATGTTTCTTTTTCAGCAACCCAATATAGTGAATGCGATGATGACTGATTCCCCGTTGTGTTACGGCACACGGTGACGTTTGATCCAGGATTAGAAATCATTGTTACTAAGCAAATTGGAAACAAGAAGAAGAAGAAGAAGAAAAAACGCAGCAGAATTAGGCGATGATCTGCAATGTGTTGCAGGTTTGAGGACAACTGACTTGAATATGAAATGCTGCATGTCCCCTCTCTTTCCTAAGTCTTCTGTCACTTTCAGTACGTCTGATAAAGCAATAGTAATCAATATGATTAGCATTGGAAGATATTGGAAAAAACCACTGAAATTGTAACGATCCCCTCAATCCATGTTTGAGGGACTATTATCAATGCTAGTATACAGTGCTGGCCTAGGACCCCACTCGCTCATTTGTTTTGGTGCAAAAGGTGTCCACCATTTGAACCATTTACAGACTGGAGCCTCCATTTTTTTGGGCTATATTCAAAAGATCTTCAGGTATATTTGTGGAAAGGGATATATGATTGATTGATTGAAAAGTTTATTTCTATAGGGACAGATACATAAACATAGAGCATTCCCAGGAAACAGTCTTTGTTATATATCCTGACATTTATAGCCTAAGCTAGTTTGCAATGTTTGTCCCTAGATGTTATAAGGCAAATATAAAAACAGGGTACAGAATACAGACTATAGAATACAGCTGTTAGGTTACACAAAATATAAAACATAAAACAAATATATAATATGATGCTTTGGAATAGACCACTTTAAATGTTTTAAATTCTTTATAAAAGCACAAAAAAATCTGTTACTCAGTGGTTTTAGTTCAAATATTACTGATGTTTCTTGTTTTTTAATTAAAAATGTTTTAACAAACTATGTTATATGGCATCAGGGTGTGACAGTTCATTTAGGACCATGTGAAATGTTCAAAGCGAGGGGTGAGAACCAGAGGGGTGTAAGTGACATTTAAATTGGTCCTGACTGTTTATTAAATTCAATCTTTAATATGAAAATGTCATAAACATGTGGATGACAATATACTTAACAAACAATATTTTCACATTCACTTAAGAAAATGTGTTTTTATCTATTTTTAATTGCAAGAAAGTCATCCAAGAAAGTCATATATAACTCATTTTCAACTCAAGATGATACTTAGGCCCAGATGGTTCTCACCCCTCGACAGCATCTCTTCTCTTCTAGCACATCAAGCAAGAACTCTGTCTTTGTTTCACACTCTCAAATCAGTGGAACACATGTTTAACATGCAACGCACGCATCACTATTCAGATTACAGTAATCACAGTAATGTGATTACATCAGATTAATCAGTGCCATGGCAAATTTATGAATGACTTCCACTTGTCATTGCAGCTGCTTTTGTGTTTTACGACTAAACTCTTTAATCCCTGATGCAATTCTCTAACGAGCCATGACGACACTCAGTGGCTCCGCCCCCTTGATTTTGTGAGAATTGCCATTACATTACCTGATGCTGTACAGAACACTGCCATCTTTGAAGATTCGTAGCAGCTTGTTGTCAGTGGTGACCTCGTGGAAGTTGGCTCCTTTCTCGTTTGCGAAGAAGAGGTCAGGTTTCCAGATTGAGTCCAACATGGAGGGGTCCAGGTCGAGGGAGTCATCTGGGTATTCGCTGTATGCCAGACGAGGGTCATTCCATTTTTGCCGTAGAAACACATTGAGCCTGTAGTCCTGTGGAAGGACTCGTGGTAGTTAGTGGAAAGTACATCACAACACAACAGGGGTGGTAGTTTAGTAGTCTGGTATTCTTCTGAGCAGATATAGTATGCTGTGACAAACCTATGTATCGCATGCTGTGGGTCATAAACTGATTATGGTTCGGTATGGTATGCTTATGATTATGGTAAGTACACCCTTAGTGAGTATAACCTAAGCGTTTGTTCACACCAGACGCTTATCAGAAGCAGAGCTGAAGCTGAAGCCACGCTGAAGCTGAGCTCATGCTAAACTGGTCACACAAGAAGCACTCTCTTTTCCTCAGCGCCTTGACCCCACCCACAACTTCCATTGACTTCATGCCTGGCAGCTTCACGCTTGGAAAATAGAACTGAATCCTGAACGATCGTTTCAGCGCAGCTTCAGCGTGGCTTGAGCGTGGCACGCACGCAGCCATGCCGAAATGAAGCTTGTGACTTCAGCGTTGCTTGAGCGTTGCTTCGGCATACCATACGCCTGTATGACATGTCATCTTCATCCGAAAGGTCCTTACACATCAAGAGCGATGCGAATATACGGCACGAAATTGCGATGCGAGTTTTGACCCACCTGTCAATCACAGCCACAGATGTGTACACGTCGGAAGCGAATTTCTGAAAAATCGAACGTGGTTCGAAAAAATAAACACTGCAATAACGCTCAGCGAAACTTCGCCGTCGGTATGCACGGTTGCATTGACTGATATAGGTTCGGAAAATATTATTGACGTGCAAATTAATCGCACGAAAAAAACGTGCTCGGTGTGTAAGGACCTTAAGTCTTGGCAACCACTTAGACTTCAAATGACATGTCTCTGAGCTCAAACTAGAGTGAACATCATCATCTTCTTCGATGATGAGCGATGCAGACATGAGCCCTTTTTTGTACAGCGGCTCTTTCTTTTGGACTGGTAGGTTTCACTATCATTTACTATGTCTGGCCAGTGTATAATGGCGTACAAAACACAGAAACAATGAGAAACAATAAGCCTTTGTTCACACCATAGGCAGAACTGATGCTTGACTCACGCTGAATGTGAGCTCACGCCTAACCGTTCACACCAGGCACTCTCCTTTCCTCAGTCTAACCGTTCACACCAGACACTCTCCTTTCCTCAGTCTAACCGTTCACACCAGACACTCTCCTTTCCTCAGTCTAACCGTTCACACCAGACACTCTCCTTTCCTCAGCACCGGGCTCGGAGCTGCTCCACCGGCCCCCTCCCCCCTCCATTCACTTCATGCATGGCAGCTTCAAGCTTCACGCGTCACGCTTGGAAAATAGGACTGAATCCTGAACGATCGCTTGAGCAAGGCGTGAGGATGCCTAAATGAAACTTGTGGGTTCAGCGTAGGTTGATTTGATTTGATTTGATTTATTAGGATCCCCATTAGCTTATGCTTTGCATAAGCTACTCTTCCTGGGGTCCACATAGAACATTAAACATTATACATTTACAAGCAAGACAATCATATAGGCAAAAATAATACAAATTATTTGAGCTTAGGTTGAGCGTTGCTTCGGCGTATATGGTGTGAACGGCCACTAAGCCAGGCCAACGGCTGAAGAAAAGTAATTTGAATACATTTGTAACTGTGCAATTACTTCACATTTATGTTTCTATATTTCTATATCTGAAATAACAAATCTAGGCCATGTTCCCCACATTTATCACAACAAAAAGCATGCTTGACTAAAGCTTACAATGACATCATTAGTGTTGTGTTTCTCTGGGCTGAAGTGACTGGAGGGCTGGCCCTCTGGACACCCTTTAACAGTTCACTGCGGTGCTGTGCTGACCCAGCAGCCCTGCTAAGGCAGACTTCAGGGCAGCCATTCCCCCCCTTCTCCTCTATTCCTCTTTCACTTCCCCCCTTTTCACTCATTTTCTCAATTTTTCATTTTAATTGCAGAGTGGACAGTTCATTATCTGTGTGTCAGGGGCCCATTGGTCTCGGAAGGTTGCGCTGATATGCTCCAGAAAACAGAAACGAGGGAACGGTCCCGGCACTGAGTGGATTAACAAAGAAGTCGGAAAGATGACGGCGGGAGTGTTTTTGGAGACTTCATTTATAAATGATGGGAAAAGCTACAATCATATCTTCTCACAAAAATGTCTCGGAACAAGATGATTAAATGTAATGATGAATGAACGTCTGGGGTTTGTGCTGCTTCTGCACAGCTCTGTGTGTGTGTGTGTGTGTGTGTGTGTGTGTGTGTGTGTGTGTGTGTGTGTGTGTGTGAGTGTGTGAGAGTGTGTGTGAGTGAGTGAGTGAGTGAGTGAGTGAGTGTGTGTGTGTGTGTGTGTGTGTGTGTGTGTATGTGTGTGTGTGTGTGTGTGTGTGTGTGTGTGTGTGTGTGTGTGAGTGAGTGAGTGTGTGTGTGTGTGTGTGTGTGTGTGTGAGTGAGTGAGTGTGTGTGTGTGGCTGGTTTTCTCCATCCTTTCTCAGATTCCTTGGCAGTCTTCTTGCTGTCACCAGCACCGGCTCGGACAGTTGGCGCTGGCCTTGTCTGACCCTCGTCTCTCTGAACTTTTAACGCCGACCTTAGTCACCTTTCACCCGCATGCTGCCTCTCTCTTTAACGTTTTTCTTGGGAATTTTTCCTTGTGTGCATTTAAGGCTGGAGGTGCTGGGTAGGATAGGATGTAGAATACCTAGATTGTTTACCTGGCTAAAATCTGTTCTACCTTTGTTTTTCGCTATGCTTGTCCTATATAAATCTGTTCAACTTGGTTCTTTGATTGTGTTTAGGTAGATCTAGCTAGACACAATCTGTTTAAAGTCCTCTGAGACATGCTTGTGCAAAAGGGCTATAAATAAACAAACTTGAATGATAATGATGTTTAGATGAAAGAAACCTAATTTCAAAATTACAGGAAGTTCTTACCATGGTAGTTTCTGTGATGGACCCAAAGCTGTTGATGAAAATATTGCAGGTGACATTCACAGGTGGGCCTGAAGGAAAAGAAAACAACAGAATTTAGATCACATTCCCATCAGATCGCATTTCATGAGACAAGCTGCCGTCTGAAAATACTATTATCTCCTGTTTTTTTTTATCTGTCTGCATTATTTTGGATGATTAAATGAACATAAATACACATTATGTGCGAGCTAACTAACTATTTAGCCTTCACAATCACAGCACAGATGCACCAGTGCTTGTTTTTAGAGAAACCAATGCCTCTTCATTTCCATACATGTCTGTGACATTCAAAGTGATTCTCCAGAGGGCTACTGCAATGGCCTCCCTCGGCATACACTACCTTTGAAGTTGGGTCTGATGCGGGCGTCATATCCTGACGTTCTTCCCATGAGCTTGTCCAGGAAGTCAGAAGGCGACAGCTGCGGTCCTGCCCTGCTGGGGGGCTTTATCTCCTCCTTACAGGAGCTCTGTCTGACATCAGGGAGGGAGAAAGAGAGAGAGAGAGAGAGAGAGAGAGAGAGAGAGAGAGAGAGAGAGAGAGAGAGAGAGAACCAATATGAAGAGAATGAAGAATACAGAGCAGCGGAGCAGTGTGTGTGTGTGTATGTGTGTGTGTGTGTGTGTGTGTGTGTGTGTGTGTGTGTGTGTGTGTGTGTGTGTGTGTGTGTGTGAGAGAGAGAGGGAGAGAGAGGTGTAGGGGTGGTGAAAGAGAGCAAGTCAGTCATCAGCAAAAAAACACCCAGCGGTGGATGAGGAAATGAGAGTGAAAAATGAGGATGGAACGGTCTTGCCTCAGCTGGTGACTA
The DNA here is from genome assembly GCF_964638095.1 of Poromitra crassiceps. Classification (NCBI taxonomy): domain Eukaryota; kingdom Metazoa; phylum Chordata; class Actinopteri; order Beryciformes; family Melamphaidae; genus Poromitra; species Poromitra crassiceps. The sequence continues at coordinate 27,647,399 of NC_139634.1, forward strand.
AAAGCTCATCTATTTCCCATCATGTGTGAGAGTGATTGTGCTTGTTAGAGCACAATCACTGTGCTCCAACCACCTCTTGTGTACAGAGAGGCAGGAGACAAACAAAAGGTAAACGTGTTCCTCCCCCCTGTTGCCTTCTGCTTGTGGCTCAGCAGGTGGAAGGCAAGACAGATTGATGGCTCAATTGCAACTCGCTGAATTCTTCGCACCCCGACGGAAGGAGGCTGTTTGGGCCCGCTACAGCTACAGTACAGCGTACGCGTGGGTTGTTGTAACCCAGCTCTATTTTTAAACATGCACTCGCACTGTCTATGGTTTTACCAATTTCACCAATAGTCATCTGAATAAAAGGCTTTGAAACTTTTTACCGGAAGAGTGCCTTGGACCTTTCTTCTTTTTTGGGACTTTTGTGTTACTGTACTTTTGTGTTTTTTTGTGTTCCACCTGGTTGAATTTCAGAGCACTCCGCACCTTTTCTTTCTGAAATGCTACTGAAATGTCACACCAGGGAGGAAGGTGTTCAAAGCAGCTCCAGAGAGGCTCAGGCAGCCATTGACAGGCATAACCAACAGGGCATGGAGAAGGAGGGAGAGAGGGGGAGAGAGAGAGAGAGATAGGGAGAGGGTGACAGAAAGAAACTCTCAAGCCCTCTTCAAGCCTATGGAGCCTGCCCATCACTGCACGGCAGGGTGATGGATCGGTTCTCTGACTGGCCCCTGCTGTAGCACAGCTGATTGCACCACATGCTTTTGATGCCATTGTTAATAGTTCACAATCCGTCAAGATCCGGACCTCTGCAAAGTACAGATGGTGATTCCAATCCCTGCCCCAAGGCAGAGCTTTACTGAAGCCCTACTACAGTACGTTCTCATGAGTGTCACATCCTGCTGTATGTAAAGCAGCCACATATAGATATAGACCAGGGCTTTTCAAAGTGTGGGAGAGTGAGCCTCCCCTCAGAGAACATAAATACACAGCTGCCCCCCCCTCCCCCTAATTATTATTGCTATTATTACTATTATTGTTGTATGTTCCACTCAGGCATAAAAACAAGTTAGCTGTAAACATCTTTATCCTTATTCTTTAAGATCTTTATCCTTTTTTTGCCCAAACATCTTCTTTTAAACATTTTAAATGTCTTTATCCACTCTGAAGGACTTTTCAACACGTTCATGCTTAAATTGTGGGACAATAATGTAACCCTGCAGTCCAATAAGTCAACTGAAAACAGTCTCGCCAAAACGAAATCATCGCTGCGCACCATGCACTGCTTTTCATATCACTGTCTCAACACTGTGCATAAATCCTTTACATTATGTGCTCGCTGCAATAATTGGATCAGTTGTGCCTCTTTAATGTGCTCACCCCTACTTTAGTGGGAATGAATCCCTCGTTACTGAACTGGCACATTCAGCCCTCAACTCTCCACTGTGATAGCTGATGTGTGGTGAGCGTTCTGGCGCAAACTGGCTGCCGTGCATCACCCAGGTGGGTGCTACACATCGGTGGTGGATGAGTTGAGTTCCCTCCCATTTCCCTCCCCTGATATGTGAAGCGCTTTGAGTGTCTTGAAAGGCGCTATATAAATCCAATCAATTATTATTATTATTATTATTATGAGTCTGTGTCTTTGATGCAGATAGACGGGTGATGCGGGGGCACACTGGAGAAAGGAATAAATGCAGATGATCCTCTCTACCTGTAGTGTAGCCTTGACCGCTACTTGCTTTTAATCATGGTCAATGTGGAAAAGCCTCACTCACACAGGTATGTTGAGCTGAAGGGGATGAACACCAACACTTTTATAGCCTGGCAGGGGAGCCTCGTCGGGACCAATCGATGAAAATCCAAACTTTAAATAATCGGCGTCATACTTCCGTTTTCTGCTCTCACCGGACGTCGTCTCCTCTCTCACTGTAGATACTAAATATCGCTTCATTGGCATTTTGCCCCATGGCACGCATAGCTGAAGTTGGCTAATCAGTTTTTTTAATCTCTTTTCTTCTCTCTGATCCCCCCCCTCAAGCCGTGCTTCCCCTCGAGTTCTCTGGCACCCCCCAGGGGAGGGGAGGCGCGCCTCACACTTTGAAAAGCGCTGATATCGACCACATCCTCAAGGATTACAGGATGGAAGAGTTTTAAACACTTCAAGGATGGAGTTGTGCTGATCCCCTGAGATCATCTGCCTTCTCTAATTGTCTATGGAAAGAGTTTGGAAATTATACCATGGTGATGAATGGGAATCCGTGGGACTTCTTCACCAAGTTATATTTATGAAGATATGGTTTAATACGCTGTTGCGTATTACAGTGGCATAGATACACACATCTTGCCATTTAAATGTTACATTAAGTCACACAGTAGGGGGCCGTAGCTAGGGATAGGAAAGTGGTAGAGAGTCGGGATTCGAGGGGTGACTTTGGGGAGTGGCCTTGAGATAACTATTGTTATGATTTGGCGCTATGTAAATATTAAATTGATTGATTGATTGATTGATAGGGGGATATGGGTGGTGGAAGGGGGGAGGGGGGCAAAGGAAAAGGGGATAGGGATAGGAAGGTGGTAGAGTTGGGATTGGAGGGGTGGGTGAAGGGAGTGGCTAGGTGGATGGGGGGTGGGTGCAAGGAAGGGCGGGGGGGCGAGGGAAAGGGGGCCAGCTAGGGACAGGAAGGTGTAGACCAGGGGTGGGCAACATTTTTTTCCCATACTGACTTACATCAAGTAAGCAAAGGGCCACACATTGGACATCATACCTGCCAACACTTAACCCTCTCTCCCATCGTGATTGGTAATTTCTTGTTAATCTCCCGATATAATAGTGATACAAATCCAATGGCTGTAGCAGATGAGATTTATTAACATATTTCTGCCTTTTATTGAGTTTTTGGCAGTTGTGTTGTTTTGTTTTTCTTTGAGGAACTCGGGGGCCGGATTGAGAAGGTCCAGGGGCCAGGTCCGGCCCTGGGGCCGCATTTTGCCCATGTGTCGAGATTTGAGGGGTGGGGGTTGTGGTTAGGGCGATGTGGGTGGTGGGGCGTGGTGCCATAAAGCTGATGGCCTTTTTCCATACAAAAAGCTGGTCTCGCTCCGCACGGCCGATATGGCTGTGTCGAAAGTCACAGCTGAAACGGTGGATAAACATTGCATTTCCTCTTAAGTCCTTCAAAATAAAACGAAAAAATAAAATAGATAACTCCCGTTAGTTGGTCAGTGGAGAGATTTTAGTACAAAGAAGTCGCAGCAGGAAATGCTTTCATCAGCTCGGCAGTAACTTGACACGGGTCCGAGCGATGAGGAAAGGGTCAAATAAAGCAGTTACAAAGCGAAACACAGGAGCTAAACTAAACCTCAAACCACAGAGATTCAGTTGGAAGTACTGAGAGCTAAAACACAAGAGGCGCTTTTAAAACCGGCTTTCTCTCTGTTCTCTCCACTCTGCAGCACAGAGACACATGAGTTTCACATCGCTGTGCTCGCAGCACAGCTGAGGGGGGGGGGAAGGGGGGTCATCATGGGTTGTCCACGGTTGGGCAGTCCGCTTGAAGGCGGGTCCGGTGCGCTTTGGCCTCAGAGTAGGTCCATCTCGAGCGCGGCTCAGCACACAAAAAATTAATGGCTACAGAAATCGATGCGGTATGGCATGGCTTGGCGTGGCCAAAGGTGCCAGTGGCAAAGCCCTACAGTATGAATTATGGCCACACCACTGTGCCATGTTGAACTCATGAGCCACTTCTTAACATGCATGGAGGCACAGAACATGCATCTTTAACATCATACTCACATAATGTACCCATAGACACTCATACTCAGAATATTTCACTCTTTCTTACACTCAACACTCCTCTAACTTCAGTCCACTGCTCCTGGCTGTACTCTATAGTTTTGCTGATGTACTGATACCCCTGACCCCTGTTCATCCTTCTCTCTCTCTCTAGCTTTTTTCTTTCTCTCATGCACACACACACACACACACATGGGGCGGCTTTAGCTCAGGAGGTAGAGCGGGTCGGCCAATGACGCAAGGGTTGGCGGTTCGATCCCCGCTCCCTCCCAGCTGCTGTCGCTGTGTCCTTGGGCAAGACACTTAACCCTCCTTGCTCCCGATGGTGTGTAGGCACCCTGTGTGGCAGCCTGCCGCCATCGGTGTATGAATGGGTGAATGTAGACTATCTACTGATTGTAAAGCGCTTTGGATAAAAGCGCTATATAAATGCAGGCCATTTACCATTTACACACACACACACACACACGGAGATGGATAGATGGTCAGACTCCTACACATACAGCAAGTAATGTATAACTTTAAGCAAGCCCCTGGTTGTCTTTGTGGGTTGTGTGCCTGTTTGAAAAGAGACCAAAGCACAAGAGTAAATATCCTCTGTTGTTCAAGTCTGAGTTTCTCTGAACGGTGGATTATTTACTTACGGTATTTTGCCCACAAGCATTCAAAAAGCAAACGGCTGTGACAGTAATCTATTTAGTCCTCAACAAATAACGACAGAAGAAAAATGGGTCTCCTCTAATACAATTGCACATGTTGGCAGAGATTTCTGGATGCTTTCTGACAGGGCTCGCAGATGACTGATGAAAACCTAACATCAATTCTCAGGAGGGTGTCCATTATATGACATTCCTGTCAGGAAAATCGCAAAATGGTTCACAATCACAACAGTCAGAAAACGATCAGTCCAGTCTTGTCAAGACTGTAAGCCAGGCCCATAAGACACCTCTCTTTCCCCCCCTATACATCAAAGAGTCAATGTTCTGAAGCCAAAGCTATTAGCCAAGACATACACTTCCAGAGCAGATTGTGCTGAAATACAGCTTGGATCTGTGCAGCTGACTGTGCTTGAGTCATTTCTGCTTGCTGCTGCTAATAAACATTGAAGAAACAGCTCAGTAGGAGGTTCCTCAGCTGTTAAAATGGCTTTTATGGCGCTGCTACCATTGTTGGAAGCAATTTAACTGTGAAAGCTTGTCAGCCTTTCAAAGAACTTTACCGATGACATTTCTTCATACTGACAAAAAGCATTTTTTCATGCTATTCTGCATTACATTGATTTTTCTTTCTTTCTTTACCTGTCTGCAATTCACTTTTTCATAGGGCATGTACACTGTAGTAATCGTGCATTCCTTTATAACTGGGGACTGGTAATCTTACGACTTCAAAGGTCATGAGCTGGGCGGTGACGTCATCAGAGCTGGTATTTCCCATTCCAAACTCGTAGGAGCCTCAGCAGCCCCAACCTCAAAAATCCAAGATGGCTGCGCCGCGCAACAACAGTAGTAGTAATCGTAGTAATATTGTTTAGCACTTTTGTTTTGTTTGTGTCTCATTAAATCAGCTGTACACACAGCACTGCCTAACTTCTATCTGTGTGGACATGAGGCTGCAGTGTTTGTATGCGCAAAATGCCACGAAATGCCATGTTGTCAATTGTTATTGCTAACAATGGCTAGCCTGGCTAGCGACTGGACTGGCCAATGAACAGCGAACTTCCCAGCTCAAGTTTTCTGCAAATGGAACGCTAACAAAACGGATGTGATGTCATTTAGCCTCCACATCCCAGTTATTTTGTGATAAAGGAACGCACGATAAGCTATTGCACTCTGTGGTGAGGTTCACAGCTGAATCTCTAACCTGTGGGAGGGTTCTGTGCCTCCACCCTCGGGGGCCTCCATCACCTCTCCCATCAGCCTTCATGCATTTCTAATAGGACTCCTCACTGGCTACAACGGCGCTCGAGTCCTCTGGCCATTTTATGTCCCCGAGACTTAAAGTTGAAGAGAGACACAAACCGACAAAAATCAGCAGTAAAGCTATTTACATGCAAGCTTGTCAAAAGATTTATATATTTTTTTGTCACACAAATATCCGCCGGAAGATTTTGCAGTTGTGTCAGCGATTGTGACGCCTGACAGAGGTTTTAAGATGCAATAAGAAACCAGTTAAAAAGAAACATGGGCTGTCAATATGTCAAATGAATAACGTTTTCAAATTTATTAGTTTTATATTGCCATTTGGAGATTTGCATACACACATAATGAAAGAAAACAGATGTTAAGCACTTTCAGTTTATGCACACAACACTCTAAATTAGGCTACTGTATATCTATTGGCTATAACATATAACACAGCAAATGTGGTGGCTTCTCAAAAACCTTCCAAATGCACATGTTCTTTGTCTGAAGAATTCAATTATTATTAAGATGCTAGCTGGCGACATTTAATGAGTTTGACCTTTTGCCTGCCCCTACATCTCTTTCATCGGAGCATCCGTGCCAGACTGATGTCAAGAATACATATTCTTTCTTTCCCTCGTTCTTCTTCTTTATTTGAGCAATTTGTGGTAACTAGTCACTTCGTCAGAATCTTGTTTTACAGTAGTTTTATTTGGCTTGCACCAAAAGAAAAATGAAAGCAATGTTGTTAATCTTGTATCTCCCAGTCCTGCACAGAAAAGAAAAAGCTGTGTATTTCCCCAGCTGAAATGCAATTGCAAAGATATATATATATATATATATATATATATATATATATATATATATATATATATATATATATATATATATTTATTTATTTTTTGCTAGGCTACAAAAAAAGTGGTTTTATGAAAAGGTAGGAGAATTGCATCATAACTGCTGAGAATTCATTTTGGTGAAGATGAGAGTCTGTCTGCAAAAGTTCAGTATGCCATCTTCTTTGTTTTTAGAAAACATTAATTTCTATTTTTATTCAATTTTAAACTGGAAATTTCTGAACAATTAAATTAAACATTCAATATTGAATTTTGTGATGGACAGGACTATTAAAATGACCACAATAGTTTGTATGCTGATTGCTCCTCCTTTACTCATAGTAAGTCAAGGCAGTGTAGTCTGCTGACAGTCTCAGGTATGAGAGGAAAACACTGTCAATTGCTTTTTGCTGCGTCAGCAAATCGGAAACCACCGTCTGAAGACAACACAGGCAATTTAAGCTTGTCATCAATGGTTTATTCAATCCACCCTGGTAACATTTTCAGCCAGCTATAACTTTTAGTCAAAGTAAGGTCATTCCTATCATGTGCACACTTGACCAGCATACATTTTCAGGGAAGCAGTGTTGACCATGGTAGCCTTGTTTCTTCATTTGTCACATGGAAAAGTCCATCAAATTATGGACAACTTTGCCTATAAACACCCAATCATGTGCTAGCATTGGCGAATATCCTGCCTCTGCCTATCACTGACACAATGTTAGTGCTATAGCTAGCTATCAGCCAGCTCAAACTGGAATCACACTGTGCTTGATGGCCTACCTACAGCAGAGGTTCCAAAGCAGCCAATTGTTGCCTTTGCATTTTGATTAAACTATGATTTTAGACTGCGCACACACTCTTTTCCAACATTCTAAAAAGCAAACATGAACATGAACAGCAACAGCAACCCTCATGTACTGTGGGATAGCATTTCTAGTTTGCAATTTGAAGACAATGCAAGCTACTGCATGTGACTGACAGACTGTCACATCGCTCAAGGATTGGTAATGCTGGCTGTCAATCAAAAGTGGGCGAAGCCCATGTTCATTGACACGACACTGGAGCCCTTATAGAGGCTTCCGGGTCAGAGTTCACCCTCTCCCCTCTGACTTCGATACAAGCATTAAGCTTGTTACATTGTATCTTTTTGTAGACGTTGTTTGTTTTGATGTTAAGTCCGCCTCTTGTTAGGCCATGTCCACACGGAGACGGAAGCTATCTTTTTTTTTTTCGTTTCAGAAAAGTTTTCCATAAACATGGAAACGTTTCAAGAAATGTGTGTATCCACATGAAACCACTGAAACCGCTGTAGAATAACAGAGAAAGACAATCTCGTCAATAATGGCATACAACCTCTAGGGGCGCACAGTCTATAATGTGTATCTCACTGTAGCAGCAGCTTAAACCCTTGGCTTTGCGGGGAGGTTTGCCATGTCGATGAATAAAATGATGAAACCTACAGTATACAGGCAAATGCAGAGCTGTTCAGCAGGGCTGATGGTCTCCCTGTAGCCTACAATATAGAACGTTAACTATCGGTGACATTCCTGATATCATCCACTTCCATGATCTTTAGACATGTTGCAAACACATCCCAGCGTATTGGCCGCTCCTGCACATCACAGCACAGGCTAAATGATGCAACATAAATATACATTATATAAACTCATGGCATAAATGTGTTTTTATTGGAAAAAGTCGGAGTGGACACGAGCGGATATCACAGACATCACAGTGCAACCGCGTGTTCCTCAAACCTCTCACTTCCCTATTCACGTTGTATTTACGAGGGCTATATATAGGGCAAGAGAGTATGTTGGTTACACTCAGGGTTTAGATTTCATTTCATTTCATTTTGTCCAATATTAAAATATTCCAGAATTGCATGTTGTATTAAAAATAAATATAATTTCTATCTAACACGTTAAGCCTGATTTTGTTTGTGTTATTGTAAAAATGTAGCCGCCGCTAAGCCTTCTGGGAAATATCCGATGAAGGGAGGGGAGGGGTGGATGGGTAGAGTCAGCTGTGTGGAGCCCTGAGGATGTTGTAGGCTACACGCTGTTCTCCGTGTCCACTTGTTGCTGACGGTGGTAATAGAGGAGCATTATATTTTGCTGCAAGATCCCCACTGCTGTAGCACGAACGCTACTGCCATGATTGTTATTGTTGCTGGTGGAGAGAGGTGGGGCGTCATCGTTTCAGGAAAGATGCGTATGGGTTGTAAACACGGAAATGCAAGGGTGGCGTCTTCAGATTTAATCACTCTGGGACCCGTTTTGAAAAATTAGCGTATACGGCCAGAACGTATAGTCCCAGAACGCGGTTCCATCTGGACGAAACGGCTATATGACAAAAAACTTTAGCGGATACACCTAAAGTCGTCTCCGTGTGGACATGGCCTTAGTGTCCTGTATGTCTAAAACTGAACGAGAGAGTGTGTTCATCGTGACGGAGCGCTCACAAACCACAAGAGTGAGCTGGTCAGACAAGCTGCATCAGCTGGGCTATCCATGAAAGCTAACAAGGTAAGCTTTGCCCCACTTACAGTCATGGACAGCTCATCGTACAGTATGTTCACGAACTGCGCGATTGCTGGACTGCCTAACATTAATGATAAATATTGATACCTGGGAGCCTTGGTGCCGTGACACAGACCATCAGATGGTCAGTGTGGGCATGGAGGGCTGACAGACTGTCCAGTGGAGATGCTTCTTTTTGAGTTCCTGATGATGTGATGATCAAGTCAAAATGTGGGTAACTGTGGTCCTATGAGCAGCAAATTATAGTGACTGACGATCCATGAACTCCCATAGAGGTATGTCAACTAATGCTCTTCCAAAGTGAAATGTCACTTCACGTTTTCACTTCACGATTCAATGTTGGATTTCAGTGGCCAGAAGGCTCCGGTAAAGAATGAGAGGCAGCATGCAGAAGTAGCAAAGTGTTGCCCATTTCCAGTGTAGTGCATCATTTAGTTTGAGGGAATATATAACCATACGCAGTAAAAGCAACGGAGCTGTCATCCTGAATACACAGTACATATGGCTGAAATGTATAAGGACATAAATGGACTGCGGGAAGAGAGGCAAGGACAGGGAGAGACCAGCCATTCCTTACAGTCTACGAAATTCTCTTCTTCATCTATTTTCTCCTCACATTAAAACTATGTGGAGAGACTTCAATGTTAAATGATTGCCTTTGGACGTACCTTGCTCTTCATCACAAACCACAGAACTGGTTGCTGACTAGTATTCACTGAATGTATTTGTACAGTTCTAAAGTCCATTATTTTACTGTGTATATATAGCTAAATGTTGTTGTGCCTCAGTGTGCAGAACTCGCTATCTAGTTAGATCATAATAATAATAAGTTAGATAATTGCATAAGTTCTGCCTATGCCTGCATATGCTTTTAATTGCCTTTTCATTAGGAAGCCGGTGATGAGAAAAGCATATCAGTTGGGAATATGGCCGTAACTTGGATGCTGTGATGAAGGCACTGGGGCTAAATTAGTGCCATTACACACCCATGCATGAACATACCAGGTTTTTAGTGGCATTACCATAATGGAGACTGAACAGAACTGCTCTCTCTGCCTGTTAAAACACATTGAACTGCTCTCTGCCTGTTAAAACACATTGAACTGCTCTCTCTGCCTGTTAAAACACATTGAACTGCTCTCTCTGCCTGTTAAAACACATTGAACTGCTCTCTGCCTGTTAAAACACATTGAACTGCTCTCTGCCTGTTAAAACACATTGAACTGCTCTCTCTGCCTGTTAAAACACATTGAACTGGTCTCTCTGCCTGTTAAAACACATTGAACTGCTCTCTGCCTGTTAAAACACATTGAACTGCTCTCTCTGCCTGTTAAAACACATTGAACTGCTCTCTCTGCCTGTTAAAACACATTGAACTGGTCTCTCTGCCTGTTAAAACACATTGAACTGGTCTCTCTGCCTGTTAAAACACATTGAACTGCTCTCTCTGCCTGTTAAAACACATTGAACTGCTCTCTGCCTGTTAAAACACATTGAACTGGTCTCTCTGCCTGTTAAAACACATTGAACTGGTCTCTCTGCCTGTTAAAACACATTGAACTGGTCTCTCTGCCTGTTAAAACACATTGAACTGCTCTCTGCCTGTTAAAACACATTGAACTGCTCTCTGCCTGTTAAAACACATTGAACTGCTCTCTGCCTGTTAAAACACATTGAACTGGTCTCTCTGCCTGTTAAAACACATTGAACTGGTCTCTGCCTGTTAAAACACATTGAACTGCTCTCTGCCTGTTAAAACACATTGAACTGGTCTCTCTGCCTGTTAAAACACATTGAACTGCTCTCTGCCTGTTAAAACACATTGAACTGCTCTCTGCCTGTTAAAACACATTGAACTGCTCTCTCTGCCTGTTAAAACACATTGAACTGCTCTCTGCCTGTTAAAACACATTGAACTGCTCTCTGCCTGTTAAAACACATTGAACTGCTCTCTGCCTGTTAAAACACATTGAACTGCTCTCTGCCTATTAAAACACATTGAACTGCTCTCTGCCTGTTAAAACACATTGAACTGCTCTCTGCCTGTTAAAACACATTGAACTGCTCTCTCTGCCTGTTAAAACACATTGAACTGCTCTCTGCCTGTTAAAACACATTGAACTGCTCTCTCTGCCTGTTAAAACACATTGAACTGCTCTCTGCCTGTTAAAACACATTGAACTGCTCTCTGCCTGTTAAAACACATTGAACTGCTCTCTCTGCCTGTTAAAACACATTGAACTGCTCTCTGCCTGTTAAAACACATTGAACTGCTCTCTCTGCCTGTTAAAACACATTGAACTGCTCTCTGCCTGTTAAAACACATTGAACTGGTATCTCTGCCTGTTAAAACACATTGAACTGCTCTCTGCCTGTTAAAACACATTGAACTGCTCTCTCTGCCTGTTAAAACACATTGAACTGGTCTCTCTGCCTGTTAAAACACATTGAACTGCTCTCTCTGCCTGTTAAAACACATTGAACTGCTCTCTGCCTGTTAAAACACATTGAACTGCTCTCTCTGCCTGTTAAAACACATTGAACTGGTCTCTCTGCCTGTTAAAACACATTGAACTGCTCTCTGCCTGTTAAAACACATTGAACTGCTCTCTCTGCCTGTTAAAACACATTGAACTGCTCTCTCTGCCTGTTAAAACACATTGAACTGCTCTCTCTGCCTGTTAAAACACATTGAACTGCTCTCTCTGCCTGTTAAAACACATTGAACTGCTCTCTCTGCCTGTTAAAACACATTGAACTGCTCTCTCTGCCCGTTAAGACACAATGCACATTGCTCTGTTAAAACACATTGCTCTGTTAAAACACACATTGCTCTAATCTCCCGCCAATGAAATTGCCCTTGACGTCACTCCCATAAAAGACTCAGTTTGTGGTTGAAAGTGTGTCTTTTTGACAGGAAACACAACTTTCCATAACTCCATGGCCTACCAAATCATACAAATGGACTCATACCACTGACAGGCCTTCAATCTACGCTTCATGGTAATACACTGACATGTAATTTTTTTGTCTTTATGACCTATGCAGACCTGGTCTTCACTCTACTGTACTGCACTGTACTGTACATGATGGCCTATGGCTGCAGCTGTCCCCTTTTGATCAATAGCCTCATTGGGGAGTGGGATTTGGAGCACACTGCAATTTACCCACGCACATTTATCTTCAGTGATGTGACCACTGCCACTCCTGTACAGTGACACCTCTGGCTATGGAAACACAGACAGAGATGGAGATTCCTCCTTTCCAACTGTACCTGGGAAACTATAGCTCGACATATGGGGGAATGAGTGAAAAGTAGCTTAGTGCTAGTTTCAAGCTCTTGTTTTGTCTGTGAAGCTGAGCAGTATAACAGCTTAAACTATCAAACAAATTGTACATTTCCAATGATTCCCAGCATCAAGACTAAGCTGATGACAACATCACGCAAATCGACAAAAAATAAAGAAGACCCAAGGGCAAGGCAACCTGCTGATCCATTGTGTCTGTCCGTCTCCATTCATTTAAATTCCTTTTTAATGACAGCTGTCTGTTTGTCCGGACACGACTGATGATGCTGTCATCTCTGTCAGATTTCCATCCGTTTTGACCGAGAGAACATTCAATCCAGTTGAACGTTTTCCCTGGACAGACGGATTCATCACTGTCCATTCAGCTAATTGATTTTAGTCTCAGAAGGGACATGACAATGACATCCACATTGTAGGCCCCCTCCCAAAAAATAAATAAATCGTCAACAAACTCACTCTCTGTGTGTCTCTTTCGCACACATACTTAGAAACCCACATTGATGCAAAGATGCTGTACAGTATGTAAAATTGAGATACTGACATACTTGAACAGCTTATGTCAACAACAATGAGGCATTGAGTTAGGACCAAGGATGGAATGAGAAATATAAAAATTAAGCATTCAGTACAGAGGCACCCTTTTGCAAGGCAAATGACTAGAAAATGTACCAAAGGTTTTTAATGTGTTGGAAAAAGCTACAGGGCATACATACATGCATATTCTATGTAGCTAAAATGTAAAATTTATGGATTTTGAAATTACTTCTGAGAATGAATTTTTCATGCAGCAGTACATTTTTGCATATATGACCCTCTACCTGTAGAGCATTATCTACCATTCCTATTGTGCTTGTTCAGCGGGCTGAGAAGGACGCACATTATCTTGATCTGCAAAGCTAACTATGAATTTAATCATCATCATTTAAAAAAAACATCATCTACAGTTGGAAGAATAGAAGAAGAAAATGTGTTGCAGCAGGTGAGAAGTTAATTTTCTGTTCTCATTAGAATTTGCTGTGGTGTTTACTAGGCTCGTTTTCAATCCCCGCCCGTCTGAAATATTTATATTTTCATCAGTCTTACCTTTTGTTTTTTGGTAAAGAATAATTAGTTTAGCCACAAGCCAATGCTAATGGCAGTATTAGCTTCACATTTAGCCGTCTCATTGTGAACCCTGGGGTCTAATGATTTAGACTAATCCATGCTAACCCACAAAGTCAATCGCTGCTTCCAACTCTGTGCCATCGCTCATGCGTTCTAATTTGTAATGCAATCTTTAATCTTGTGGGAGTGGAGCTTGACATCTCTGGAGTACCCAGCAGCAGAAACATCTCTGGAGTACCCAGCAGAGATGAGGAGTGAGGCTTGACATCTCTGGAGTACCCAGCAGAGATGAGGAGTGAGGCTTGACATCTCTGGAGTACCCAGCAGAGATGAGGAGTGAGGCTTGACATCTCTGGAGTACTCAGCAGAGATGAGGAGTGAGGCTTGACATCTCTGGAGTACCCAGCAGAGATGAGGAGTGAGGCTTGACATCTCTGGAGTACCCAGCAGAGATGAGGAGTGAGGCTTTGCATCTCTGGAGTACCCAGCAGAGATGAGGAGTGAGGCTTGACATCTCTGGAGTACCCAGCAGAGATGAGGAGTGAGGCTTGACATCTCTGGAGTACCCAGCAGCAGAGATGAGGAGTGAGGCTTGACATCTCTGGAGTACCCAGCAGAGATGAGGAGTGAGGCTTGACATCTCTGGAGTACCCAGCAGAGATGAGGAGTGAGGCTTGACATCTCTGGAGTACCCAGCAGAGATGAGGAGTGAGGCTTGACATCTCTGGAGTACCCAGCAGCAGAGATGAGGAGTGAGGCTTGACATCTCTGGAGTACTCAGCAGAGATGAGGAGTGAGGCTTGACATCTCTGGAGTACCCAGCAACAGAGATGAGGAGTGAGGCTTGACATCTCTGGAGTACCCAGCAACAGAGATGAGGAGTGAGGCTTGACATCTCTGGAGTACTCAGCAGAGATGAGGAGTGAGGCTTGACATCTCTGGAGTACCCAGCAACAGAGATGAGGAGTGAGGCTTGACATCTCTGGAGTACCCAGCAGAGATGAGGAGTACCCAGCAACAGGGATGATGTTTCCAAGCTTGTGCCACAGTAGACAGGGGCACAATGGGCTGCAGCTTGATGACAGATTTATCTTTATGATGCCCCCGTTTCTACTAGACTGAACTCCCATCACCACCGCAGGCGTTTCCCATCCAGCGTCAGCTGATCTACAGCGCTCTGATACAGTTTCAGTCTGGTCACTTACATCATTTTTTTATTTTGCTTATGTGATGAATTCCTCACTCTTTCGCATCCGGGTAGTGCAGCGGTAGATTCCCTGCCTGCCTACCAACATGAGGGTCACAGGTTTGATCCCCCATGTTACCTCCGCCTTGGCCGGGCATCCATACAGGCACAATTGGCTGCGTCTGTGGGTGGGAAGCCAGATTAAGGTTTTGTGTCCTGGTCACTGCACTTGTGCCTCCTCTGGTCAGTCGGGGTGCCTGTTCGGCGGGGAGGGGAACAGGGAATAGCGTGATCCTCCCATGCACTATGTCCTGCTGGTGAAACCCCTCGCTGTCAGGTGAAAAGAAGCAGCTGGCGACTGCACATCTATCAGAGGAAGCATGTGCTAGTCTACAGCTCTCAGCAGAGGGGGTGGTGCAACGACTGGGACACCTTAACAGGGAATTGGCCAAGTATAATTGGGAGAAAACTGGGGGGGGTTGTGTTGGAATCCAGAAAAAACTTGATAAAAAACAACAACTCTTTTATCTGCTGGGTTCCTGAACGCTCCATGGTTAAAACTGAGGGGAGCTTTCCTACCACGCTGATTTCTCCAGCTCCTAATTGCTACATCTGCTGTCAAAATTTCATGACAGATTGTGAATTTGGTTCAGCCCTCACACATGATTTAGTAAACACCTTTCTTTTATTAGTCATCTCACCAGTGACTTTTTCTTGGATTTGAAACTTGTGGATCCAACAGCTAATTATGAAGAACTGGATTCAAATTGTCAATAGACACAAGCCTAAATGTCAAGCCTCCGCTGTTTCTAAATGTAAGATCAAACGTTCAGGAGAGTCATAAGATTTACTGTATATTCTCACTTCACATGGTACAAAGATTTAGTGTATATCCTCACTTTACATGGTAGAGTGGGAATTGTCAAACAATGTTAGACTGTAGTAGTCTATCCTCAGGCTTCATTACACAAAATCTACACATCGAAATGTAAAAATAGCTTAGCCATATTTTCTCCATCCAGTAAGCGTATTAGTCCATAATCCGAAATCATATGATTGGACTCCACATATACAAGTATATCTTCTCAACTAAATAACCTACGGTACTCTGGTTTTGGTCTTGAATGTGACTTGACCTTGTGGTCTTGACTATATCCCTGGTTATCACTGTGTGCATTTAACATTGAATTAAAAATGTATTCAACTGTGTATAAAATGTTCAGTATTTATTAGGATAGAGCCAATCACGTCATAGTCCATAGTTTGATCCATACAATGAACCCTAATACTCAGAACATATGACCAGGCATTGGAAGTTGCCTAAACAGACTGCTGCAGTGCTGACTGAAACTAGCTGTGCTTTAAATTATAATACATAATTGTACATTACTAGTGCAGTGCCCGTTCAAAATATGTGTGTTTGGAATGTAGTCCATCCCATAAAGCAGGTTGAATCTAACCCTGAACTCCGAGTTGATTAACGCTGAGATAGGAAATGCAGTTTTCGGTTCCAGAACTGCTGATCTGAGTCAATGAGTTCAATGTACTCTGAGTATGTGTTAAGCACGTGCATGCTAGGGCTAAGGGCTGCCACGGTATTGACTTTTTTCCATACCGCACAAATTAGCGGAGCCAATCAAACCGTCACGATAACCGAAAAAACAACTTAGATGTTATAAAATAATTGGTTCCTAAATAAACGTTTCAAATGCATTTATTCCTCTAGCAGTCTATTCTTTATAGCTCTATAGTCTATCTTTATTTCAATGTTCTCATTAAAAGGTCAACTTTGCAGCAGGAATATTTAATTGTTCGGCATTCAACAGGCACGTCATTCTGGCCAAGGACGTATTCGTTATTGAAACACAGACAACATGCACGCTCTTATCTGCATTTGCGGACACAAATGAGCCAATATCTCCTCGACATTGCCTTGATGAGAAAACAATGCAGCTTAGCAATAACTGTCATGACAGCGGAGAGACGCGTGTGCGGAGCTTCTCTCATCTCCATCTCTCCCTCCGGGCACCTGCGTCAGGCTCTCCTCACTCGCTGATCAAAGGCAGTCCTAAACGCTCCTCCTCCTTGGATTTATTTGTGGTAAGCAAGCATTATGGTTCACCTCGTCATACCAGCACTTTTTACTTCCACTAAATCACGCTTGTGGTTCTCCGACTTTGTTGTTCCAGTGACTTTTTTTTTAGGCGCTGCCCCACCAACACTTTCAATTCAACTGGAGAGACATTTATGCTTCTTTGTCAGCGTTAATAGGCTATTGTTCGTGTGCATTGCTTGCTCCTTGCATTAGCGCAGCCGCAATTCTCATCAATTACTCGTTAATTGCTAATTTGCATGCAGTGATTATCAGCTTGAGTCTGCGGTGGGCATGAAGTGAGTGTATAACCGCGGTGATGCGATGACAGCCCTAGTGCATGCATGGTGAATGAAAGAAGACATCAGGGTTCAACATAAGCTTTTTGGCCAGTAGATGAGTTTTCCTGGCCCCTTGTATATTTTCACTGGCCCAGCAGACACAAAAACAAATAAAACTATTTCCCCCCCATAGTTTTGGTGATGTATTATACATCATCTGTACAACAGTTCCCTTTAGATTTGGTTGTTTTCATTTAGTTATGGATATGTAATGTTCCACAAATATGCAAAATATAAAATTTGGCACATAATGGATCAGTAAATGAATGCGGTAAATGCAGGTTTCTCCATATTTTGTGTAAAGCCATATACAGTATGGAATATGGACAGGAGAACAGAATTTATAATAACATTTCAGCAAGTATGGATGACCTGGATAATAAACTCAATGCCTTGCAAGTGCAAACTAAGATTAATTACTGCTCAATTTCTCACTCACTCACATGACTCTGTCTCTCTCACACACGCACAGTGGCGCACGCACGCGCACACACACACACACACACACACACACACACACACACACACACACACACACACACACACACACACACACACACACACACACACACACACACACACACGTGATAAAATGACAGGAAGTGAGTTGAAGTTGGGCCGTCTTGCTTGAAATCCCATCGTCTTTGCTGTAGATAAGACAAAACCTGTGCCTTCTCCTGGCTTAAGAGATAGATAACGTAATGTTCTAAAAATGCTTCCGTGTAATTCAGTAATTCACTGTTGTACAAGAAGTACAACCTCTATCCATCAAGCTAGAAGATGGAGGGTGCTGGAACTGTTGTGTCAGACTAGAGCCAAGTGAGTTTACAGTTCCAGTAACGACTCTTTAACAAGGAGACTGTCAGAGAGGAGAAGAGAAGAAGTTCAAGTCGGGCGTCTGAAAAGTGTCTTGAACCAGGTTAGAACCAGCTGTGAACCAGGATCCTTCAGGATGCTATTTGTGCTGATTATGATGAGAATATGTCAAAGTGACTCATTTTGAGGTCAAGTCAAGTTGATTTTGATCACAAGCATATCTCAAATCACAGCAATAATATACCTACAGTAGATCTAGATAATCAATCAACAGTCACAAAACAATATGATGCAATACAGTAAGCAACTAGATAAAACATGAGGAAAAAAAGCACAAGACACAAATAGCATGTTGGAAAGACATGAGAGGCTTATATCTAACTCCCAAGAAAAACCTTAAAAGGAAAAAACATTGGAGAAACCCATAGGAGAAACCATTTTCTTTGGTTGACTACAGCCACAGTTTTAGTTCTCTCTCAAAATTGTTTTGTTCAT
Source organism: Poromitra crassiceps (assembly GCF_964638095.1). NCBI lineage: Eukaryota > Metazoa > Chordata > Actinopteri > Beryciformes > Melamphaidae > Poromitra > Poromitra crassiceps. Next base: position 27,665,805 of record NC_139634.1, read on the forward strand.
ATTTGCCATGGGTTCTAAATTAAAGCATCACACACTAGCGGGGGGGGGGGGGGGGGGGACTCTGTCAGTCATTCTGAAGCAGACAGACACAGATGCAGCAGACAGATTTCCAGTAATAATTCCAGCACTGTCTGTGAGGGAGTGATATCTCAACAACCACATATCTCGACAACCGTTTGTCAAATTGACTTCAAAATTATAGAGCTCCTTTGAATTGGAGAGAGAGAGAGAGAAATCTCTTTTTATATAGCGTTACAAGCAGTGCACTGTCCAGAGAGAGACACATCTCTATCACTCCAATGGTCTGACTTTCTGATAGGCTACTTTTTAACGAAGATATTCTTTTTCTTTGGTTGTTTGTGATGTTGCTGTCCCATTGTCCACATGCATGTTGTGTTTGTATTTTTTGCCCTCTACTGCAAACCGATTTTCCCCGTGAGGGACAACAAAGATCTGAACTTAAAGGGACACTCCACCAAAAAACAACGCTGAATTATTTTGCACATAATGTCACACATATCCGAAAACGTTTGATTTGATTTGTGTTAAGTTGTGGACCAAAATAAACCAGCGTTGTTTTTCGGTGGGGTGTCCCTTTAACTGAACTGAACCGAACTGAAATGGAGAGAGCAGCAGCAGCTTAAGTTGGTGAGCCAGTGAAAGTTACCTCCTTGTGGAACTGAAGAGCCAGGTTTACTTCATGTCAGCCAGGGGGAACAATCTCTAGCCTTTTCACTAAACCCTTCCTCCACCTGGCCAAATGCTGTCTGCATTCACTGACTGCTCGAAAGGGGCGTCCCAGCAGAGGCGGTGCACACACAGCGGGGCAGAGCATTAATATCTCGGCTTTGGCCGGACTAAATCGCACCAAATTTGACACTGCACTAAAGTAGGATCCCAGTAATACACCCGCAAAGGTTGAAGTTTTGACAAACAGTTCTCGAGATATGCAAAGAACAAAATACTCACTCACTCACTCACTGATTCACTCACAGAATTATAGTATGGATATATTGGTTACTTTAGTATAGAACGTTTAATATGAATGCTTTTGTGTTGCTAGGAGACAAGTGAAAACCCATACCCATACAAGTCAGCTGTTTCCACTAGGAGGTAGCAAGCTCATTTCAAGTTGAAAACAACTTCAGTTTGTTAAAGATCATAGATGAAAAATCCTGTTGTTTGTGTTGTTGTGGTTGGATGTCGGGTGTTCTCAAATATAAGGAGGACGATGAAAGGCGCTGTGCATGGAGGGATGGGAGATCAAAAACCCAGATGCAAAAACCAGATCATCATACACAGAATATAATATTCATATGGCTGCTATTCATATTGGTAGCTGGCTACGTAAGCCATTTCAATTGATTTAGCTACATAATCGGTACAAGACATGCCAACACAACGGCATCACCAAATCAAGCTATTCTAACAACATGAGGTTATAGCTGTGTTTGAGATTGTTGACAACTTGAAACTCCATGCCTCCATGTCTTTTGCTGTTCCATTCCCATTTCCATCTTGATAATAGTGTGACTGTGTGCACAGCAGCAGTGATTGTATCAAACAGCAGAGGTACCCAAATTAATCCAGGTGAAAAATGTATCCGATCACAGATGTAAACTCAAAATGACGTCAAGTCACACAAAAAAACACAATATCTGCACCGGATACTCGTTTTGCCCCCCGATCATCACCCCTCATATTTATCTGCTGCAGGCTGTCCCTGAAAGCCAAGTCAAGGCTACAAGGTTCCTAACAGAGGCAGGTTGAATGGAAATCTCAGTAATAAACAATTGGAATCGACCTTTACCCCAAAGGAGATGAAGCATGGAGCCCAGTGAGGCAGGCCTAACCCGTGCTCCAGATGTCTTCCATCTCTCCCGGCCGCTCTGTATTCAAGCCGCCTTCTCCACATCTTGGATCTGATATATCAGCACGGATTGCTTCCTGTCAGTCTCCGTGAAACACAGCTAGCAGGACTTCAGATAGAGCGAGAGGGACTGCACTGACTGCAAAAGATTGCTTTGATGTGTCTGTGTAAGGGCCTGAGATGGACTGCGGCGGTCTTATCATCACGGGTAGACCCTCGCCAGACGCCTCAGGGCTCAGGCTGTGTGCTGTCATGTTGCTGTGCATTGTATTCCCTCAAATAACTGCCCGTCGTTGTGTTCTATATTGGATCAAACTCACAGCACAGCACATCTGGAGTTATGCAAATCAAACCTATGTCTTGTCTTCTGCACATTCAACACTTCTCCTATAGTTTTAATTAAGCTATCACAGCTGATGCCTGCATGTCAGTTCATGCTGTTCGTATGAAACTCATCGTGAACTGAATGGTTGTGTTTAGACACAGGGGATATATACATTATACATTAATATATATACATTAATATATATATATATATATATATATATATATATATATATATATATATATATATATATATATATATGTATATATTTATACAGTAAATGCCATGATCAAAGCAACGCGTTTGTCTCTCTCATCTTGTTGATCTGCTCATGGTAATGGAATGCAGTGATTAGAGGAAGATTGGATTTTCGATGCAACTGAACTGTGATGGTAATTGCTTGATATAATGAAGCACTCGTGTGTGTGTGTGTGTGTGTGTGTGTGTGTGTGTGTATGTGTGTGTGTGTGTGTGTGTGTGTGTGTGTGTGTGTGTGCTCGTGCGTGCGCCCACACGCGTACATGTGTGTTTTCAGTATGAAATGAGAGGCTTTCAGCAGCTGTGTGGATCAGCATCTCCATGTCTTGGGCTCCACTGGCCCCGCCCCCATCCTTCAGTCATTTTGAAGCCCACTGGGAAATCTCTGCAGCTGGATTCCCACAGAGGCAGACTACAGTCCATGTACAGTAAACGTATCATTAGAAGCTCTAGTCTGCTTGAGTGTAATGATTAACGTCTTCCATTTGCTACCTGTGCCTGTATGAATATGGATGGAGGCGTCAGCTGCCATCAGTCTCTATAAATCACATTGTCTGATAGCATATTATGCTTGTTCTCTTGCTGCTCTTAGCTCTTTGCTAGCTGTCAGTGTTTTGTCTCTTTGAAAATTCCAGCATTATTGGAGTTTTTTGCTCATTTCTGACATTCCCTTACTGTATATCGCTTTTAAGTTCTTTCTTTTGTCACATACATTTTTTTTTAAACCTTAGTTGTGTAAGATCTTTTTTTTTCAATTTAGTTAGAAACCATAGCTGGCAGAAAGGTTAAAAGATTGATTTTGGCCAGGAAAACCCAGAAATCATGTGTCGTGACCCGGAAGACATATCTTTGCTGTTCTTGTTTACAAGTTTCCCGAATGCGTGCATTAATATGAAACGGTGAAATAGAACTTCTTTCAAAATGTAAAAGTTTCTACCTTGATATTAACATTCAGATCCAACTTTACAAAATGTGATTGAATGGGAGCGAACGAGCCCCAGAGGTATGGCAAAACTGATTAAAAAAATATCTAATCGGGGTACATGCACATAAAAACACAATTACCAATGAAGGGGTGCAAAATGTAGCAAAAACTGCAATCATGCTGAAATTGTCCCTTAAGTCTCTTCCTCCATGCTCTTTTCCAGTCTTCCACAGTTGTATCATTTATCTGGCGACACCCTCGGCTGAGTAGCATGGCTGTTAGCTGCTTAGGTTTGCTAGAGCTGCTGCTTGAGGGACGAGAGGTTAGGTGCCCTTCTTCTCATTTGGCCCCGGGGACCATAGCACAGTTACTGTAGTATGAGAGGGACATGAGAAAGCCAACTGCCTGAGGCTGAGTCAGCGTGAACTTGGCCCCAATTATGGTGCACCTGTGCCTTAAACCAACGAACAGAGCTAGACGCGTTTGCTGCCAATCTCCAGGGAACAGGCCAGGGTTTCAGCCCATGACAGGTGAAGCAGATAGTCACACAGAAAGTGCTGCCCAGAACACACACACGCACGCACACACACATACAGTACAAACGCACACAGAGACACACATATTGACTGCACTCTACTTGACCCATATTTTGAACATGACAGTGAGGAGAAAAGAAGTTGCAGGCATAGCCGCTGGTCTGCTTCGCTTGATCAGACCGCTGGCTGGAACCAAGCGAGTCATGACAAAGCTACCATGGAGCTCAGTCGACTGGGATGATTCTGAATCATACCCATGAAGAAGACAGGTAAAAGAAGCTACATGAACTGTTTCTCATTTCATTCATGCAGCTAATGCAGAATTTCACTATATCTAAAGTTTGGTTTTCCTCCTCGATGAGAACTTTACAGGTGCAATGTTTGGGACAACCCAATCTCACAGCCAAATACTTGCTAACACAAAATTACATGTTGGTGGCACATAAAGTGTTAAAATTCCATTTTCCCAGCACAAAGCGATTACGTGAAACAGGTGTTGCATTGAAGATGCCCAATGGCATAATTTGCCTTCAATGTTAGCGACCAAGGTTCAATTACCATTTTCTACAAAGGAAATTTCTACTGTGATTAAAATGTTTTTAGTAAATGTTTTTCTTACTTAACCATGATCAAAGCCTTTGTCGTGGAGGAACGTAGTTTTCACAAAATTTGTGTCCACAACACAGAAATCTGTGTTTTAAGATTTCATGCTCATTTCATGAGCAAACATATTGTGGAGTTTGTCCACTGTTATTGTTCAGATGTATATGGCCACCATGGAATCTATTCAGGACATTTTGGGGGGAAACACAGTCAGGGGCCATACTTCTCACTGAGCACAAGATAAATGCACTCATCATCTTTTAGTCATTATCATGTACGCCATCAAGACACATTTCATCAACAGAGAGATGTTTACTCTCCCTCACTGTGGGGGGATGTTTTCTATCTCACATTAGGAAAGTGCCATGCTGAGAGATTGCAATACAAGCTATAAATTATTTAAGAACCAGCTCTAAGAGCCTTAAACCAAACCGTCAGATGTTGTGTCTAATAACTTGAATAGCAGTAGTCATACCGTATTGCTCACGTTTGACTTTTTAACTTTGGAATCCATTCAGTTCTCCTGCAGGGCATCTGGCCGATCACGCTGCGTGATAGGGTGAGGGGTTCTGTGCTCCGAGAGGACCTCAGTATTGAGCCACTGCTCTTCCACATTGAGCGGAGCCGGTGGTTCAACCACGTGATAGGGTTCCTTCCTTCCCCAGATGCCTGGAGGTATTCCAGGCACAACCAACTGGGAGGAGACCTCTGGGTTTAGACCCAGGAGGGCACGTTGAAGGAACCATCTTCCAGCTGGCCTGGGAGCAATGGATCCCTCAGGAGAAACTGGATGAAGTTGCTGGGGAAAAGGACATCTGGGCTGCTCTGCTCGCCCTGCTGCCTCCCCTCTGACCCGGATAAGCAACTAGAAAATGGAAACCTGCTTGGAAGGCGCACCAATAAAGTTAAGTTAAGTTAAGTTATCCTTTATTTATCCCCTTGGGGAAATTAATCCTCTGCATTTGACCCATCCTCTACTAGGAACCTTCCTAGAACTAGGAGCAGTGGGCAGCCACTGTGCAGCGCCCGGGGACCAACTCCAGTTATTTTGCCAGTACCTTCGTCAGGGGCACTGACAGGAGTATTAACCCTAACATACATGTCTTTCTTTGATGGTGGGAGGAAACCGGAGCACCCGGAGAAAACCCACACGGACACGGGGAGAACATGCAAACTCCACACAGAAAGGACCTGGGACGGACCGGGGTTCGAACCCGGGACCTTCTTGCTGTGAGGCAACAGTGTTAACCACTGAGCCACCGTGCTCAATAACTAAAATAAAACTAAAATAACTCAAATAAGAGCCAGTCTCTGTGTGTGTGTGTGTGTGTGTGTGTGTGTGTGTGTGTGTGTGTGTGTGTGTGTGCGTGTGCGTGCAATTGTGTATTGTTCGTTAATTTTTTCACATGCAATTATTTTTGCTGTGTGCAGTGCTTAGGGGAATCATGGTATAAACTATTTAGCCAGCGCAGACCACTATAAGACTCTTATAAAGGAAATACAAGGTGCGCTCCTACACCAGGCGGTATGGCAGAATTCAAACAAGTGTCAACTAACTCAAGGCTCAATTCTCTTTGTTACAACAACAGGTGGCATTTTTAAAGAAGTTTTGCTCACTGACACAAACAGGCATTCTGATTTATACCTACTTCTAGCCTTGTGCTGTTTCCATATATATATACAGTTCCATATATATATAGTGAAAAATGAGCCCACATGGAGTAAGAATGTGACAGGAGTGACAGGAGAGAGGGAAAAAGCCCAGAAACGGCATGGGAACCCAAGGGTTAAATTATGATTAAGGAAAACCGCAAAATGGATATCGTAGTTTTTTTGGAACAAAACCAAATCATTCAAAACTACTTGCCAGGTGGTTTCTTTAAGATGTATTTCTTTAGTTGTAGGCTCTTTGAATGTCTCTTCTTTTTTTTAATAAATAGTATATGGTGTCAGTGCCAGTAGGAGTCCCTGTCTACTTGTCTAAGGATTCCATATCTCCCTCTCAGCTTGGTAGCAGTAGACTAGACACATGGGTCTCAGCATGCGTCCAGCCCACTGACAGCTCTCGCAAACTCTCCCTCTAATTGGAACTACGTACACTAATGCGACCCATGCAACAACAACACAGTAGGGAGGCTTTAACTGCTGTCTGATTGAATAATTACATTGGCATGGTGTTATTTTCATACTGCTCATTCAGTTTTGAGTGCACAAAGTTGATGCAAAGTTTATTTTAAATATGGTTGATGCTGATAAACGTATGTCCTCGTGTTTTCCTTTTAGTACAAGTGGAAAACTCTGAGGCAGGTCGGACGGTCATTGGCTGCATAGCCTCAAGGCCCAGCTCAGGTACAGTGATGTCTTATTCATGTATCATCCCTGTGCTGTGTTGGACTGGACACACATCATGGCAGTGCATTTCATGTGTGTTGGACACACATCATGGCAGTGCATTTCATGTGTGTTGGACACACATCATGGCAGTGCATGTCATGCAATTTGTACAGAGAACAAAGGCATATGGGTATGGTTTGCCTTTAGTCTGTTAAGCATAAACAAGTTCAGACAGACTAGGAACTACTCCCGTTTTACATAATGCTGTGCTTTCCCCCATGACATTCAGGTGCATTTAATCACTCTTGGGAGTCAGTCATCTGCATGAGGGAGGCAACTCTTTCTAGATGTTAGTGTAAATGAAAAGTCCGTCCGTCCCCCCCCCCCCACCGGCTTTTCTCCAATTGTACTTGGCCAATTCCCCCTGCTGTCCCGATCATTGCTCTACCCCCTCTGTCGATCTGGGAAGAGCCGTAGACTACCACATGCTTCCTTCCATACATGTGCAGTCGCCAGCTGCTTTCTTTCACCTGACAGCAAAGAGTTTCACCGAGAGGATCATGCTATTCCCCCAGTCCCCCCCCCCCCCGAACAGCCCCCCCCCCCCCCAACCAGAGGAGGCGCTAGTGCAGCGACCAGGATCCATACCCGACCCCTCACTCATTCCCACACGCAGACGCGGCCAATTGTGTCTGTAGGAACGTCTGACCAAGCCGAAGTACAGTACTGCTACCGGGAATTGAACCTGGGTCTCTGGTAGGAGAGTGTTTTTACCTCTACACTACCCAGACACTCTAAATGGAATGTTTCTGTGATTGAAATACGTCCTAGACTGCAGAGAGACAATGCAAAGACAAAGAATTTGCCTTGGAAATCTCTTGTGGAAGAAATAGCAGAAGCATAACCCAGTGCCACAAGCAGTGTCCATCTGACACATACATGTTTATGCCAAAGCAAAAAGGACAGTGGGATTCACAAAGCTGCTTTCAGGAAACGATGTGGGCGTTTTGCGGGGACACGCAGACAAACGGAGGCAGTCCCAGTGGTCAGGCATCAAGGTGAGACAGGGAATACAAGGACAGACATTAGGAAACGGTGTCTGTTCGAGCCGATAAAGAGATGTCTCTGCGGCCATGTTATGGATGGTTAGGAAGCTCTGGGCCTCGTGTGTGGGCTGAGATAACCATGGGCAAATATGGCCAGGCATGTCTAATGGAGTGAGCCTCCCTAATGGAGGAATGGGAACACGTAGGCTTTCTACAGGCAGAGTTAATAACAATTAAATGCTATCGACAGTAGCTAATAGGTTAACATCCCCACGTATGACTCAGACAGGGGGCTGAAATCTGCCACAAATTGTGCGTGACCTGTCATGTTAATATGTACTTGTTTAATATCCTTTTTGCATCCATGTAACAAACAGAGGTGCAAAACAAAGGCGTCTACTTTTGCCCCAGATATTTTCTTCTATGTTGAAGCCATTAGTAATAATAATACTGTATTAGACGGAGTTCTCAGTCTCTATCCGCGTCGCTCAACTAGAGACTGATACATTTCTCCCAGCTTTCGTTGTTAAAACTGGGTAGAAACAATTCGAGAGTAAAAAAAAAAAGGGGTCGCAGAACCGATCCAGAGTCTTTAGGACGGCCCTTCATGCAGAAGGGGGCGGTCACATGCAGAAGTCGTGTGCTTGTAAACAGATAAAACAGAATCAAATAATGTAACGTAACGTTGGTTGGGACATCCATACAGCTCAACAGTCCCGTGGCGGTTCCGTGACGTCACGGTTCTGGAAGAGTACTTCCCCGTTCATATTCTCAATCCTGTTTCGAAACATTTTTTTTTTTTTTTCCCCAACATTGTATTTATTGTTTTTCATTTATCACATTTAGACATTTAGACAAATTACAATACAAACATCCCATACATATACCACCTCCCTCCCCTCCCCACAATAGCACAACAGAAAGATAAACAAACATACAAAACAAAAACAAAAACACACCGACATATAGACCATGATTCTTCTGGGGGCTGACTAATTTAGCTTACACTTTTCAGTTACATCTTGACTCATGTACAGGTACTTAGAATGGAATACAGAGAGCAAATGGAATAAAGCAAAAAACAAAATGCAGATGAAAACAGAAACAGTCAATCTTTCAACCTGTCCCAGGTGCTTCCATCATGTCGGCCACATCTGTCCTCTCTAGATAACAAATAAAAGGGCCCCAAATGCTGTCAAACAATTCCTATTTACCCCTGATGATATATGTGATTTTTTCTAAGGGCGGCGTTGTTGTTAACTCAGAAATCCATCTCCCGATCCCCGGCCTACCAACCTGTTTCCAAGTTACGGCAATAACTCTTTTGGCCAAAAGTAAACCTATATCCAGAAACCTTTTCTGTCTCCTTCTGATGTTAAAATTAAGTGGATATAATCCTAAAATAAAGAGCTTAGGATCTAAAGGTATTTGTATGGACAAAATATCTTGAATATGCTTTCTTACTGCATCCCAAAATGTTTTGATTTGGTTGCACTGCCATAGACAGTGGAAAAGTGTGTTTCGAAACAGTTTTAAGCCAGGAACCAAGCCAACCGGTCTTCCAGAGAATCGTGAGCATAAAACATTTGATTCAGAAAGAAACATAGAAAAACAAACAAAAAAAGAGCTGAGTACAAGACTGTGTACATATATTGTAAGAGTGAAGAAACTACTCATCTCATAATCCATTCCGGCATTTCCGGCCAATCAGATTAGCGGATGATTTAGCGACAAAAACATTTCAGCCAATGGGAGAGCACTCTGAGCGGCAGTGGGCGGTACCAGCGGTCTTGAATGTTATTAGACCATTAGCTCAATGGCTAATGTTAGCGTCTAATAGCTGCATTTCGTTGGAGGTACCGCAACGACCGGGTAAGGGGATGTTAAAATGGGTGCCAGCGTGGAAAGTGATGGCTGTCAGAAAGTAGAGCTATTTAACACTTACAGCACCTTTAACTGCATTTAACAAACACAACCTTTTTGTACAAGGACAATATTCTTCTGGTCACAAATACCACACATTTCTTGTCCAGGAAATGTGCTCTGTATTTGAATGAGCTCTAGGTTTGTTAATTTGGTTTACCAGTGTCTTCTAGCAGATCTGTATTGAATTTTCTTTATTGTGTGTCAATTAAATTGCCACATCATTTCTATAATTTATTCTACAACACCCCAAACAGCATTTTGGAACATGGATATCTCCCTCAAAGCTAGAAACTCAAGAAGCAACTGATGATCACTGATACACTGCCTGATACACTGCCTGCCCTGGAAATACTACACAGAGTGACAGAGAATGAGACTTTGCAGACAGCCAGAATGTCAAAACCTTTACATCTAAACAGGGCTTATATTACAGGAATGCTGCTAGTTCTAATGTGGAGATAGCAATGATCCCCAGAAAACATCCTTGGTGGTGTCACAGACAGTCCCAGTTCCATCCTTTCCAAATTATTCTCTCTGTGGAGCCGTAACACCAATACAACCCCACAATGCCACAGGGCATAGGAACAACACATTTCAAAGCTAAAACTCTGTAGTATTCCCCCTTGAGATTTCACACTAAGAAATGCTGTCATTCAGCAAATTATACGGGCCACTGTCATGTTTTCTCAAATTGAACACATCAAAATAGCATTACAGTTTAATCCCACACTTCCTCCCTCAAGGGCAACTAGTCATTTCGCTAATGTGGGGAGAAGAGAATGTGCGAGTGAACCTGAGGTCAGTGTGCCTTGGATGTGTGGAGATACTCGATCTGTGGTGATGTTTCACCCTTGAAAAAGCACCTCCCTGCTTATAAAAGATTATCATCTGTTAGGCGACTAATGGCCAACACACCAATGCAGTTACAAAGTCTTGGATAATGGACACCAACACCCATCCAATCAATACAGCCCTATCTCTATGGAAACTGATTATCGGAGAGCCCATTGGTTCTCTTATTGTAATAGAGGAGGGAGCAGAATGTCAATGAGATAAACATTTAATACCGCCTCTTAAACTCTGTAACCCATGGAGGTCAGCAGGGGGCCTGATTTGGCTTAGTGGTGGTGAAACTGTGATTAGTGCTATTGGATTTCATTTGCTTCTTCCAGTAGGGGGCGGCGGGAGTCAAAGGCTGGCTTGACACCAGACAGGAGGAGGAAATACACACAGCCTCCCGCATCGCATCCCAGCATGTTACACAGGCTCCCGCGTCGTATCCCAGCATGCCTCGCTCTCATTTCACGCTGCTGGAGAGGAGCGGCCTGCGCACTGCCATTGTGTTATCTGACGAGCACAGTTGTAATCCGCCCCTCAACGATCCCCACTGCCCCCCCCCCCCCCCCCCCCGCCTCTCAAGAAATTCTGCTTGGCTGGTCATGCGTAAAAAAGGCAGGAAAAGGAGGGAGGGAAATTGAAAAAGGAGGAATGTGTTTGTTGTTTTGGTTTTTCACCTTCACTCCAGCTAGCCTCCCCGTTTCCAAATCTGAGTGATCTTGGTATCACGCTACGCGCCATCGCTGATCGTGTCACATACTGTACACATGAGCCACATGATGACACTTTAATTAGTGTACTGTGGCGATCACACAGTCACAATCATTTACTGTCTTCAGTGACTCAAGTCAGCACACAGTTGGAAAGAAATGTGCTATGAGCAAACACCTCTTCTTTCATTCCAACTTTTTCTAAATACTGTGCCTATTTTGTTTTTTTACGAAAACCATGTCAGATATGAATTATCTGAGGCAACTGCCATCAACATCTTAAAGCTGGATTCACTGATTTTGCCCAATCAATGTTTAACCAATTCTGCATTAAACATGCACCAATCTGATGACTTCTCATTTAGTCCATGTCCATAGGAGGAGTCAAGCTGCTTATTTCACATCTGATCCCTGGTCATATTCACCTGAACTGGCTGCCATATCACATGATTGCCATCAAATCTATAAGTGCTTTAAATGAGTTCATTGTACAGTATTGCACATTGGTAATTAACCAACAACTAATTAATTAAGGGCAAATTACAATTGAATTCTCATAAAACAGCTATAGCAGTAATGAAAATTCTAGCTGGTGAGTTAGGTTTCACTTTGAGTTAACGATTTAAAAGTGTTTTTTATGCTCTACCTCTGCTGGCACAAGCCTGCCATATTTGGCTGATAAATGACAGCTTCTGTGTAATTACCGAGTAATTGCACTATCTGGTCATTCTGAATGGTGTTCCGTTAATGAGATTTTGATTCAGTTACCAAGCAGAGCCAGAGTTTGACTCCACTGCCAACTCTTTCTTTTCTCTTCAGCTATGCATTGTGACACTGGGTTTTCTCAGGCCAGACATTTCCTCCCAGAGTGAAGTTTAATCAGCACGAACTGTATGGTCAGACGTAATAACATGATGGAGGCTTTTATAATGGCTCCCACTTCATGTTCCTAATTGCAGAGAACATAATGACCTACAGCTATGAACCTCCGAGCCAAAGTGCTGCTCCAGTCAATAAGTGGCCTTTTTAATCTGCCAGGGCCAGAGAAGGAGAGAGTAGGAGATCCACTTAAGTAGCATTAACTTACACACGTGTCACATATTTTGTAAGCTATATATGGAAGAGCGTCATTTTCATGATCTTCTGAACTCATGTCTTGGTCTGTACGACATATAGTGAAGGATTTTACCCATATGAAATGTTGTGGCATCTGTGTGAAGTAGCAAGACAATCTCACTTAAGCTGCATTTGAACCTGTCTTGTCTTCCCTACATTTCCCACCTTCCTCACTATGTAATTAGATGAGACTTTGCCTTAGGAAAGAGCTACATCACTCGGTCTCCCTACACTACTTACGATATTCTGCTAATCTTGGATTAAGTCTAGTTACATTACAGCTCGCACACACAGAACACAAAGGATTTGTGCATGGCATGTGGTGATAAAATGGACTCAATGGTTTATTTTACCGATGGGATAACTTGGCTTTGGGCTGGCTGGATGTGTGTTGAGTGAACACACATTTGATTTGAGCCTCTGTGAATGCATGCTCTGCTGCCTCCAAGGCTGCGGCTCCTTCCATGACCAGTGGACAATGTTGCATTTCAAATGGCCTTCCAGCTGGACGCTAGCTGATTACTACAGAGCATCTCCAGAGATTAGAAGTTCGATTTCAGCTAGCAGATATGGTGTCACTCACCACGCTCACCACACACCGTTTGGTGTGGGAAGAGACAAGACAGGGAGAGAGATTATTTCTCTTCCTGGTAATATCAGGATGGGGAATTGTACTTTCGCGGCCTCGCCTGTAGCTCGGCCTCGCCTGCCCTATTGACGCATGCGGGTTTACAAAATGAACACCAGAATGCTGTCTTGATGAAGACTTATAGCGATTAAGAAGACCCTAAACTCGTTAGGAAAGTGTTTACTGAGAGGTAATAAATCAAGTGAGAAGTAGGGTCGTTTTTCCATTGTCTTCCATACAATCGGATTTATTTAATTTGCAGCCAGTGGAGTCGCCCCCTGCAGGCCATTAGAAAGAATGCAGGTTTAAGTCACTTCCGCATCGGCTTCCCTTTTCACGAACGGAGCTACCCTTTTGTTTTTACCATAGTTTCCTTATCTAAAAATCATGTGACTAGAAGCCATTTTAATTTGGAGCTCTTAAGCGTAATTTATACTCGGATGTGAAAGCCCACGCCATGCTTGTCGCAGGGCTACGCCGTGGCCGGCGTGCAGCTGTGAAGGACTGTCGGGTCGACGCAGTTGACGTGAACAGTGCAAGTACACTATAATGTAGATGGGGAGATAACAGGAAAGAGTGAAAGCTATGACCATGGGCACTACATTCTCTCCTTGGGCTAACTTCTAGTCATTGAAATCATAGTGAAATCACACAATTTACTCATTTTGCTGGGGACTTTGCCGCCGACAACGTCCCAATTCGAGGCTCACATTGAAGTGCGTTTCAGCTATTAGTGGCATCACTCAGGGCTGACGATCTGTAACCGGCCTAACGTAAATAACCGTTCACACTGACAGAGTCTCATCAGTCTCAGCATCTGAAGAGATGTAGGAAAAGGAGGTTGTTATGGGCATTTCATCTCACAGGAACAGGGAGGTGTCATTTGTGGTGTTGGGTCAAACGGGCAGAGAATCATCAGTCACATCTCTCCAGCTAGAGGTGTCAGCCAGCACTCAGGAGGCTGGCTGCCTGTTAGATGCCATCAGTAAGCTGTCACCCCCACCATATATCCAAACACACATCTAATGCCCACTGAAGCACTGGACACATTCATGTCACACACTGCTTTCTAGTCAGGATTTTGGCTGAGACTGTGTGAAGTATTTGTGCTTGTTAATCCCTCCGTTATTCAAGTTACAAATATTTGTGTGTGTCGCAGTGACTGTAAAAAGAGCCATTGAGAATGAGCACAACTAAAGTGAATCATTTTATTACCTAAAGAAAAGTAAAAACATGAATCCTTTGTTTTTATCTCGATGGAATTTCCTTTGTATCCTTTACTTTTTCTTTATATTCCACGCACGAGTCTAGCCTCGATCTTCGAGGTGGCGCTGGCTGTGGAGAGCAAACCGTCTGCTTGACTCTCGTCTCCATCTTGGCTCTCAGTATTTAGTCATTAACTCACGTGAACATCCCATCTGTCCTCCTTCCACACTTGCTTCTTCCTCAGCAGCACCCCTCATTGCTCTCCTCTGTGTATCAGCCAAGTGTGTGTGGATTTCCTGGCTTTTTGGCAACGACAAGCGAGCTCGCAAAGTGTCTGTGACAGAAGAATTCAAGGCGTCTCTATACTAGCCAATTGATGCTTTTTCTCCATTGGTGTGAACAACCCACATGTCAATTCAAAGCACATCTATTTTTGGCCACAGGTTGTTTGCCCCCCCCCCCCAAATAATCTGACATCATGTGGGCAATGGGCCTTTTTCACAGTAGCCATTTTGTGTGTAGAAGGGTAAACACAGGTAGCCTGGGTAAACCAAGCCTCCACGTGACCTCTATGTGCTATCAGTCACGAAGAAACCTACGCTACAGGCATAGCCTGTGACGTCACGTTGAAGGCTGGGTTTACCCAGGCTAAAACACAGGTGCAACCAAAACATTAATGAAGGTCCCCGCACTGGAGCGTCTACATGGATTGGAAGTTGGAAACCCTCATTCATGTTTTGGTTGCACCAGTGTTTACCCTGCCTTTTAGACACAAAATGGCTGTGAAAAATGCTGTGAAAAAGGTCAATTCGACATTTTTCTGCCCCAGTTGGATTGTGATTCATTCAAAGTGAAGGTACACAGTACTTGCAGTCCCCTTCCCTGCACGGTTTACTATCCTCCAGACATTACTTTGCTGTTACGGATGCTTCTCTACCAGTCTGCCATCCAAATTTAATTAAAAGCTATCACAGAAAAGATTGTGTCCTCTCTTAAGGACTGAGCTTTTCAAGTCTGACTTGGCTAATTAGTGTTTACTTCAGTTCACAATGTTTCCTCTGAGAATTTTTTTTCCTGCAGTTAGGTAAACGTGTGTGTGTGTGTGTGTGTGTGTGTGTGTGTGTGTGTGTGTGTGTGTGTGTGTGTGTGTGTGTGTGTGTGTGTGTGTGTGTGTGTGTGTGTGTGTGTGTGTGTGCGTGTGTGTGCGTGTGTGTTTTAGTTGAGAAGAAAACCAACATTTTGGATATAATAGTAAATAGATAGTAATTAAAACAAGCATTTAAACACATATTGGCCTAGTCAGACTCTGACTTCTTCAGAGGAAAGCCTTTCTTCTTAGAAAGTGCTAACTTCTTTTGCATTAAAATGTCCGATGCTCCAGAGTGGCTACCAATGAGTGTGCAACAGTAGAATAAGCTTCAAATCCTCGATCAATAACATTACAAGAGGAACTGTCAGAGGCATAGGAGCCTGATAGTATTTCTGTCTCCCTAGAATTAACATATAAAAGAGAACAAAGAGCGGCACAAAGAAGAAACCCCAACACAACGCAAACATCCAGCTGAAAAGGAACGTGAGCCACAGTATAATCCTCAGCAGCACTAAACTCGCCTCAATAAGAATTAGCACAGACTCTAGTTGGCAAACCATAGTTTTAGCAAAATAGGTGATTATCTAACAATGATCTAAAACAGCAACAACTGACATATTTGAAATCTAATCATGCCACTGTTACAACAACAAATATTTTATAATTTTATCACCTAATGTTTTTAACGATTTTTGATGAGTGGTCTGGAGGAAAAATCCACCCTTGGATACACTGCTAATGCTATAGAGAGGCAAAGTGGAACGTCACTTCCTGCTTCAGCACTGTACCAGAGATTTTCATCCGCCATTTATTTTCCCATAAACATTTCGTTAAATGTTTATAAAATAGTTGTACTTCGTCGAACCAAACGGTCTAACGCTATAATTGGGAGAGACCATAGAACATTTCACTCGGACCAAAACTTAAAAAAAACATATATTTTTTTTTCTTTAAACCCGCATTTCTTTTACGCTTTGGTCCCAGTGAAATGTTATGCAATCTCTCCTGTTTCTAAATATATCTGTACCGTTTGGTTTGAACCAGTAAAACTATTTTTTATACGCATTTTACGAAATGTGGATGGGAAAATAAATGGTGGATGAAAATCTCTGGTACAGTGCTGAAGCAAGAAGTAGGCGGTCACTTTGCCTCTCTATAACATAGATTATCAATCTTTGATGTTCCAACACGTTTCAGGAGGTATTTTATGATGAGGTGTTGTGTAGTTTACTTTGTTGATACCTCCTCAACCTGGTTCGTCTACTTCTACTTCAATCACTCATTTCCTGTTTCCCAGAATGCCTTTCGACAAGCCCCAGACAACGTGCATGGACAATTGACTGTATAAAAGATGGATGACCTGTCTCTCAACTACCGATATGCAAAAGTGAACACAAAATATCTTGTTTGCGAGAGCTGCCATCTGCGCCATCTGTCTGGTGGTGGGACACGACCCCTCAGTGTCCCGCTGTCTGACAAGAGGTTTGAGAGTGACTGTCAAGCTGTCAATCATGAAGTCATGCCCCCCTTTTTTATTGTCAAAAAACGACTTACTTACTACTTGGCTCACGCCCCATCTGCTAACATGGAAGGGGGTGGGTTTTATGACCTATACTGCAGCCAGCCTCCAGGGGGCGATTTAGATGTTTTGGCTTCACTTTTGGGGAGCTGTCATGATGTCCATCTTTACAGTCAATGACATGAACATATGGGCATATAAATATAACTAGCTGACCTACTAGTTTATAAACAATGGAGCTGCAATGCATTCTGGTCTATTTATTTAGGCTGCTCTAGGTGGAGAAATGGGTATCGATTGATGCCTTTTCTATAAACACTGGTCAAAATGGTGGACCTTGCTTGACACCAAGTGGTTGGCTCGTAGCTCTGTTCGTGAAGCCAATGTACTGTAGACGTATCTTGAACCTGCATTCTTTGGAAAGGCCTGCAGGGAGTGACTACACTGGCTGCAAAAAGAAGTCTGATTGTATGGAAGTCAATGGGAAAATGACGCTACTTCTCACTTGATTTATGGCCTCGGTAAACACTGTCCTAATGAGTTTATGGTCTCAATCACTAGTTTCAATCTTCTCCAATACAACACGATGTTCATTTTGTAAATTCTGCTCAGATTCTGAGTAAAATAGCCGATAAAGCAGACTATGTTTTGGGATTGACAGGTCGCCTGTCCAATCATCGCGCAGCTCGCCGATCACGGACCAATAGCCGGCCCGTTCCAGCTCTTCTCGTCCAAATTTACATCCCTTGTGGCTCGGTGAAAATGCCAACCTCCAGGCTTGAAAAACCAATGGGTGATGTTATGGTAGCTACGTGTCCATATTTATTATACGGTCTATGCTTGACACCAAAACTTGATATTTACTGTTGATGTTATAGATCACTGAAAAATGCCCTGCTATCAAACTCTATTACAGCTGCAGTGAAAATATCTCGATGTGACGTCACGTTTGGCCAGTTATCCATAGACATAGGCATAATAAAAATACAATAAACAACAAAACAACAACAAAATGGCCCCAGATATGCAAGGTACAGTACATGACCAATAGCTGTTTTGTTTTTTTGTTTTGTTTTTTACAGTGGGGTGAATTGTTCTGGTAAGCCTACTGACTGTACAGAAAAGCAATGCCATCTAGCTATATAAAACCAAATATTTTTGTTCAGGAATGAGAAACGGAGTGGCAGCATCCCTAACTCAATTTATGCATATTTCTTTTTTTGCCCATGTTCATCTCTACCAACTTCATTCATATCTCTCATTTCCGTAATTCAGCCACTGACCCACTTTCTGAAGATGTGCTGCTGGACTTGAAGCTGAGGATCAAGTTGAGTCACCATCGACTTGACTCGATGGCCCATTTCGAGTATACAGTGAGTATACAGTAGATATTTCATTCATTTCCCCTCACGCGTCCCTTCTTCTCACTCGCCCAGGCATGTGATGGGAGCAGTTGAGAGTGGAAAATACGAGGCCTCCCCCCAACTCACTCTCTCACTCACTCAACTCACCCTCTCTCACTCACTCTCTCTCACTCGCTCTCTCTCACTCCATCACACACACAGACGCTGTAGGAAGATACCCAGTAATCATGTGGACCCAGCTGCTCTGAAGCGTTGAGTGATCCTTCTCTGGTGAGTCAGAAGGAACTCTCTGACCAGAGGCGAGGAGAGCAGGGGTCCCACTCTCTGCCCTTCACCTCAACGCAATTTGCCGCACTTCACGTCCAATTCACCACAGTACAGAGATACGCATTAGACTAGATGATGTGCATAATATATATACATTTCACACGATGTGTGTATCCACTGTGGAGGCTGTCGCCTGCCGGTGGTGCCGGCATGTCATTGATTTGAGGTGAACACTACAACAGCAAATCAGCTCATTATAGAGTGAATGAAAGGCGCTCAGTGAGCGGCTTTAGCTTGTAAGTCTGTCTCGAGGAAAAAGGTGAACTTCAATCCCCCCCCAAAAAAACCTCATAGCACTGGACTCATACACAAAAGAAGGTCAGGCGTGTGGAAGGCAGAAAAGCAGAAAAAGGGCTCATTTAAAAAGTTAGAACTTGCTGAGAAAACTCCAGTCTGCGAGGTAGCAGGGCCCGCTTCAGCTTCAGGCAACCAGACTGTTTGTGAGTTGACATGCGAGTGAATCAGGCCTTCCATGTTGCAACAGTCTCTCTCTCTCTCACGCACGCACGCACGCGCCCAACCTACCCCCTCACCCACCCAGACGATGATATGAACTTTGTTACTCATTACCCTTTTCAGTCCTTGGCTCTCATTTAAATCCCCGCCTGTCCAAAAGCAGCCTGTCCAAAAGCAGCCTGTCCAGAGCAGAAGCCATCATACTGATCCAGCCTGTGCATTGCTTTTACATTACAATCAGCCCTGGAAATCTCTATAACAGAGCCTTCCCTGCCACACACCCCCACCAACCCCTCTCTATTTCATCTCCCCTTTCCCTATGTGCACCATCTCTCCCCGTCTCCCCGTGCTGCCTTCCTGTTTGCTAATCTCCCCCTGCCCCCTCCAGCTACATGAATGAATCACCCCCTCAGTTTCTCCTCCGCATCTGTCCCCTCCTCCAGCGAGGGCTGGGTATCGCCATCGCCACTGATTTCCCCAATCGATTCGATCCACAAGGTCCCGCACCCCGATTCAATTCGATTTCCGATTTTAGTCAATTCAATATTGATTTAGGAATATTTCAGTTACAATAGCAATTTTGCTTGGATAGATATCTATCCATGAAAGAGATGATCAGAGAACTAATGCTAGTTGTACAAGGAATCCTCTAACCTGGAGAATTATTAAAAAAATATTAATATTCAAATTAAGAATTGACAGTTACTGTCAATAATACTAACAGGGTTAAAGCTTCAAGCAGCCACAGGAAAAGGCATATAATACAAGATCAATCTCAGGATTGTATGAATTAATATGGGATCATTCAAATGAAGATCAATTTGATTTGTCTTTTACCCAGCCCTATACCTCTAGCCCTTAATGTGGGTTTGCTCCATCCCCCTTTCTCCCTCCACCTCTCAACACCTCCACTGCTCATTGCCTGTACCCCTTTTAACCCCATCTATCCACTTGACCCCTTCCTCCCACCTTCTCCGCCCATTATTTCCCCTTTTCCTCCTGGATCCCTTCCTTTCCTTCTCCCCCCCCCCCCCTCCTCGCTCTCTCCCTATGTGGTGACGGCTGGAGAGCAGCTCATTTCTCCGAGGAGGAGAAATTCTCCCGGCTATAAGAGCTGCTCTCCTAGCCCCTAGGTTCACAGAGTCACGGCTCTGCTCCTGGATTATGCAGATCCTAATTCCCTTCCGCTCCCACCTGAGGGTGACAGGGCATGAAATAAGGAAAATGTTCGCTGTAAAAAAAAAAAAAAGTTTTTGCCACACAGAGAGAGGGGGAAAGAGAGAACGATGGGAAGGGTGGGTACGGAGGGGGAAGAGTCTGTGTGAGAGGATGGGAAAGGAGAGAGGGGGAGCTGGGATGGGGCAGGGTCGGGACGGAGGTAGAGATCTGAGTGAGTGAGTGAGCGATGGAAGAAAAAGTGAGAGAAAGAGATGGAAGGAGGAGGGCTGAGATAAGTGAGAGAATGTGGGAGGGACAGAAAGCCAGAGAGGCAGTTGATTTTTTTTGTCTTTCTGTCCCAAAGCAGTTGATTTTTTTCTGTCTTTCTGTCCCCAAGTCTGGAGCCTGGCCCTGCTTTCCCCCAATAATTCGTCCGCGCTGCACATGTGCAATGCATAGCTTCTTGCCATTTTTGGAAACTGCAGACATTTATTATGTATGGCATCCCTCAGGTTTGGGTCAATAAGCAATGAGCGTGATGTTTCTCTTGTGTTTGTAAATTATTAGGCTAATTGCTCCTCGAGTAGCCTATCATGTGCCTTAGCCTATTAGGATATGGTATGTCACCTCAAAAAGTCACCGATACAGCCGGACCATATAAACAGGAGTTCCACAGGTATAGGCTATATTTTCGGACAACAAAAAATATATATAAAGCCACGGGGTTTGACAGACAGAGGTAGGTCATTAATTATTGCCATGCCCTTAGTTGACTTGCATGTTAAGTTTAGGCTACTTAAACTTGATCTCATTGCGAAACAGACGCGCATGGACACCTGTCAGAGATTTTTTTTTTAATATATGGGAACGAGGGATACCGTATTATACCCTACATCTCATTTCCCCCGTATTTGATCACATTTTATGACAGCAAAACGTGAAGGCACCTCCTAAAATCTTTCCGCCTCCTCCTTTGAAATTAACACACAATGGCTAATTTTCAGGGCTGCGCCGACGATTAAATCCGCCATTTAATTATGCAATATAGATAAAATGCCAAACGTGATACAACCATTAGCGTCGACTGTAACGGTCCAAAAGTTATGACAAGCAAGAGAAACAACTCGCACAAACAGAGAAATACAGCATGCCTTACCTGATAAAGCCTCCTTGGAAAAAGCAGAAAGACAAGACATACAGAATCCGAATGACCTGTGGGAGCATTATCTGGCTCAGATCTCTCTCAGTCCCGTGGAATAACTTGTAGAATAATCTCGGGAATCAGCAAATCCACTCAGCGGCTTGTGATGGGCAGGAGGAGGAAGGCATCGTCTCTCTGACTGATCCAAGCGCGTCTTTGGGGAAACTTGTTCCCCTCCCACCTACACGTCCACTCCACAGGCGCGCTCTGTGCTTCAGACGGCTGCTGCTGGACACCACTGGCCGAAAGCATGTGTGAAGGCGAGTGTGGATTTTTCTTTTTCTTTTCTTTTCTTGTTTTTCTCTGTATGAACAATTCCTCGCTCCAGCAATTAAGAATAGGCGTGGATTTAAAGGAACAGTAGCATTTGTTTTGATGGCTGCCAGATAATCGTAATTAGCTTCACTTGTGTGGGGGGAATGGAGGGAGTGCTAATTGTAGCTCGGAGGATGTGAGCTAAATAACACTCGACTGGTTGAGGGCGGTGTCGAGCCTAGTATGAGACTTCTCTATTCTTACTTGTTTCAATGAAAATTTAATGTGGGAGGAGACCATGAGGAGGGAGTGAAAGGTAGCCCATTGTCAAAGATAGAATAAAGTAAGTGTGATCAGTGTGTGTGTGTGTGTGTGTGTGTGTGTGTGTGTGTGTGTGTGTGTGTGTGGGACACAATATTTCTTTACATTTATTATAGAACTATGGTTCATGGTTAGTGCGGATCGAGATGTAAAGTCTACTCTTGTTGTCCTTTACAAAAAATATTCTTTCATAAATAACATCACAATACATCAAACAATCAAGACCACACGTGCGAGCACACACATGCACATACAACAAACATCACAACTACAATAACTACTACTACTATAACTACTGTAATATAGGCGATAATATCCTTACAGGTGGAAAGTGATAAGGAGATCATAGCCCCTCGAGTCACAATCATCAGTATATAAATGGGAGCTAGGGTTCTGTCTGTCTGTCTGTTCGTTTCTCTGTCCCACTGATGACATCTTCAGTGATGTCATAAATTCACTCAATCACACACACACACACACACACACACACACACACACACACACACAAAGTCACAAGAGATACTGAGGGAGAGGGATGGGGAGAGAGACTGAGGAGAGGGAGAGAGAGGGGGGAGAGACTGAGGGAGAGAGAGAGGCAGACATTGTGCGCGCGCCAATAGGGCAGGTAAGGCCACACAGCAGCCGAGCACAACCTCTGCCCCTCCCATCCTCCTTATATAAAAGGGAGTGGGTTCTGCAATTTTGGTCATGTTTTTGGTTGCACTCGGGCAAATGTGATATCACTGATGATGTCATAGACATTGTGACATTACTGATGATGTCATAGACATTGTGACTTCATCGTATAGGACATCATCAGTGACATCCTCTATGACATCAGTGATGTCACTCGAGCAATTGTGGTTTGTGATGTCATCAATGAGTGATGTCATCAGTGATGCAAAGTTGGGCAATTGTGCACTGCGCATGCCAATAGAGCAGGCAAGGCCAGATAGCGGCCGGGCTGCGTATGCGAGCTGTAGGGGCGGCTCGGTGAGCTGCAGGGCAGGCGTAGCGAGCCCGCGCATCAAATAAAACTGCCTTAAATTCAGAAGAATGATTCTGTCCATTACACACTAGAGTTCGCTAGTGGTCAATTTGTGGTCACCACACAGGCTCCCCCAGAATGTGCAAGTGCGTAAAACAGTAAACATATGCATGAAAAATAAGACAAATCACAGCCTGTGGGGCAAGAGGCGTACAGGACAGGCGGAACAGCACTGTCGAACAGGCGTGGGATGCTTGCAGGCGGGCAGGACCGGGAAAAGTCTGTTTGAGACATGCAGCCGCGCAATTGGTGCGTTGTGCCGCATGGCGTGGCACGCCGTCGGGCCATGGCTGTAGTGATGTTCACTGGAGCTAGAACCGTGCCGGGAGCTGTCGTCACGCAGGGGAAGTTGAAAGCATCAAACATCCCCGTCACAGATCATCAAACATCAAACATCCCCGTCACAGCGGCTGCTGCAGTGGTCGCCAAGTCGTGGTCGTTGTGGTGGAAGCTGATAATATCGAGGGTGAGGCGTCATGGCTCCCAAGGCCAAGACCAGGTCTGGCAGCCTGGCAGGGGTCTGTGTGAGACCAGGTCTGGCAGCCTGGCAGGGGTCTGTGTGAGACCAGGTCTGGCAGCCTGGCAGGGGTCTGTGTGAGACCAGGTCTGGCAGCCTGGCAGGGGTCTGTGTGAGACCAGGTCTGGCAGCCTGGCAGGGGTCTGTGTGAGACCTGCAGCCTGGCAGGGGTCTGTGTGAGACCAGGTCTGCAGCCTGGCAGGGGTCTGTGTGAGACCAGGTCTGGCAGCCTGGCAGGGGTCTGTGTGTGTCGCCTCGGCAGGCGGCACGAAGGAAAACGGGCATCCGGCGGGAGTGAAGAGTCAAGCTGCAACTCACCAAGTCAGCTGTACATGGTACACTAATAAGCTCCTTCGCAGGGGTGTCTCACTGCATTGACGGAGCAGGGTGAGCAGGTCCGCATGGCGCCGGCCATGCAGAGATCACGTGGGGCGGTGAGGAGGTACCTGTAGGCCTCCTCGGTCCACGTGTGGAAATCATCGAGGAACAGAGGCGCAGCAGGGAGGCAGTCACCTTCGGGGCCGGTGAGATGAAAGGACGAGGGAACCACCGTTAGCATCATGGCGGCCACCTCGGCAGCCAGGGTTTTCCCTCATAGATATAAAAAGCTGTATTCTGAAGGTAAAACCACTCTACATCCAGTCTGATTCTGTCCATCTCTGGCTGTCTTATTGCAGCTGATTATACACTAGCTATGTTACTTTGAATTGCAACTCTCAGTTTAAAGCCACTACGAGGAACTTTCATTTTGTGTTGATTTTAGCGGCCCCTGTGGACAAAAGCAGTAGGGTTCTCCCGGAATGAAGACTGCATTTCCTGAATGCTATGAGTTTCCTCCCACTTCTGAGCAGCACAGCAGAGTGGACTCCAGCAGACTGCATTATTCAAACAAAACCAGGACATGCGTCTCCTTCCAAGAGCGTTTTGTGAGGTATTTGGAGCTTATACCTCCATAGTTTGGAGGTGTGGTGTGTTTCTTTGTGCTTTTATAACATGATAGCGGTGAAACTATCAAAAAATTACTTTTAATCCCTGTGTTTCACCCAGTTTTGCGCCACTCGCTCACGCCATTCACTGTCAACCTCGCTCGACCACCTACAGTAAATGTACTCTGTCTCGCTCGCATTGTAGAGCCGCGGGGAGGGGCTGTGTTGTGTGTTTGCAAACAGCAAGCTATAAAAATGGCATACTACCTTTAACAAATTTATTTCCCAAACACACCGACATGTAGAAAATTTGGTCGATGAGAGAGTTTGAGTGCCAGTGTTGGTTTTGGTAAATTTTCAATATATCACCATGCAGCCAGGTTTTCCCCATCTGTTTGTCAGAGAGCTCTCCAGACTCTGCACGGGTTGCTCTGCTATTGTGGGCCTTTTGCCTCCTGCTGTGAAGTGTATGTGGTCACCTCTGACCCCAGGCTACATGACTTGGAGGACTTGATCTTCATTCCTGCCCATGCCACCAGTTTCTCCAGCCTATTGCAGCAGTCTGGCTGATGTGTGCATGCTGCTGTTTGAATGTCAGGTCACCTATATAGCTCTGCAATGGAGGTAGCCTTTGGCCTGGACATACGCACACCATCAGCCTTGCTCCAGTTAAGATGACCTCACAGGTTGCCACAAACAGCATTGGAAAGCTAGAGCATCCCATTGTTATCCTAAGCTGGAGCTGCTGTGTGGAACTGATCCATGCCCACTGGCAAGATGGAGCCAGACAACATGGAGGCCGGCTTTCTCACGCTTGGCTGACTGAATCTGATCCCAGATCATACACAGAGAAGAATATCTTCCCTGCCACGTTCAGAGAGCCATGCTTCTAAACTGCTTGATTTCTTAGCAGTTCCGCTCCTGTGAGATGAGCAAAGTATGGCACTTTGGGGCGTCCTGGTGGCTCACCTGATAGAGCGCGTACCACCAAGGCTTAGTCCTTCGCATGGCCGACCCGGGTTTGAATCCACCCTGTGGTCCTTTGCCACATGTCATCTCCTCTCTCTCCCCACCTTTCCTATCCAGTAAAGGCAACAAAAAACCATCTTTAAAAAAAGTATGACATTGTAATCAGATTTGGTTATTCATGAGTCAATGAAAAGATTTGTTCAACTGCTTCTTAGTGGGAAGACTTCCGGTGAACAATAGTCGACCTAGTGGGTTGGTTGCACATGATTCTCATTCACTCTACCCATAAGAGAATTGTGAACCATGTAATGTCAACTCGATGGACCCTTTTCACAGTGGCCATTTTGTGTCGAAAAGGCAGGATAAACACAGGTGCAAGCAAAACAGTAATGAGGGTTTCCAACTTCCAATCATGGAAGTTGGAAACCCTCATTACGGCAGCTCGACCGCTGTGCGGGCTCACCTGCTCTTATGACATCACAACTGATGATGTCACAACTTTGCATCTTATGACATCACTGATGACATCAATAGTGATTTATGACATCACTGATGACATCAATAGTGATTTATGGTGATTGATGACATCACTGATGACATCAATAGTGATTTATGACATCACTGATGACATCAATAGTGATTTATGACATCACTGATGACATCAGTATCAGTGGGACTTTATCACTGATGATGTCATCAGTGATGTCACAATACCTCCTTGTGTGTGTGTGTGTGTGTGTGTGTGTGTGTGTGTGTGTGTGTGTGTGACATCACTCATCACTGATGACATCACATCATTAGGTAATTAGGGCAATCACCTAATTAAAAAATCCGGCTCCGTCAGGTCACCCGCACGGGTGCTCTTTACACCCCCTGAAAGTTTCAGCCCTATCGCACGTAAAACGGCATAGCTGTGGCCGGCACAAAAATAGAAACAGACAGACATTGCCCACTTGCTCCCTTTAGTTGATTTATTTATTTGCTTTGCCCTTCCACTCAGTGTGTCTTGATGCTCTCAGGATCCATTAAAGGCTGAGTAAATGAGAGATCAAAGGGTAGCAGCACAACATGATACATCACTCACAGGGTCTGACCATCAAATTGCTTCTTCCAGTCGTTCATCTTCCCAAGCAGATTCCGCCAAGCAGACCCAGTGCTTCCTAAGCAGGTAAGTGGTCTCACTCCTTTCCATTCTATTTGTGTGGGAAAACACAATAGAAAAAAAAAAAAAAAAAAACTCTTAAAACTCTCGTAACGGACAAGCCCGTCTTTTATTGTCACACGAACACCACAATACATGCATGCGGCCACAACACACTCATGCTGACGGTGGCCGGTGAAAAGTGTCCTCTGCATTTAACCCATCCAGGCATGTCCTTTCCTCCGCGGGGCAGGCCAGGAGCAGTGGTCGCTTTCTCGTACAGCGCCCGGGGACCAACTTCGGATGTTGTCGTCACTGGTCGGATGACGATGACGATCTGATCTTCTGCATGTTTTTAGTGGGGGGGTTATATACGGAGGAACCCCCTGGGGGAGCACGGGGAGAACATGCAAACTCCACACAGAGAGAAAGGCCCTTACGACGAGATACCCCACCTGGGCAGTAGGCACTGAAGATATGGGGGGGAACACAACCACAGCGCCCACAGTGTCCCAGGCGAGAATCGAACTCAGGACCTTCTGACTGTGAGGCGACAGTGCTACCGACTGCTACCGATTAACCTTAACCTTATAGAATTGTCCCTCCTTCACTGAAGCCTGGTTATTAAAGATGCATTAAATTTCTCTGCCTGTATGAGTGACTGGAAAATTGTGAGGTTCTTCCCTCTTTTAGTTTTTACCCATGGCTATTTCTCCCGTTTGAATATGATCATTACCCCAAAATGTCATCTTTCTTTCTGGTCCCTGGTTAAGGATGAGCTTGCCAGGCATCACTCCCGTCACTGTAGTAGTCAGGAGATGTGAAATATCGCAATTATTGAAATTGTTTTTCAGAAGTGCTTCTGTTTGGGCTGTTATTATAGCTGAATTGGTAGCGGTAGGCAGATACGTAGGCTCCGACCGCACCGCTACCATCATGCATTTTCTTCTCATTTCAGCCAGTCACGAAACCAGAGAAGCCAGCTGTGGTGGAGCAGCAGTGAGCCTGTTGGGATGAGCCATGCAGAGATGGGGTGAGTAGATGTGGACATGTTGGTGGCAGAGAGAAGAAAGGAGGTGAGGGCTGCTGATGTTGTTGTTGTTGTTGTTGTTGTTGTTGTTGTTGTTGGCAACCCCACTTACCAAGCAGGGATCTGGCAGCATCATTTCCCCAAGTCCAGTGGAGGCTGGGGTTGGAGCTGGAGCCAGCTCAGCTAGCTGTTGGCCGGCAGCACTCCCTAACAGGAGGGCTGGCATCTGGGGCCAGGGAGACATCTGTCACACAGCAGAGAGAAAGACCATTTTGATGGGGTAAAGCAGTGCTCACCAAATATGGCTGAAAAATGAGGGTCAGATGCCCGATTGGCTACTGAGCCCTGGCCACAAATCAAGTCATGAATGATCCCATGTGAGTTTGTTGCTTGCTTGTAACTCTGTATGGGTAAACTCACATGGTAAAATGATTTTTGGAGCAACATCCAAACATTAAAGCAGTGGAAAACATAATTCTGGTGATATTGAATGATCTACTCAATGATCAAGCAGCCAACTTCTTAAGTTCTTGACATTAGTGTGTAAACAATTCATTAGAGCTTAGATTAGAGCTGGGAAGCACAAACTGTTTTTTAATGCATCTTGTTGGTGAACACAAGACAGCCAAATCCAACAATTTCGAAAATCCCATTTCTTGCCACCAGGGGGTGCTGCAGCACCCTCAGCACCCACCTTCCAGCTCCCTTCCCCCACTCTGGGAAAAAGCTCCGAGCAGGTAGAAGGGGGCGCGGCCGCGCAGTGGGTGGGGTGGTATGGATTAGGGACCATGGTGAAAGTGCAGCAGCCCAGGCAGCCAGAAAGCCAGAATTAGAAAAATTATTTTACTATTATTTAAAGACTTAAGACGTTGTTCTGCTTATTTTTTGTCTACTATTGTAAAATAATAGTAGGTCTATTATCATGAAAAAGTATTTGTAAAAAAAAAAAAAAAAAAAAAAAAATTACCCTCTCTGGCGCCCCTAACGGCTCAAGCGCCCCTAGCATTTGCCTAGTTCGCCTAATGGACGGCACGCCACTGACCTTTAACCCTGCCCTCATATCACCTTTTCAGGCTAATGGGATGTTCACCTTTGAAAGGTCAGATTCCAGCTGGAGCAGTCACTCTTGCTTGAACTTTTCTCTGTCACCCATACAGCACACTTGAAACTCTTATTGACCAACCCTACCTCAATATAACCATGCACTTCATTCATGGTCACATACCGAATGTGACCTTTGGCATGGTGCCCTGCGGAGACAGCTTTTAAATGACCATGATATCCTACATGACATCACAGGCTTGTAGTTTTTACCTGTAGTCTGGTGAAGGAGTGAAGAAGGAAGAAGGAAGGAAGGAAGGAAAGAGAGAAAGAAAGAAAGAAAGAAAGAAAGAAAGAAAGAAAGAAAGAAAGAAAGAAAGAAAGAAAGAAAGAAAGAAAGAGAAAGTTAAGAAAGATATTGAAAAAAATTAGAATTTAGACTAGAAATCTACCCGAGGTGTTCAGTGGAAATTGTTCCAACATTTATGCTTAATTCTCTGACTATGGGGGCTATCTTGCTATCCATTATGTGCTCATTGTGTCCAGCATTCTTGCATTTGCTGTAAAAGTGCTTTCTTAGCCAGCTAAATTGTACCTCCGATGGTCACCCCCCCTGGGTCTCCCGGAAATGGCTGCTCAGTCTGGCACAAAATCCCAATCTGGATCCTCCCTTTGGGGGATTGACCTGTGGCTGCAGTAGCCTGTTTGTGGCCTCACCTCTTCCTTATCCTCCTCTGCAGAGTAAATAACATTATTTATGGCGGTTGGTTTGGCTGAATACAAAAGCTTTGTGCAGCGGTCCATGCTGGTCATAGCCTAAAGAGGTGATTATCCTCACAATGTTTAAAGAAACTTCCACGGAGACAAGGTTCATGTGCCGTCCTCTCTGATAATCGCTTAGCTGTGGGGACTTTATAGGACTTTGCTAAGGCTCTCCTGCTTCATCCATGTATAAAATATATATATAGACATATATCATCCTAACATGAGAGAGTATTGATCACCTAGTACAATTGAAGATTGAAACATGATGGGAGAGGAGAGAGAGAATGAACAGCTGGTTCATTTTCATCTGAGTAACTGTTGTCATAGTGACATGCAAATCTATATGTGTGTTTTATTTATGTTAACTGCTAATCAATAGCCGACATGAAGAGATTTCACTTTTGCGAGGCGGAAGTTTGGATGACGAGATCATTTCAAACAAATAAGAGCAGAGAGCAGGACACTTAATCAATGCAACGTGATAGATAGACGTGATAGAGATGGGCCACAGAAACACACAAATCATCTACTCGTTTGTCCCGATTATAGACAAAAGAAACACCATCTATACCGAGACACAATATGCATTAAAAAAAGCATGAACCTATTACGTCACACATATAGTCATTAAATTTTCATAATGGCCAGTTGTATTTTAATATTGCCTTCTTTGATTTGGTCTGCTTTTTTGTTTTTACCTCTCCTTTTTGTTTGAACATTCTGTCCATATACAAGTGTCTTTAAAAGGAGAATCCTTTTATGGATTTCTCTTTTTCCCCTTTATAAAGGTAAAAATCAAATCAAATAACGCACTCCTAAGTAACCGTTCTTGATGATCACCTTGACACCAGGTATATGAGAGGACGTTCTGAAAAAGCTTTTCTAAAAGGTGTGGAGATAAACCTTTTCAAGGAAATACCCCGCCATTCAATGCAGAACGTGCTCGCTCATATCTAACCTGCTCATACATAAATATAGCCCTCAACCCATTTCAGCCTAATCCTCATGGCCTTTAGCATCATCCAATCACATTGGCTTAGGGGCAAACTTATTTTGAAAGTGAAAGTGCTTTCTAAATATTATATTTATATCACCTGATTACATGTTGCTGGGATGACTTCTCCCCTGGTAGACTTACATAATGTATAGAGATAACACTTCCTCGCCCATGTATAAAGGCATAATACCCACAGGGACAGACATGACCGTGAGTTTGCAAGCATAAAGCATCCATTCAATTTGTACAGCCAGCCAAAGTAGACAGCCCATCCAACAGAAAGCCAATAGGCTTTGACACAGGGAAATGGTCGCCACAGAGCATACAGATTTCATTACGTCAGTCTGCCAAAATATTGGAAGAGTAGAGTGTCAAAATAGGTTTAGAACAAGGGTGTCAAAGATGCGGCCTGGGGGCCAGAACCGGTCCCCAAAGAATCCGGCCCACAGGATGACTTTGCAAAGTGTAAAAAATGCACTGAGAAGTCCTTCAATCCAATGTGATGCACTTGTGAAGGCTAACAGGTACCAGGTTTCAGGAGCAAGCTAAATATTAAGTAGCCCATTCATGTTTTCTGTATTTGGTAAACTATTTTCATTACCCTCGACTATAATGAGGGATCAGCGGATCAGCATGTTTGTAAACAAACGGCATCACTGGGTGGAAACAGGGACATGCAGACTATTTTATTTTTTTATTTTTATTTTTTATTTAACCTTGATTTAACCAGACAAGTCAAATTCGTATTTACAATGGCAACTACTCGAGTACATGCAGCAGAACGGAAATGGCAGCCGTGACAGTCTCACCGCAGCGGTAGAAACGATATTTTACAGCCACAATATTGTTATAAATATCATCAACTAACCAACAGATATCAAAGCTGGTGGGCTTTATGGAAATAGCAGGACCTTTATATCAAACTGGTCGTTCAGTGGTGTTTTATTGCAAACAACTAACGTTAGCTCCCAGCAGCTCCCAGTGCAGGTGCATTTATTTATAGGGGGGACACGCATGTACAGAGACCGGTGAATTTGCGCGTACACTCCGCAGAAACACCCAGAAGTCAGGTGTTTGTTGCCGTCGTGACGTCACGCTGATTCCTCGTATAGAGACTTGCACAGGTGCCGTCAATTGTAATGCAACTTTAGAGACAGTAGATCTGTTAATTTCTTTGATGGTTGCTGAGATAACGCAACGTGAAAATGTGTTCTTAAAATGTACCTGTAATTTTTTACACTAAAAGAAAATTGGGAGGTTTTGTTTTTTGTTTTGTTTTCATTTATAGGTTATTAGTGATTTTCTTTGTCTGGCCCACGAGACCAAATTGGGTCGCATGTGGCTCGTGAACTAAAATGAGTTTGATACCCCTGGTTTAGAACAATATATGGGCTCTGCATGTTATCCTTGTTGGTGGTAGTCAAAAACTGAAAACTATTGTTATTCATAAGCACACAATTCACCCCACTGCACTCTGCACTCAGAAGCTTCAGCCTCAAAGTACTTAGGAGAAACCATTTTTGCCAACATTACTATTCTTACTTAGATTAGATTAGATTAGATTCTTTTATGACCACACAGCCAGGCTGGTGGAATTTGTTTTCAGTACAGTTCATACGTAAGCCATGGTCCAACATTGAACATCGTAATACATAAAACACAATAACAATACACAATACAGTCATAGCAGCAGAGATATGGGGGTGGGTTGTTATAGAGAGTTCAGTGTCCTTATGGCAGTGGGGAAGAAACTGTTTTTAAAACGGGCTGTCTTGGTGGGCAGAGACCTGTAGCGCCTCCCGGAGGGCAACAGCTGGAAGATGTGGTGTGCTGGGTGAGTGGGGTCAGATTTTTTTTTTTTTTTTCTCTATTTATTGTCCTTTGGCGGTGGAGTGATTCAAGTGACGGAAGGGGGGTGTGGATTATTTTGGAGGATTTATTAATGATTCTCTGTAGTTTGTTTTTGGAGTGAGTGTCCAGACTGCTGTACCAAACTGTTATGGAGAAGGTGAGGATGCTTTGTATGATGGCCAGGTAGAACCGGAGCAGGAGATGTTTTCTTATTCTGAATTTTCTGAGCTGATGGAGGAAGAAGAGTCTCTGATTGGCTTTTTTGTAGATGTGATCTGTGTTGGTTTTCCATTTGAAGTTATTGCTTATGTGAGTGCCAAGAAATTTGAATAAGTCCGTGGTGCTTATTGGTTTGTCGGAGATGAGTATGGGGGTTTTGGGGTGTGGCTGGCGTCTGAAGTCGATGATGAGTTCTTGGGTTTTGGATGAGTTGAGTAGGAGGTTATTGTCTGTGCACCAGGTAACTGTTTGGTTGATCTGTGCACGGTATTCAGTTTCATTATTGTCTGTGATGAGGCCTATGATGCTTGTATCGTCTGCATATTTGTAGATGTTGACGGAGTTGTAGTGGGATATGAGCAGGTTGGTGTATAGAGAGAATAGCCGGGATGAAAGGACGCAGCCTTGGGGGGCTCCTGTGCTGAGGTACAGAGGGTGAGATGTGATGTTGTTGATTTTTACCTTCTGTTGTCTGTTGGAGAGGAAGCTGTGGATCCAGTGGCAGATGCAGGGGTCAGTGTTCATATCCAGTAGCTTATTGATGAGTTTGGCCGGGTTGATTGTGTTAAAAGCAGAGCTGAAGTCCATGAAGAGAATGCGGCCGTAGGTGTTGGGGGTATCCAGGTGTTGCAGGAGGTGATGGGTGGCTGTGTTGACTGTGTCTTCTACTGACCTGTTAGTTCTGTATGCAAATGGATGTGGATCCATGAGGGAAGTGGTGCTGGTCAGTACTTACTACTACTTGATCTTCATACAGCACTTCATACATAGGAGTATATTTCTGTATTCTCTTTTACTCAGAAAAAACCCACATACTGTACAGGAGATAATGATGAAAGCTGTAGCTCACACACACTGCTGAACATTAGAGAATAATGAGTAATGAATAAAGAGAATAAAAATAATAAAGACAAATGTAATAATAAAGAGTAATGAGGCCATGATATTGTAGAACGTACGTAGCCCAACATCTGCATCATAAAGAGTAGGGAAATAATATATTTATAATAGCTGCACATTCCTTCACTGCACTGGCTCTGGCGTCAAATATCGCTTAGTACCCCCCGTGGGCCCTGCTCCCCCGTTTGCTGCTCCACCCTCTGCCGATCTGGGGAGAGCCGTAGGCTAGCACCATGCTTCCTCCGACACATGCGCAGTTGCCAGCCGCTTCTCTTCACCTGACAGCGGGGAGCTTCACCGGCAGGACGTAGCACGTGGGAGGATCACGCTATTATATAGTACACATATTGATTGGGAATGATACAGATGCCATGTCGTGCGGTTCCCCTGTGTTTTCTATCTGACCTGCCATACCTCTGTGTTTGACCTCGTCAGAATGGTGTGACAGCTCCTGATCCTCCCAAACACCTGTACAAAGGCCCCCTGCTCAAAGCTTGACTGAGAGCCTGCTACTGAGCGTGCTCACCACGGTGGCATAAATTACACACCAATTAAATCTGGAGAAAAGGTCAGCTTTAATGACCAACCTGCATATAGCTACAAGGGTTAGGCAGGTTGTGGAGGGAAATGAATGTTTTGGAGGCCCTGTCATGAGTAGTTTGCATCTGCTTTCATTCTTACAATACATTCTCTTCTGTGCTCCTCCTCTGTCCGTCTTACCTGCTGTGCAGTGTGCTCAGTGGATTACAAATACAGTACATATACATTTTGTGATGTTTGTTTTCAAAGAGAACTTGAGTCAGAGCCTGTTGAGTTGCAGAATAGTGCTTCCTCCTCACACCCTGAGGCCTTTGCGAGCTCTTCCTGCAGGTGGCGCTGCAGGTGGACACACGTTGGCGCTTTGGTCTTGTGCCGGGGATTGACTTCACAAGTGAGCACTTTGCTCAATTCCAGATAAGAGCTTCAGACCCAATGAGGGACTCTCTGTTTCCTCTTTCAATCATGGAGAGGCCTGCCCGCCACCTTGATACTCTCGCAGGCTTATTCATCCGTCTGCAGGAGGAGAGTCTGATAACGCCCCCTTTTTCCAGCCGCATGTGGGGCACCACTAAATGACAATTCTGGACCCCAGCTAACCCCCTTACACCTGCATTTGCATTCCCTCCAACTCGTGGGCTAAGCCACATCCTTCCCTCGTCAGTTAAAGACAAGGAGGGGCAGTGTGGCCTGCGGAGATAGCCAGAGGCGCCTGTTCCTTTTTTGTGTGTCCTCCGAGACATGCTAGGGGCGGCTGTGGCTCAGGAGGTAGAGCGGGTCGTCCACTAATCGCTTTGGATGAAAGAGGTCGGTGGTTCGATCCCCGGCTCCTCCAGTCCGCATGTCGCAGCGTCCTTGATGCTCTGATGACTGCACCAGCACCCTGCATGGTAGCTTGCCACTATTGGTCTATGGGTGAATATACTGTACATACTCATTGTAAAGCGCTTTGGATAAAAGCGCTATATAAATGCAAGCCATTTATTTACCATCCTCCGGTTCTCCAGCCATACCTCCAAGTTTGAAACAAGGTGATTCACTCACCAACTCCACACATGTAGCCTATAGACATTCAATCCAAACTGAACACAGGCACAGGCACACATACATACTGTAGCCTAATGTTCATGAGTATGTGCTGTATGTACCCACTCTGCTGGATGGTGCACACACAGCCCATCCGCCATTCTCCATAGAGCTAATATGAATGATTTGTACATTGAGCATATTGGTCCTTTAATCCAGGATCATGCTATGAGACATGTGCTGCGTGTCGTTCAACAGTGGCACAGTTGCTTTTAATTGCTGTGCCTTCTTTATGACACACAAGGCACTGTATCAAGGACTTGAAATAGAAGTCTGAATACAAGACTGAATACAAGTCTCATTGTGTTGGCTTGATAGCACAGGAGTATGTAGCAACCATAAATAAGTTGCTCACTCCAATATATACATGTATATATATCCATATATATTTCCATATATATACATATTATACATACATATATCCATATATATATTATATTATTATATATCCATATATCCATATATATATATATTTATAAAATGGCTCTCTCAAATCAAGCAATCTGATTGGTTCACAGCCATTGTATAATTCCAGTAACCGAGTTCAATAACCCATGGCCATGGGTTATTGGTTGCCATGGCAACTCTCTTACTAAGAGAGTAATAATAAGGCTTACCTCAAATGACAACGTAGAAAAAAAAATGGCGGAGACAGCTGTCAGATCCTTGTGAATCGATCTTCGCTTATAACTTTACTAATACTTCGCAGAAAATGATGTTTTTTACAAGAATAGATGCGGGCTAATGTCTTCTTTGCAAAAGAAAGGCTGTTAACTCCGCATTTAACCCCGCATTTAACCCCATAACGTTAGTTGGTGTCGGGCAAGCCCTGAGAATGCAACGCTGCGCTCGAGCTGCCTGGGTTTCCAGAAAGCTCTCAGCCAAGCGCCAGGATTGGCCAATGTCAACTTCAGTCTCCAGAACGATCCAATCAAATCACCCGCAGGTCTATCTTCTTGCTAGAGGTCCCGCCTTACAGTAGTGTTTCAACTGACTCTCAGAATACCATGCCAGTCGGACTTATAGTGTTATTATTATTATATTATTATACTTGGAACCCTTTTATAAAAGCAATATAGCACTCGAGCAGCGTGTGTTGTGGAATATATCCCCCTGCTCAGTTGTTATCCCACTCGGCCTGCGGCCTCGTGGGATAACAACTGATCAGGGGGATATATTCACCACAACACACTTGCTCTCGTGATATATTGCTTATATATATATATATATATATATATATATATATATATATATATATATATATATATGTGTGTGTGTGTGTGTGTGTGTGTATATACTGTATATATATGTGTGTGTGTGTGTGTGTGTGTGTGTGTGTGTGTGTGTGTGTGTGTGTGTGTGTGTGTGTGTGTGTGTGTATATATATATATAAGGAGCACATATATATTATATATATGTGTGTGTGTGTGTGTGTGTGTGTGTGTGTGTGTGTGTGTGTGTGTGTGTGTGTGTGTGTGTATGTATATATATATATATATATATATATATATATATAAAGTAGTTTGTAAAGATTGCAGCTTTGAACTGAACCTATATGACTCATTGTTGTTACAGTGGATTTTGAGGAGTGTTCAATGATGTCCTATTTTCCATGCTGTGCCTGTGACACTCGCAGGGCTACAGCCAGTGACATACAACACTACTGTGGCCTGTGCCTTCTTTTATGTTGCTGCTGCCTGCATCAGATGGAAGTGAATGGAATGCAAAGCAATGTGTTAATGCATTAAAGTTTAATTAGTTAACAGAGGCAGTGAAGAGTTAAGAAATATGCCCCCTAGTTGTAGTTTTCCATCACATTCAGTGATGAATCTTTTGGTCTTGCGGGAATTACCGCCATTTCCGATGGATATTCTTTCGAGCTTTGTTGAACCTACATTTGCTATTAAATATTTAATCATAGATGCTTTGGACGTTGACATCATGTAGTCTCCAAAGTATGATAAATAGCTCCATGAAACAGAGAGATATACAAGCACTCTGAATATATTATATATATCTTCAGCTTCTACCATGCTTGCAAAGGCACATGTGCCGCACGCTATTGGAATAGTAATGCTACACTCGTGCATCTCAAACACAAAGGTACAATCCCAGTCTTTACTCAGATATTGCTGCTTTGTTGTACTGATGCACTGCAGATAGCCTCCTGTATGATTCACATTCTTATTCTCAGCCCTCAGATAGAAGCAATGCAAAAACAACAATAAAACCAACAGCAATATTTGTTTCTTTAGATTCAACCAATATTGTTTCCATGGTCAAAATAGCATCCTTCAGCCCAGTCATGTGACTAGTGTAATTTCCCGTTAGTGTTCAGGCTTGATGTTGTTATATATCAATAGTGTAATCTGGCTCAGTCTGATGGAGGAGCTGTCTTGTCTTGGAAGTGGAGCTGTCATGTTTGAACATGAAGAATGGTCCCATACGGCCGTGTAAACCTGCACAGATAAGCCCCATCTGATGTTTGAGTAAATGCACCTGAAATTGCTTTAGCTCC
This sequence comes from Poromitra crassiceps, assembly GCF_964638095.1. NCBI lineage: Eukaryota > Metazoa > Chordata > Actinopteri > Beryciformes > Melamphaidae > Poromitra > Poromitra crassiceps. The sequence goes on from NC_139634.1 coordinate 27,703,361, forward strand.
ATATACTCAAGGCGAGTGCCTCAGACCAAAGTACAAAGATGTATGAGTGCTACTCTGGAGGGGCGCCTTACTTGAAGGGTGACTCAAACACAACAACAGAACAGCAGGGCCATTTCAAATGTATGTGCCTGTTTGGTATTGCATTATTCATTCGAATTCACCCTGGATAGACTTGCCATTCAGACTCAGATCTGCCACCGTTGAAAGTGCATTTGAGTACATGCATTCTGAAAACATGTTCATAATGGATGAGATTAGGTGCGAAATGAGTCCAGGCGAACACCGTTGACACAAGGTTGATTGACCCCTTTGTTGGTCACGATCCTCGAGTCTTCAGGTTTGCTTCTTATCTCCCAGTTGTTATTGAAGCAAAAGGCTCTGGGCAGCCAAATTTAAAATGTCGATGTTTTTCTGAGTTAATAGGTCTAAATGGGATTTGAGTTATGTTAGACAACACTGACCAGGGAGAAAACTCTTCTCAAACTATCCGAACTGTCTGGAAGAATAGGAACGACCCTGCAGAGACCAACACGAGATGTGTCTGACCGACGGTATGATGCAGCCAGAAGTCACACCACAGCTTCTGTTTTAATCATGAGAAAGGTAGAAACTGTAGTCTTGTTGGAGATGGAGTGTGGCTTACAATCCCACAAGCAAAGTAATAGGCCTCAGAGATTAACCTTCACAAAGATCCTCTGCTTTGCACAATAGCAGCAGTACACGGCTGAAGCATACTCGTTTTCAGGGAAAGAGACAGCTAACTAATGCTGCCCATTTTTTCAGATGAGTCAGAGGAAAGAGGTTGTAGCACACCATGGTGTTCGCTACAAGAGAGCAAATGTAGTAAACGGGGAGAAGATGATTCATGGTGCAGTATCAGGAATGTGCTTACGTGGCGGCACAGGATGAACCAGGCCTTCGGTGAAGGTTGTAGATGTTATTGCAAAGCGGTTTTATTCCATCCAAATGATTCGGTGTGTTTTATTTAGTTACCTGTAAGTGTGGCGGTCATCTCAGTCAATCCTGGGGACAGAGTAATTCCTTGTGCTTCTCGAGATTCACTTTAATAGCCACAGTAAGTAATCAGATTACAGATTACAAATTTGACTTAGTGCAAGTATGCAGCGCAGCGGTCACATCAAGGGTAGAAGAGAAGCGACACAGAAAAACAATCACACAATATGTCCTTTAAAGTGACATATGATGGGGGCAGGGAGGGGGGTAGGATAATTTCAGTGGGAGGGGTCTGTCGTGATTTTCCGAGACCGCTTCAGCGGTGTGTAGGTCCTGTGTAGGTCCTGTGTAGGTCCTGGTGGAATGGCAGACTGCATCGGACCACCTTTTCACCTTTTTATAAATCTCCTGATTACATAATAAGGGAAATCACTAGTTCTGCCTTTGACATTATTCGGTCTCGCCGGAAAATCACCCACTCGCCTATGACTACTTGCTGCCCTTTGGCTGTCTCTAGTCTACAGAGAGAATGTGAGGAAGGTGAGAATTTAAATTTCCCTACAGAAGTCATCATTGAAGAGCCTCATAATGCATTTATCCTGTGTCAACCCCACATTAGTGTTTCAACTTGTTTCTCAAATGTAGCAAGTAGAAGGGAAGACATACTGTAGATAAGACAAAACCTGTGCCTTCTCCTGGCTTAACAGATGGATAACCAACATAATGTTCTAAACAGCACATCTTTGGATATGACGAGGATCACTCATGAGTAGCAACAAATGCTTTCGTGTAATTCAGTAATTCACTGTTGTACAAGAAGTACAACCTCTGATAGGCCTATTATATCAAGTTAGAAGATGGAGGCTGCTGGAACTGTTGTGTCAGACTAGAGTCAGACTAGAGTCAGACTAGAGCCAAGTGAGTGTTAGGAGGCTGTCGGAGAGGAGAAGAGAAGAGAACACGTTCAAGAGAGCAGGGGTGAAGTCTGGCGTCTTGAACCAGGTTAGAACCAGCTGTGAACCAGGCACCTTCAGGATGCTATTCCTGTTGATTATGATGAGTATATGTCAAAGTGACTCATTTTGAGGTCAAGGTCCAGTTTATTTTGATAAAGTAAGCAATGAAGAGTGGATGAACATACATCCCCCCTCTCATCGCCCCCCCCCCCTTCCACACACACACACACACGCACACGCACACGCACAACTGTGCTAAGCATCACGCCACACTCGGCGCAGATTCACCCTCATACACAGTCATAAAGACAGCAGACAGACATTGAGTGTAATAGACCAAGAGGCAGACCTATACTAAGCTCCCAACGGCTGCTTCTCTAATGTGGTCTACAATTCTAGCTGATATCTTCATCTTATAAATAGGGTTTAAGCAGCAGAGTGTGATGTTTTGAATTAAGTGTGTCCCCAATAGGTTTAGTCAGGCAGTAACACAAAACTTTGCGGGAACTAATCATAATGCATGAACTAATCATCACGAATTCCTCTGAAGACCAAAACATTTTTTTCCCCCCACTTGAGCGGACATTTTTGTTTTGTGAAACATTTCGTAAATAATCCTAAAGTATCAGCGGTGCTGACCCTCATCTGTCTCAGCTGCATAATAGCGTTCTCACACTGGCATCGGAAATAAGCCGGCAGCTCGGAAATGGCGGGAGATGCAACAACATCGCAAACAACGCAAGCGTGGGGTCTTGTAGTTGCTTGACCTCTGGTATTCTAGCAAATGAAAGAGAAAACAGGGAGAAATACTCGCTCTCACTCAAGCCAAGCATTGGCTTTTGGGATTCTTTGCTCCTCACCCGTTTTCGTCTTTCCCTGGTTATGAATATATTTAGCAGAGCTTCAGACCAAATGCCAGAGGTGCATGAGAGAGAGAGAGAGAGAGAGAGAGAGAGAGAGAGAGGGAGAATAGGGAGGCAGAGAATGAGTCATAGAGATAGTGGGAGAGAGAGACAGCGAAGGAGGGGGAGAGAGAGAGAGAGATACAGAGAAAAGTGAGAGACCCAATGGTGCGGAGGGTTAGATCGTTGTCATGAGTTAGATATGTGCTACGTCTGAAAGGCCAAATGCCGGCTGAAATCATCAAACCCAGTTGGTTCTGGCCTGACAGCGGGCAGCAGCAGAGAGATGGTCTTAAACTAAGCTCACAAAAGGTTAGCCTAATGGAGCGTTTCCCTGCACCGCTGGTATCCGCCGCCAACGGAGGTCATGTTTTCGCCCCCGTTTGTTTGTCTGTTTGTTCGCAGTATATCTCCAAAACGTATGAACGGATTTGCATGAAAGTGGAAAAGTAGGTCATGGGTCAACTTAGAAATGACTTTCCATGCCCACTGGCCAAAAGGGTGTGTGGCCAATCACAAAAAGGCGCCTAATATCCAAACGGATTCATGTAACAACACGCAACTTTGTCAAAAGGTTGGCTGAGGTATGCTACCGAGTGCCCTCTAGTTTGACTGTTTTGGCTGAGGAATTCAAGAGATTTTTTCTCAGACTGTCATGTTGGATGCTGAAAAACTATCTGAGACTATTAGCAATTAAATGTAGTTGTTAATGAAATGTACTGTAGTTGAGCATCCAAGAAAAATATATTCAGAGAAAAAGAATCCAATCTATGTTTCTGACAGATCGACTACAGTTGTTTTACAGTAGTACCCTTCATTTCCTTTGAGTTGATAGTATTCGACAGCAAAGTTCATTCTGTATCCTAATCAAATAAAAAAATGTATGACTGAATTTCTTTTGTCAGATTCTGTCTCCATCTTCGAACCATAGTGTTTGTTTTTTTTAGCTGCAGCAGAACAATGGGATCTTCAGTTGTTCCTTGGCTTTACGTACTGTAGGCCTCAGCAGCTGAAGGGGCAGGATGCTCATTTGTTTGCCTGGAGGTTCAGTGGAGGGAAGGCGGGATTAAACAGTAACGCTAATTGCAACTCTCTCTTGCAACTCTCTTCATACTTCACTGAGCCACATTTGAATAATTCAGCTCAGCAGCATGTTGTCGGTTTATTTTGTCAAAGCATCCCCAGACGTGATGGAAGGCAGACTCTGGGTGTGGGTGCAGAGCGAGAGAGAGAGAGAGAGCGAGAGAGAGAGAGCGAGAGAGAGAGAGAGAGAGAGAGAGAGAGAGGAAGCAGAGAACTCACATTGACACTGATCAACACAGTTATCAGCCCTCTAACCTCTCATCTTAAAAATGTATGGCGAGGCAGGTTAAATGCGGGGCAACTTCTGGAAATGATCACTGGTGCCCTGACCATTAGATTTATCATAGCTGCACATTTCTGATGTTTCTTCCCCCGATGTGATACGTCCATTGAACTTTTCCTTTAGTATCCAGTATCCACAGAAAAAGCCTATGCTAGTTTGTATGTATGAATCATTCTTATCACTGAGTCAGTGCATGAACATTCAGGTCAGACTTCTTTGGTGGAAACTGCTTTCGGTGCCCTGCAGCAAGTGTTTCTATTGTATGATGATGCGCGACCCACTCAAGTGGGACCACGAAAAATTGAAGCGATTTCCCTCCACTCCTCCTTTTCTTTGTATTTTATTTTTGTGGTCTAATAAGATTCATCGGTGCTTATTCTTGTAAGGTCCTGCTTGCCTGCTAGTCTAGTCTGAGTCTGCCATTTCTGTTGTCACCATCTTCTTCATCATCATCCACATTCCAAATATATCTTCATCCCTCTCAAATCCCTGAACAGTGTTTGTCATACTTCAAAAGATACTTTGTGTGTGTGTGCGTTTTTATATCACCTAAATGACACCCTCTGGGTCTCGTGTCTCATGCCAGCTTTCAAATTTCCAAAACAAGTTCCAACTTTTTCACTTCCAGGAATGTGCATCTTAAAATATAAATAGCTGCTAAAAACAATGTTGTTGAGCCTATGTTCAACACCCCCCCCCTGTTTTCCACTCCGTTTTCTCCCTTATTGTCCTTCGCCAATTCCCCCTGCCAAGCTGTTCCAGCCGTTGCTCCACCCCCTCTGCAGATCTGTGGAGAGTTATATAGGCTAGCACCTGCTTCCTCCGATACATGTGAAGGTGCCAGCCACTTCTTTTCACCTGACAGTGAGGAGTTTCACCTGCAGGACATAGCGCGTGGGAGGATCACGCTATTCCAGGCACCCCGACTGACCAGAGGAGGCACTAGTGCAGCGACCAGGACACATACCCTTAATCCGGCTTCCCACTCCCAGTTGTGCCTGTATGGATGCCCGGCCAAGCCGGAGGTAACACAGTAGCTCGAACCTGCGACCCCCATGTTAGTAGTCAGGGAATCTACCGCTGCACTACCCAGATTCCCAGCAGATAAGCCCATTGTGCCCCTGGCCCTTGCTTGTTTGTGCTGGACTGTCTTGGAGGCCTTCTCTGAAAGTCTCAAAACCTTGCCTGTGCCTTTCTGTACAGGTGACTTGACTTGGAGGGAGAGGAGGGTAAACGACACGTGGTCGGTCTACTCTTTTCATTCCGGTCAGATGCATTTCCCTATTATCAGATCCAAATAGTACCACTGCAGACATGTCAGCTTGTTGAAAATTGACACGTTCATGTTGGTTTTAACCAGCTTGGATGTATAAGTATGGATGGGGTTTGACACACAGGACAATACAATGAAATATTCATAGGAAAGTATTTGACAGTCACCTTACCTTGCTATGCTTAATTGTGATAACCAACTACCTGACACTGTATGAATTGTATATCCTGCCCATCTTCTCGCAGCCCATGCAACAAAAAAACACAGGCACGAAAGAATATTTTGCAATCAGCATTCAGCCCAGGTCTGGATGTCTGCCATGCCTTCTTTGAAGAGTCAAGCACATTATAGATGCTAATGCAAGCAGAGACTTCCCGGTCAAAGCTTAGGCAGGGATACTTATACTCTCTCTGTATGGCATTGTTTTAGATGGCCATTGACTCCCTCTGTTGCCCCATAATGGATACAAACTGCAGCGTCAAATTGAATCAAACAGAAACAACACAAACCAAAATCCAATAAGAGGAAATAAATGGGGCTTTTCTACAAGGCCAGGGAAGTGTATCTAATCCCTTAATTAGACGGAATGTCCACATAGTTTTCTTTTTGTGCTGGCCATGAAGATGTAGGATGCCCCAAAATCACTGTCTCAGAGTGAGAGTGTGTGTGTGCGTGTGTAGATTCCCTGCCTACCAACACGAGGGTCGCAGGTTCGCGCCCCCGTGTTACCTCCGGCTTGGTCGGGTGTCCGTACATATAGACTGTGTCTGTGGGTGGGAAGCCGGATTAAGGGTATGTGTCCTGGTCGCTGCAGTACCACCTCTTCTGGTCGGTCGAGGCGCCTGTTCAGGGCGGAAGTGAACTGGTGGAAATAGCGTGATCCTCCGACGTGCTACGTCCTGCCAGTGAAGCTCCCCTCTGTCAGGTGAAAAGAAGTGGCTGGCAACTGGGCATGTGTCAGAGGAAGCATGGTGCTAGTCTACGGCTCTCCCCAGATCGGCAGTGGGTGGAGCAGTGACCGGGGCGCAGCAGGGGGAAAATTGGCCAAGTATAATTGGGGAGAAAATGGGGTGGAAATCAGAAAAAAAAATCAGAAAATTACATCAAGTGCTTACAGTGCAGGCAAGTAATTCCACCTCAACCATAAGCACAGACATCGGGTTTGACCCCTATTATGTATTTTAGTAAATGCATGCATTGATGTAATATTTGCAGGTATGATTTGTTTGGATTGTTTTATTGCTGCCACATCCAAACTGACCTAACCTCATAGAGTGGTGCTGAAGCAAAACAGGATTTTTAATCCTGAATTATGCTTGACTCAATACTTGGGTCTGTGGGGACAGAGGCGAGGGGAGGGGGCCGGGGGATCAGGGGGGAGGGTCATGTGTAATGAGTTGCATGTTTGCTTGTTGCTATTCACAATACGTCTTAACCAAGTGACACTAATGGCATGAGAGCAAATGACACCGAGGGTCACAATATTGCTGTTCCTGTCTTATGGCTGAGGAACTGCGTCAATAAATATGCTTAACGAGAATACAAGGCGGAGTGATCTGCAGGAGTTAGATATGAAAACGTAAAGCTGTGGCACTGTTGAGCAGCGAGTCAGTGAGCGAGTCAGGTGTTTAGAATAATGCAGGAGATAAACGGGGGGTCATTTGTAACTTGCCACTTCCAGATTGTAGTGTGTGCGTGGAGACGACGACGCAGGGAAAGGAACATATTGGAACAATAACTACACAAACACTGCTGATGTCTCCCTCAGCGCCCGTTCCACACACAATTCTCATACCTTCGTGTCTCTATGGCAACCATTGGCTTTTGAAGCGACCCCCCCCTCAACACAGACACACACTCCCAAGACACACACACACACACACACACACACACACACGCACACTCACACAAGCACATGAACACATACACACCCATATTGAATTTCCATCTGCCACTGACACAGGTGCTTTGGGTTGCTGTGGGGAGAGTAAATGGGTATTGTTCAATAGGCCTGATGCTGTAGCTGATAAAGAAAAGAAAAGAAAACAAAACTGCTTCAAGGGCAGACAATGCTGTCAAATATAATGACAAACTTAAAGGGCCACTTTGCCGATTTTCAACCAGCTTTGTATCATTACAAAATCGGTAGTATATGAACAATGTTTAACTTCCCTCCATCTTGCCTGGACCGAGAGCTCCCCGTTTATTTTTTGTTTTTTTTATTTTTTATTGATTCATTCCAAAGCATACAAGTCAACAAGCATACATTAAACATCAGTACAGAGAGTATGCCACTTTGATAGAAATAAAATAAATAAAAAAACAGAACAAACAGACAAACAGGGGTATCATGTTAGAATAAACTCAGGCATTAATAAAAATATTTAAATCTTTACAAATATTCAGTTTTTAAGGCTTTGCTGTTCTTGAGACCACATAAAGTTTTAATGTAATGTCCAAATTCAACTTTGAACTGTTGTACGTGTGGTTTCTTGGTAGTCCACTTGCACTTATGTATATAGTATTTCCCATTTAAAATAAAAAGGTTCAAAATAAATAATCTTTTACAATCAATATCACTCTTTTCATAAAAAAATATGTCTCTTTTTTCTAAGTGAACAGTTGGACCAGTCAGCTCCTTGAAGAGACACTCTATCTCTATCCCAAATAATTTTGCACATAAACAATGAAAAAATAAATGACATATGGTCTCAGTTTCAGGATTACAAAACACACATATTCCATCAATATCAATCCTGAACCTTGAAAGTACTTGGCTAACGGTAAATCAAATGCAACATTTTAAAAGAAACTTCTCTAATTTTGTTGGTAACACAATACTTCTCATTGATATTCCAAACTGCCTTCCAATCAATATTCTCAAATCTAGAATTCCAGAAAAACTTGGCAGGAGGTGTTGTGGACTCCTGACATAATTTCCTAATGAAATTATTAGTACATTTTTGTCTGTGAAACATATACCATCTACCATAAGGTTACCATTAACTTGTGGATTCAAATCAAGCAAGAGCTCCCCGTTCATACAGAACCTCCTGGCCCAATTAAATGATGTCACAATGTCATTTGGAGCAGTTTTGCCATGGTCACTATTACTATCACTATCATTATCACTATTACTATCACTATCACTATCATTATTGATCTCTCCCTGCATTCGCACAACTTCTTGTTCCTGGACCAATGTCATTTGGTCCAGGAAGTTCTGTGACTGAACGGGGGGCTCTCGGCAAAGACGATGGGATTCAAGCAACTCACTTCCTGTCATTTTGTCACGTGGGTTTTGCCCATGGTTTTCCACGGACACGCCCACTTAGGAGACTTTCGGCAGGTCTGAGTCAATGGTTGACCACGCCCATTTAGGAGACTTGCTGCTACCATTTGTTAGAATTGGCAGAGCCTGCAGTGACCCATCTATAGTAATATGATATCTATGCTCTCGGGCCAGGGCAGATGGAGGGAAGTTCAACATTGTTAATTTGCATATAGCCTAGCTACTACAGATGTGGTAATGATACAAAGCTGGTTGAAAATCGGCAAAGCGGCCCTTTAAGAGATCAATCATCATCAATATTATGCTCTTCATGTGTGTGACATGTAATGCCCCTCGTTTTGAATTATGAACAGAGAAAGGATCGACTTACTGCTGTTTCAACGGAATCGAGAAAATTGTAAATCATTGTAACTTGCATCGCTCTTGTAATCTTGCACAGTAGCTCACACCGGAAGACACGAGGCTATATTGCGGAGCAGGATTGCGTGCATCGTCAAATCCCAAATGGCAGCTTGTCTTTGAATTTATATGAGGGGCAATACGAAAGGGCTTGTAGGCCGGCGCTTCAGAATACCATCAGTGACCATGTTGAGGGAGTTCTCGGAGCGGGAGTGAGATGTAATCATGTGTAATAATTCTGTTAGGCTCATCCATGCTTCACTCTGGGAATCATGAGGGAAACATCCTGGAGAGGGAAGCCCGATAAAGCTCGGGCTCTTGACACTCGTGAAATGAGACCCACAGAGATCCACCCGCTGCTAGATAGTAAATAAGGTGATGCCATGTATTCAGCTGCAATGTAGCTCCTGGTTGAGGTGTGTTCGAAATAGCTCCTAGTAAGTAAGTGAGTTTTGGTTTTGGAATGTATATAAGACCTTTTTTATTTCTCTTAGTGATGTTTGATTGCGCTGTGAAGTCGGCCAGAAAAAAAAATTAAATAAAAGATAATAAAAGATAGTGAAACGTACAGGCACAGCGTTATGTAATCGCTTTTATGCAGAGTGGATTTTTAGAGGAGGAAATGGAAGAAGACAGAAAATTGGAGGTGGAATTAAGCTAACATTAGCATTTCTCTATTCTCTCGTGTTTTATAATCCCTTTGGGATATGGGCTCAGGTATATTGAAATAGTCATCTTGCTGACAGCTTTATTGCAGATCATTTCACTGTGAAGCCGCGTCTGTGCCGCTGCCATGCAACGTGCAGGATGGTGTTGGAACAACATGTGTTGGAAATACATTTTGAACAAGCTTGTGTCCAGAGGGAGCAAAGTACTAAACACCAGCCTCAAAGCTAAGCGCGCAGGTTGTGCTGTTTATTCGGCCTTGACTGTTTGCAGTCATATTTATCTACATTAGCGGCTTTAGTCTTGCACTATGAATCTGTAATGATTCACGAGACCCTAAAAATCCATAATAGCTGCTTTACTATCCTTTCAATGCGCAATAAAGCCCGGTACAAGATTTCAGCTGTCACATTTTAGTGGGACATTCAACTGAGGCCATGTAACGCTTTGCTCTGTGCAGGGGATGAAAGGCATCGCACGCCTGGCCCGTACAGCACGCCTGGCCCGTACAGCACGCCTGGCCCGTACACTATATCATTATCGGACACACGAGTCATGGACAGCTCCTCATAAAAAAAAATCTATATATGTGTTTGAAGGTGTGGAGAAAAAAAGCCTTATAGCCTTGTGAATGGAACTGAAGGAGAGACCTCAAGCTGTTTGAGGCTGCTCAAGGTTGTGTGTGTGTGTGTGTGTGTGTGTGTGTGTGTGTGTGTGTGTGTGTGTGTGTGTGTGTGTGTGTGTGCGCGTGTGTGTGTGTGTGTGTGTGGGCGCGTACGCGTGCATAATGTGTTCACATGCAAGTGCGCCCGTTTGTGTGTAGCTGTGTGAACATATTTGTGTGTGTCCGTGGGTGCGTGCGTGCGTGCGTGCGTGCATGCGTGTGTGTGTGTGTGTGTGTGCGTGTGTGTGTGTGTGCGTGTGTGTGTGTGTGTGCGTGTGTGTCCCTCACATTACTGATCTTTTTCAGGCTTGCGGTCTACCTCTAAATTTGAACTGGCTGGTCAGCAAAATGTGCCCCCACCCCTTTCTGTTTCCCATACCTGCTACAGTGATATATGATCTGTATGCCACGCCCACCTCCCCATATACCAAATTCCATAAAGAACAGGAGGCAAAGTTTGCTCCAGTGCCATCTTTGCCCCTGGCAAATAAAGTATGACAAATGAATAATGCCTGTGACACCCTAGCAATTTTAAATAATGCTAGAATACGTATACTGTATGGCAAGGTGGCTCAGTTGGCTAAGGTGCATTACTATCAGTGATGTCTTGGGTTTGAACAAACCAAAAATCAAAAAGAAATCTGTTAATGAGTAAATAATATTTTTCATCGTATTTGGTACATCTTAACCCAACTGTATGTTTGCTTAAACATTATTATGTACATAATTAAGAAGCAAATATGTTGTCCCTGTGTATTGATGCTGTATCACACCAGTTGTATAGATCTAAGCTGTGGATTATTTTTTCTATTTTCCCCCCATTTTCTCCACAATTGTGCTTGGCCAATTTCCCCCTGCTGCCCCGGTCGCTGCCCCATGCTCTGCCCGATCTGGGGAGAGCCGTAGACTAGCACCATGCTTCCATGCAGTTGCTAGCCGCTTCTTTTTACCTGACAGCAGGGAGCTTCACTGGCAGGACGTAGCACATGGGAGGATCACGCTATTCCCACCAGTTCCCTTCTGCCCCGAACAGGCCCCCCGACAGACCAGAGGAGGCACTAGTGCAGCTACCAGGACACATACCCCTAATCCGGCTTCCCACCCGCAGACACAGCCAATTGTGCCTGTATGGACGCCCGACCAAGCTGGAGTTAACACGGGGGTGCGAAACCTGCGACCCTCATGTCAGTAGGCAGGGAATCCACCGCTACACTACCCGGACGCCCCAAGCTGTGGAATCTTTCATTTTTTCTTTTTTTTCTTTTTCTTTTTTTTATATCCAATAAAGACACAAGAACAAAAAACAAAAGACAAACAAGCTCAGTCACAGGAAAGGAAAAGAAAGAAAAAGCATACTCATATCAACATTCCAACATCATAGTGAGCTGCTACCAGTCGCATAAGGTGCTTACGTGCTTCTAGACGATATATAGAATCCCGTGTAAGGAGGAGTCAATGAGAGATCAGCTGGGTGAGTTACCCGTTGCCCCTAACCTCGTCCAAGTAGACCATAAATGGGTCCCAGATGGTAGAACATTTCCTAAGTGAATTGATCCTCAGGAACCTGAGTCTCTCCATACGTATAACTGAAACCATGTCCGACAGCCATAGCTGGAAAGAAGGTGGGGAGGGGGACTTCCACTCCCTTAGGATGAGTCTCTTGGCGACGGTCGTCCCCTGCGTCAGAGACTGCTGCACAGCAGTAGGAAGGAGCAGAGAAGATTCAGAGCAGCCGAAGATGGCAAGTTCTGCCTCCGGCTGAAGGGTTACTTTATAGGCCTTGGCGTACCAATCAAATGTTTTGGACCAAAATGTAGATAATAAAGGGCAAAACCAAAAGGCATGGGACAATGTACCCTCTAACACTTGACACCTATCACAAAGTGTTGAGACCGAGGGGTAGATCTTGTGCAACGTAGACTTTGAATAATGAAGATGGTGAGTGACTTTAAATTGGATCAGCTGGTGTCTGCTGTTGATTGAGCAGAGTTGGACCACAGATAGACTCCTGTCCCATATAATTTCAGACAAATCAACACCAAGTTCCTCCTGCCACGCCTCTCTTATCCTCTCAGTGGGGGCTCTGGTGCAGCCATCAAATACACACACAAATCTAGAAATAAGATGCCTGGAGTGGGGGGGAGCTTAACAAAACATCAAAAAAGGCATGTTCATTTGGGATTTGCTTCAAAGTCATGAATCTTGGATGGAACATGAGCTCTAACTTGTAGGTATGTAAGCCAATGTGTGTTGGGCAAATCAAGTTTTTTCCTCAGAAGATCAAACGACGCAAAATGACCATCTATGTATAGGTCTCTGAAGGAAGCTGTGGAATCTTTGAATGGATTTTTTTTTGGTCAAAATAATTTCATATTCAGTATGAAAAAATCAAATTCAAACATCACACAAAATTCATATGAAGCCTTGATGTTTAATGAATGGCGCTGTTAGTTTATGTAGTGTTTGGGCTTCTGAGTGTATTATGATGAAACCACTGGTACACATTTTATCAAAGAATATTGGAAATAAGTCCACCGCATAAATACCTCTGTCAGGATTTTTTTTTACCAGTTTACAGAGTTTACCAGATAACTTGACACAGTAACTTGTATACATACTCCAAGAAGTAAAAAGTTTTGTCTGTGAAGCAAACCAATGCAGCTTAAAGTATCAAACCCAAGTATATCAATTGTACATTCAAAATTTCCAATAATTCCCAGCATCAGGCTAAGCTGACAGCATCACACACAAAGCTAAAGTCAAGTAGACCAAAGGCACCCTGCTTAAGCCTGTCATTGATTTTAGTCTGAGAGGGGGGTGAATGTTGCATTAACAAACTCTCTCTCTCTCTCGCTCTCTCTCTCTCTGTCTCTCTCTCTCTCTCTCTCTCTCTCTCGCACACACACACACACACACACACACACACACACACACACACACAAACAATGTGTCATAGAGGGCACACACTCGTCAACTCAGACTCAACTCAGTTGGATGGCACTATTGTCGAGAGAGAGTTCAACTGTAAGAACTATTGTCAGCTATGCTCCACTTTACTGTTTGAAAAGCAAGCAAGTGTTAAGTAGTAATCAGAGTGCTATTTACATCATGTCTAGACTAGCATGCAAAACATCAACTCTTTCAAACTTATCATTTGCTCTCTCTGTAAGAAAAATAATAATAAGAGTTTAAAAAGGAAAAGCTGTACACTGTATGCAAGCTAAGGCTACTATTACTGTCAAATCCATCCATCTATCCTGAAAAACTTGTGATTAATGAAGATCCTACAATAGATCCTAGAATAAAATGTATGAATCACCCATATAAGAAGTTTTTCCAGATTATGGGCCGACAAGCTAACACATGTAGTCAGAACTACCATAAGTGCTTGTCACTCTTCCTTATGAGTGTGCTTTGTAATTAAGTGGAAGCGATAGGACATTAGTACAGCATCACAGACAAAAAATGTGACTGCCACGCCATATTGATTATTGATTAGTAATCATTGCACATCATCATCATGGCTAAAAGGGGTGTAGCAGAAGCCAAACCACTCGCACTCAGGTGGCAGTTAAGGCAGGTTGGCGCTCAAGACATTGAGCCCAAAATGAAGGTTTTGTAGAAATCAGAAATGATTTTGGAGAGGGGACATCATTTAATTGCTAGAGTGTCCTCGTATACTATTTTTACATATTCATTCATTCATTCATTCATATTCATATAAAATAAATACACTTTTCATATTCATATAAAATAAATACACTTTTAGGAAAGTAGCATTTTTTATGTACTAAAACATGAATAATTAATGAGGTTGTCTGATTTATGGCATGCTTTTGATCAAGCTAGAAAGTACTATGTGTTTATCATTACAAAAAAAATCATGTTATTAATACATGTGTCGCTGCTACTGGTTCATAGCATAAATACCGCTCTGCATCTTTTGGAAAGTTGAAATGAAAGAACTCTCCTGCTTTGTTGGAGGCTTGGGAAACGCCATGGCATCTCAGACCTAATGTTCGCAGAGATAAATTACATTATGCAGACTGCAGAACTTGCTCGACTAGTTTGAGAAATGAAGTTGTGGTCAGCGATACATGATACATGAACAATGTTAGCCACCATGTTTCATTTTAGTTCAGTTGGTAATCCGGTGGCAACAAAAGTATACAAAGTTGCAAATCTCTCTATTTGGGAACAAAAAATATCAAATATGCATTGTCCAACGGTAAAACCTACTTTGCTTCAACTGTTTCGTCCTCATTTGACCTTCTCAATTCTCACTTGAAAACAAATACCATTGAATAAGTAGGCTAATTGACTATGTCATTATTATAATGTTTGATGCTTTAAAATACTAAATAACCTAAAATATCAAGAAATGAAATTAAGCATCGTTAAGCTTCATTTTCACTTCACATCACTGCACCATCATCATCTTGACTCTTTGTCGAAAATTGCCATTTTGTCGACCTTGCCATTCACTTCTTGCATGTAACTCTGTTTCTAGCAGCTCTGGCATGGGCTGACTTGATATTCAACGAGTTAATTGCCTCCCTGGGCAGTTTTCAGCTGTGAATAAATATCCACTAATTGAGTTATTTTCTTAATTCCAATCTCGTTGGTTCTAACAGACTCCCGCTGATGTCCAACAGCGCTGAGGAGAAATGTATATTCAACCAGAGGAGTCAAACCCATGGTGTAAGAATGACACAGGCCTCCAATTAAACTGGAGCATAATCCCAGGTGCCTATGCTCTCACCACGATACACATACATTATAGAGATCGGAATGCAAGATCTAATTTTCCCGCACGTTCACAATGTGAATGGAAGCGTGCCTTAACACCGACTGAGATGTAACCTTGAATGGTTGTGAAGTCCTTCACTTCATGGAAATACCGCACTTGTCTTTCTGCTTTCGCGCACTAACAATGTTATGGTTTTAATTGCATTTTTGCTCACTATATGGGGCAGGGAAATATGTATTTAAAATTATGATGAGAAATGTTAGAATTTTATGATAATTGCTATCCTATATTCAGACAAACAAAGAGGGCTTCTTTACATGTACAGATAAACAGATTTAATGAAGTAAGGCACGCACAATACATAAAGATCAACAGTGCATCTTCAAAGGAACAAATTATCATCCTAAACTGACTAACAACAGCACAGGCCTTCAGGCATCAGGTGCACAAGCCTACGGCTACAGTGGCATTTTCTTGTTCAAAGATGATTATGATCTGTTTGGCTTTTTTGCAACTACAAAAAAAGATATAATTTTTCTTTTTGTTATTCATGAGAAATCATCGAGAAATGGCTAGTCTTTCGGAGAAGTCTTTAGGAGTATGAGTGTGGTTCTGAAGGGCCTGTGATTCAGTGGTTGAATGGCAGGCAAAACGAGGTCGTTTGGGGCAGACAGTGATGGATGGGGTGTGTCTGGAGCCATCGGCTCGATGGTGAGCATACGCTGCGTCTCTCGTGCGTCCCGCTGCCCTTTGAGGAGCATCAGCAGGAGCAAGAAACCAGCATGCGATTGCAAGATAGCTCAGTAGCATACTGGAAGGGAGGAAGCTGGGGGACAAAAGGGTGGTCAACACTGATAAATGTCCATGTCCTTGAGAGGTGAACAAAGAGTAAACAGCTGGAGGTGATCGTCATCTCTTTGCCATGTGTACATGTTTACGTTTACGTGTGTGTGTGTGTGTGTGTGTGTGTGTGTGTGTGTGTGTGTGTGTGTGTGTGTGTGTGTGTGTTGTGTAAGGGAGGGAGGGAGGGATGGAAAGTGTCAACAATGCCAATCACTCTGCCCTCAAGATGTTCAGGCAGTGAGTGGGGTGGTCTTGGCTGAAAACTTGGGACTGCAACACTGGAGTTGACCCCCGTGCACTGTACAGTGGCTGCCCACTGCTCCTAGGTTCGAGATAGGTACCTAGTATGGGATGGGTCAAATGCAGAGGATACATCTCCCCATGGGCATAATAAAATATACAAGTACAAAAGACTTGATGGACACAGCAGGACACATGAGGTTAATGACATCCAACAAACTTCCTTCCCGTCCTGCAGCCTTGAAATGCTCCGTGCCTGTGGCAACATCAATTCGCACACTCTCTTTGATGCCATAAGATGCTGAGAAAGGTCTTCTTTGTGATGTTCTGCACAGCACAGAACTGACTTTTCACGATAGGAGAAATGTGTGAATGGCCAGCGAGGGCCGGCTGAACCTGAGGGTCATTGTCCAGGAAAATGTTTCATCAAGGTGTGCACTCACTTCCTCAGCACATTTGCATCCCGTCCTGTTCTCCCCGTCTCTCCAACAACTCTCTCTCCGCCTCTGTCGCTTGACGAATGACCCTGAACAGCTGTCCGTGTATAGCGACATTTAATGGCTCCCGCAATCACTGTGACATGTTTGCAGTAAACAGAGAGCTCTCCACACGCCTCTGTTGTGTATCTGATGAAAAACAGCACAAATCAACATTTATATCACTGAAAGGCCCGCATGTGCAATCATGTGGATCAAATGAAAACGCTTCGCATCTGCAGCCTTATTCAGTGAATGACTGGGCCTACAATCAACTCTAATGGACATGTCTGCTGCTTTTTGAGACAAATGGTTTCAGTTCTATTCTAAGCCTGTATTTCAACTTTATTTTCTATTTGATGGTGTTGCTTTGACCGATACTGCAGCTTGGGAACGTTTCAGCAACAATTTACAGCTTTGTCCAAGTTTATTAGCATTGTGTGTATAAACCTGGGAAACGTGCTCAACATGGGATCATGTGACCATGCTATATAACAGAACAAAAAGTTGGTCCATTCAACTGAAAAAACTTTTGAATCCATAATGGGAGCACACTATTGGACAAAATGAATCAAACATGAGGAATGTCTGACTCACTCATAAAATATGGAATGAAGGACAAGGGCTGAAATGGATTTGTTTGTCTGACTGTTGCTCTGAATTAAATCAACATTTTATGTGCGCAGACATTCCTTTTTACCTCTGCCAAGGAGCTTCTGTTTTCAGTGCATTGGTTTGTTTGTCAGCAGGATGGATTACGGAAAAGCAACTAGCCAGAAATTCATGAAACTGTGTGGAAGGCCATGGGCCAAGGAAGAGCCCATTACATTTTGGTGCGGCTCCGGATCCCACTCACAACAAGCCTCACAAACAAGATGGTGGCCTTGGTGAAGGTCTGCACTCTTCGAGTGGCCTTCATAGTTTTATTTTGTTACCGTGTTGTTCTCTAAACTACAGTGTTGCACTAATAGCAGAAGTGGTTTCATTCATGTGCCTCTCAACTGCGACTATTTACCTACTTGGTTATAGGTGTATTTTAGTATTTACTTGGTAACTTACCATGTATTTACCCGGTAAATAATTTGGATGGTTGTAACAGGAAGGGTTACCAAAACATTACAATAGAAAATATGTAATGTATTTTCTTCTAAATGGATGTTATTGTTTATGCTATATAAACACATAGCCATCTTTCCATGCAAGAAAACAAAATCTAAATTTGATTAAATCATGACAGCACATAGATCTCTTTGATGCCTGGAGGTTTTCTGCAAAGTGAATCAAATTCATTTTCATTTCAATGCTGTTATATTGCCACATGCTGTATTTCCCTTCAGGGTCGTCTTCTTAGTTAGCTTCCATGTTGGGAAAACGTAGCGCACAACATCCCACTGCACCCATCTAGTTGGTAGTATTGCTCTGTTGTGTTTGTATTTAATGAGCTCCTGAGTAGACATCTGGTGGCAGAAAACCCGTGACTCTCAAATGACCAAACTGCAGACAACTTCTTGCATGAATAGTTGTTCATTTGAAAATTAAACACACATAGATGTGGCTGCCTCCATGCATGCACAGACAACATATCAGTAATAAGAGCCATTGTAAACACACTGTACATTCATATCAAGCAGGCATAAGATCATGCACAAAGAGGCACTGGAGGTACACATAGTAAAAACATACTCAAGTCAACCATTCAATAAAAACAACTGGTGCAGACACACAACTCCCAGTGCACTGTTCCTCTCTGGGCAGAACCACAGCGCAGTATTAACATGAAAAGTGGGACCTCTAATTACTGCTTAGATGCATTTTTCTTCTGGTTCACAAGGTTCATTTTTAATGTTGTTCACAAACTGTGATGGATACCTGACAAACAACACCAGTTCCAAGTAAACAATGGCCATTTTAGACACAAACGGCAACATCAGCCATTTAACACATCAATCACGTTTTCTCTTTCACTTTCCTATCATCAGCTTCTGACTCATCAAGTACAAATATTCTCTATTTCAGCTCTCTTTCATTTTTCCTACCTGATTCATCGTGTTTTATTGGGCATAAAGCACATTGAAGAACATATTCAGTCCATTGTTGGTGTGAAGATGCATGGTATACAGATATAGATGTCTGTGTCAGCTGGTCAATGAGCCTGAGGTCCATGGGTGTGCACGTTGCACAGTGTGATGGATTGAGCCGTGACATCTGGCTGCGAACGTGGCGGTGCTGCTCTGTCCTCCAGTGACCGGCTCATTGCTCAGTGGAGATGTGGAGTCTGGACGGGCAGCAGGAGGGGAGCCATCTGAGGCTAGCAGGCTTCAGGGCCACAGAGGGCATATGGGACTCTGTTTAGGGTACATCTGGGCAGCTGGCTGTCCTCTATTTGGTGGTACAAGTGCCAGCCTCAGCTAAAATGTCCAGCTGTCACTCCTGCTGCCAAGGCTATACTCCTATTTCTTCCTCAAGTGCCAACTTCGAGTCAAACTCTTAAATTTATGAAATCTAGAGAGGTGAAGTCTGTTTGGAAGGGAATTGTTCTCGATATAGAATGAAAGAATAGTGTGGCTTTTACAAACAGCAGTTCCCCTGTTGGATTGCCCCATGGTCTACTCCTAGGGTCAGGCAAGGCTACACCTATTAGCCTATAGTAAAGGTTCTCAAAGTAGGGGGCTCCAAACAATTTCACGGGCTCAGTGAATGGAAGTGAAAAAATATTACATTATGGTAATTATTAGTTAGTTATCAAAAGGAGATCACATTGGATAGCCTAAATGTGTTTGATTTGGTTAAAGAGATGGGTTAGGGTTAGTTCATAGATTTTGGGGAATTGTACTGTTCTTCCCACTTTCCCAGAGTCAGAAACAAATAAATACCTTCAGTCTCTGGGATCAAATAAGATAATCATGATCACATAGATCAGGAATTCAACGAAACTAATCAAGAAAAACTAAGCGGGGCGTACCTTTTTCCAAGTTTTGCCTGAGGGGAGGCCCATAGTCCCAGACTTTGAAAACCCCTGGCCTATAGCCAAACACTATTTCACCTCTCCAGTGACGGCTTATTTTCTCTCTATTAGAATGTCTTGTCACCTGTGCTGCCAGCCGTTTCCCTCCCACACAGCCATAACATCACAAACAAAGGCCATGGGTGGAATGGCCAGGTTGACATTAATTACAGTATGTCTAATTGTCTCTGGGCACTTTCAACTGGCTGGGTCAGAGCTGCTGCCATTTCCTGAAGCTGTCAAGCACAGGAAACGAGGGACAAAAAGATTCTTGGGTCAGAGGCATTGGACTGCATTTTTTGATTTTGCTTTTTTTTTTTTATGTGGGAAGTTTTTTCTTAAAAGCATAATTCCCAGAAATCTCGCATTACAGGCCAATGAATTTCCGCATCAATTCGGCGTCCAGGTAGTGTAGCGGTAAATTCCCTGCCTACCAACGAGGGTCGCAGGTTCGCACCCCTGTGTTACCTCCAGCTTGGTCGGGCGTCCATACAGGCACAATTGGCTGTGTCTGCGGGTAGGAAGCCGGAATGAGGGTATGTGTCCTGGTCGCTGCACTAGCGCCTCCTCTGGTCGGGGCGGAAGGGAACTGGTGGGAATAGCGTGATCCTCCCATGTGCTACGTCCTGCCGGTGAAGCTCCCTGCTGTCAGGTGAAAAGAAGCGGCTGGCAACTGCACATGTATCAGAGGAAGCATGTGTGTGTCTACAGCTCTCCCCAGATTGGCAGAGGGGGTGGGGCAGCAGGGGGAATTGGCCAAGGACAATTGGGGAGAAAATAGGGCAAACATCAGAAAAACTAAAAAAATTGCATCAACTAATATAAGCAATAATGTAAAAAGAAAACTTCAATAACAAAATGTTGTTATAGTTTATTTGCCTTCTCGCCTATCCCACAACAAATGAAATGAAAGGCCATACACTGAAATACATTAGTACATGTTTTAAATTACCTTTGCCAACGAGTTGGCATGTCGCCCACATTTGTTTGTTTGTCAGTAGGATATTTCAAAAGGTTATGAATGAGTTCCATGAAACGTTGTAGAGAAAGCAGGTCGTGGGCCAACTTTGAACAGATTTAAGGAACACTCCGCCCATTTTCAACCAGCTTTGTATCATTAGAACATCAGTAGTATATCAGAAAACTGTAAACTGTTTTGAAGTCTGTCATTTAATTTGACAGTTATTGAGTGTTAAAGTGTGGACCAGTGACATCACTGGTCCACACTAACTCAAATTAATAACTCATTAACTCAAATCAACTCTCAATAACTGTCAAACTAGATGACGGTTTTGAAGTCATTCATCTAGTTTGACAGTTATTGAGAGTTGATTTGAGTTAATGAGTTATTAATTTGAGTTAGTGTGGACCAGTGATGTCACTGGTCCACACTTTAACACTCAATAACTGTCAAATTAAATGACAGACTTCAAAACAGTTTACAGTTTTCTGATATACTACTGATGTTCTAATGATACAAAGCTGGTTGAAAATGGGCGGAGTGTTCCTTTAACTTTCCACGCCCACTTGCCAAAAAGGGCGTTGAAATGGGCGTGGCCAATCACAAAAAGGCTCCTAACTTCCAAACGGATTCAAAACGTTGTAGAAAGTTTGGTCAAGGGCCAAGGAAGAACTGATTAACTTACCACACCCACTGGCCAAAAGGGGGCGTGACAATGGCCATCACAAAAATGCACTTACCTTGCAAACGGATTCATGTAACACCATTAACTTTCTACGCCCACTGGCTATAAAAGGGGGTGTGGTAATGGGCATGGCCAATCACAAAAAGGTGCCTAACTTCCAAAGTGATTCATGTAACACCACGCAACTTTGTTGAAAGGTTGGCGGAGGTATGCACTCTACCGAGTGCCCTCTAGTGACTCCATGAAACAGAGAAGCTCTGGTTCTAATATCAAAGTGATTTATTCTGCCTTCTTAAAGCCATGTCTCTATATCTGCAATAACTAATTAAACATCCAGTACATCTTGACCCTCGACTGTTCATGCGTTTTATTGTTTAAACCCAGTGCTTTGTTGAAGATCTGTGACAAATGTACAGTATCTGAGAGCACACTGAGATGGGTCCTACACACAATTAAAACAGGCCTTTTCTCATCTTCATCCCCTGATTTTTATATTCCCCGGTCTCAGAGAACTGTGATGTAGGAGAAATCCCTGCTTTTTATATTCCCCGGTCTCAGAGAACTGTGATGTAGGAGAAATCCCTGCTTTTTATATTCCCCGGTCTCAGAGAACTGTGATGTAGGAGAAATCCCTGCTTTTTATATTCCCCGGTCTCAGAGAACTGTGATGCAGGAGAAATCCCTCACACATCTTTCATCTTCATCCCATGCATCATTTGATGGACCCAGATCCCCTTTTCAGCATTTACAGCAGCTGATAAGAGCCTTTTCTTTGTTGCCACTGAAGAGAGGCTTACAAAGGATTTCAGCCAAGGTCCTGATTGCACAGCTGACTTTCACATTGAAAGTTTTGCTGTTAAACTTCCCCTTTCGCAGCCTTGATGCAGCCGCAGCACCTCAGGACTAGAATTCCAATGAATAAACCCATGCTTCCCAATGTCTCCCTCATGAGGGAGCGTGTGAGCTGTGCAAAGAGATAGGGAACTTTTGACCCTTCTGATCTATACATGTGACAGGATAATACTGCCCTAGCTCCAGGGACGGGCAAATGTAAATTGGTGAGGGTAAGCACCTTTTCCCCACAACCATCCCCCTCTCCCCCTCGCTCTATTTGCTATAGTGTGCCCTCATCATTGGGGTGGATAGGAAACAGATCACCTTGTTAAACTGGATCTGTTGTGGGGTCATAAGTATGCTGGCTTCGAAGCACACCGCCTCATAGTAGAACCACATAAGCCATAAGGGATATTTACTTTGATCACCAGTGATACATCCATCTCATTGAATATACATCTACTGTATTGTGAACAAATTGGGACACGCATTGAGAGAACAAGCTCAATCAATCAATTTTTGAGGCGAGCAGTCTGGATTTGATTGAGCGGTTAGATGCAGGGACCGCATGCAGGAGGCTGCGTTCTCCACTGTTGCATTAACGCCATCCCATAATTCAGTCATTATCATCTCCCTTGTCAATTAGCTACACAAATATGACACTGTTTGGCGAATGTTGGTTCATCAAACTAGCTTCCCCTTTGCATACAAAAGAGATCCATGCTAATACAGTTGCAAGCTCCCTATATCCTATATTAACCGCAGTGGGATCAAATGCAAATTAACCCCGGTAAGTATGCAAATGAGTTGATTAATTAGGAACATTGCATCCTGCTCACGATCATCTTCATGGTCGTGAGGTGGAGGCGGGGCTTGGAGGAGAAAGGACATCAATAGCGCCTTTGGGCTTTTTTTAGTCGCTTAATGCACCGGTGTTAATCACTGAGTCAATTGTGTCATTAATCAAGTGAGGAGTTTCAGAAGGCGCAGACAGGTATTAGACCTCTCGCTCTCTCTTTCTGTCTCCTCCTCGGACAAGAAGATAACTATCCCTAAAAAGAGAGAGGAGATAGAGGTGACTGCGTTACAGTGGAGCCAATCACAGTGGGAGGCTGTCAGAGTTCTAATACTGACACGCCCCTGTCCTTCTCTCCTCATCTCGTTTTCCTCAGTTGGCTGTTTGTGGCTGACAGGAGCGGTTGTGTTTTGACAGCTACTGTCACTTCCTCAGTCTGCTGAGATCCTCTGTAAGAGAGCAGATGAAGCTTCGTACACGACACTGCAAAGGATCTTTTCTCTTTTCCTCTCACATTTTATGCCACTGGCTATATCCCAAACCCAAAATCGTAAGAAATGCAGAACGGACCTGATTTAACCTGTGCAGTGATCAGTCATGGTAGATAGCTGACCTCAAATGTTTTCCGCTGAGTCCACTTCGAGGCAATGTGTAGAATGCAGAAAAATACCCACCAGGATCACTAACCAGTAATTAGTTAGCTAAATTGCAGATGGCTTGCTCAACGAGTCAATTAATTATAATCATACATAGAATGAGGCAGTTAATTATAAGCATACGTTTTGAAAAAATGATAAATGGGTAGAGGTAGATTCTGCAGCTGCTTTTTCTGAGAATATTTTGATCAATAGATGCTGACGTAATGATTTGAGACACATAACACACACCCTGTCGATATAAACGGCCTTGTAACGGTATAGGTCCAATCCATACCTTTTGTTGTGAAGGTGATCGATTTTGCCTTTTGTGATTTTTGAAGTGAATGCATTTCATCGAAACAACACAGCATGACGCACAACACAATAGAATCAACAATCGCTCTCAGCCAGGATAAATGCTT
The DNA here is from genome assembly GCF_964638095.1 of Poromitra crassiceps. Taxonomy (NCBI): domain Eukaryota; kingdom Metazoa; phylum Chordata; class Actinopteri; order Beryciformes; family Melamphaidae; genus Poromitra; species Poromitra crassiceps. The sequence continues at coordinate 27,727,482 of NC_139634.1, forward strand.
GCTTAAGACCAGTTTCTTTCTAATCATAATGAATAGGATGCTAGATGATGTGTCAGCACTCATACTCCCTGAACCTTGATACATTGTCAGAGATAAACACAATCATTAAACAAAGACCAATTCATATTCCCTTCAAGCAAAGCAATTGGTGAGAGAACAGCGTGTATTTGTAAAGCAGAAGGCAGAAGCCCACATGCACCAGTGGAGGTATTGCCAGACGTACTCACATGGCAGCCGCTGACAGGATACTACACACTTCCTTTGAAAGAGCATTCCCCATTCATTCAGCATCCAGTCTGTCACACTGTACAGCAAGCAACATGTATTTAGCCTATAATCTCTCTGACAACTTGTTTATATATAGAGAAGAGCTGCTATGGCGGCAGAAGGATCCTATTTAACACACAGCTTATTGTTTCTCAGAAGCCTTGGAAATAATCATGAGAAAAGGGTTGTGTTTTCATAATTGAAGCTGGCATGTAGGCATACCAAATTGCCAAAAACACTTGAGAATCTTCAGAATAGCGTGCGTGTCCAGGGAAAAACATGGCTATATCTTGTTTGCTTGTTTGAAAATAAGTGTTTTATTAATTAGTGCTGCCATCCCTCTGTATCCTAGACTTTATGGGCACGTATGACCTTCCTACATTTCACACATCTCTCCACTTAGGCAAAACATCAAAGAATATTGCAGCAGAATAGACTTTGCATGCTTATAGAAACTAGAGAAAGACAAATTAGCGTATATTCTTCAAGGTGGCCCAGGGTGATTAGAGAGACCATCATAGGTTCATGTCTTGCAGCATCCAATGCACTCTGACCCCTCCCTCCTGAAATGCAGGTCTAATTTGAATGAAATCCATACATGCAAAATGGATATAGGTGAGAAACAAGCGAAAACAAACCCCTAATTACAAAGTTGTAATATGATAATAGAGCAGTCTAAAGCTCAGAGTGTAATGAAGTGAGCAGCGTGATACTTTCTCTTATCGCATCAGTAGATGCGGAGGGGGATGATTTTGATCAGCGGTGGATAGCGCTCCGCAGAAAGACTAAGGCTGAGGAAAAATCCAGAAGCGGAGGCATGTAGTTATTAACAACCCTGCTGGCACTCAGACAGATAAGAGATGGGAAAAGCAATAGGGTATGCGAGAGACAAATAAAGGTGAGATGCGAGATTTGGTTTTAGCGAGATAATCACCTGAATAGATGAGCCCAGCTTGGATCCGTCTGTGAGGCTCAGCGGCAAAACAGAACTGACAAATACAAGCAGTGATGAGCGGGGCGATTATGAGCATGGCAGAGAGAAAGGCCTTGGTGTGGGGAAATCTCTTAATGTTCTTGGATGGAGATGGAAAGTCACGGTCTAGAACTCTGCGTGTGTGCGTGTGTGTGTGTGCGTGTGTGTGTGTGTGTGTGTGTGTGACTAACAAGCCTGGCAGAGTGTCAACCCTGCCTTATCGGTCTGCCACTCATCCTTGAATCATGTGTGTACCGTGTGTGTGTGTGTGTGTGTGTGTGTGTGTGTGTGTGTGTGTGTGTGTGTGTGTGTGTGTGTGTGTGTGTGTGTGTGTGTGCACATGCATTTGCTCTTTAGTATGCGCTGACCCCACTCTCAACACCTACGGTTGTGGCTTCCCCACATAAAAGGTGTTTAAAAAAGATGAGGTGCGAGTTGCCTTTGAATCAAATGAATTGATCGCTTTTGTTAGCACTGTTGTTGTTTTGCCTTCCAATGTAATTTGGATGCAGAGACCTTGTGCTGGTTACGTTAGCTCACTGCACCGTAGGCGTGACGGACTGAATTCCTCAGAGTCTAATGCCTGGCAGAGTCGAGTGAGGCAGACAAGCAGGACGTTGACATGGCCCTTTTAGGTGGGAATAGAACAGAAGCGAGGGTGTGGTTACATTTTCATTCCCGACGACTTTGTGCTGAATGGCAATTGCGCTCCAATGACTTGTGAGCCTCAAATCCCGCTGAGACTGACTTTGGATTCCCGCGGGCCCGCCATGGAAGTTTGCTCTGGGGGGGGAAAAAAAACAAAAAACCAGAGGAGAAGTAGAGGAGAAAGGGGATAAAAGGGGACAAGGGAAGCTGGGGAACAGACATCATGCTGGGATATGATATGATATGTGATGTTAAGAGACAGGAGAGCGTGTGCTGAGGGTACAGCCAAGGCTCCCCTCTCTCTCAGCCATGCAGCAGGATAGCATTTATTTTCATTTGCCACGGTTCATAGGTCATTTAAGAACCTTCAATTACCGTTCTAATTTGAATCAAAGCGACAGTGAATGGAGTGTGTCCAAAAACAGACGACCTGTGCAGCATATCAATGAGGCCAAGCAGAGCGTGTGGAGCCTCATGCTCAGACGGCTCTCACTGACCAAATGGCTGCAAGCCCTGGGTTTCTTCCCCTGCTATAGTATACAGTAGTTTACGATGTTTCTTCCCCTCCTATAGACCTTATTCGATAACCCCGGACGGCGCCATATTGATGACAAACCGCAGCCGTAACGTAGTATGGCCGAGCGTATAGCAACAGTTATGGCTTCGTCAAAGAGAAGGGATGAAAAAATAAGTTTGGTCGAAGGTGCGGACCCCTACAAAAAAATGACTTAGAGTAAATATAACTCATTATATTGCCAGGTATAACGTACCGGACATTGTGAATACAGACAGCATTGGCATAGGCTACACATCTCAGGAGCTGAAGGCTTTCAAATCCCTTGAGTCCTAGCGTTATAACTATTTCATCTGTGGCAATTGGTCTGACATTTTTACTTTTGTGCCACCAACGACATCATCATCATCATCATCATCATCAAACATGATTGATGCTTGTCATGACAGCAAAGGTAAATAACCTTAATGTTAAATGTTTTTGCTTTTATTGCTGCTATTACTACAGCAGTGCATTATTACACAGCACACTATCGCTGTTGTGAAATAGCTCCTGACGTAGTAAAAACGGCATTAAATAGGCTAGTAAGTAACGCTGGCTAGTGTCCTAAGCTATGACAGCTGTCAGTCACTTTTAAACAGCGCGCTGCGGAATGTCAACAATATGGCGGCGGTGGGCGTGCCCATACGTGAGTGACGTCAATCGAATAAGGTCACAGTAGTTTACTGTGTCCCTTCCCCGTTATAGTATACTGTAGTTTACTGTGTTTCACATAGTCTGGTAAAACCAGACTGATCATGTGAACTCACATTCTGTTTCGTTCTGCAAATCAGTCTGGCCTCCAGCACGCCCACATCGATTTCAGTGGGTGGGAGTACTTGCGTTGACAGACATCTCCTTCAGGGGTTTCCTTCATATAGGAACCCCCTTCACCAAAAACATGCAATATCCTGGTTGCTAATGTGGTTCCTCCTCTGGTCGTTAAGGGTGCCTGTTCGGAGGGAGGGGAACTGGTTGGAATAGCGTGAACCTCCCACGTGCTATGTCCTACCGGTGAAGCTTCCCCTGTCAGGTGAAAAGAAGCGGCTGGCTAACTGCCCATGTCTCGGAGGAAGCATGGAGCCAGTTTCGGCTCTCCCCAGATCGGCAGAGGGTGGAGTAGCAACCAGGATAAATAAATTAAATTAGCACTAATGGGGGATAAAAAAATATGGAAAAAAGGGTGTGATTGACAGATCGCCTGTCCAGTGATCGTGCAGTTTAACAATCACGGACCAATAGCAGGCAGAGCTGCGGCTCTGGGAAACTCCCATCTCACATGAGGTGCGGAAGGACTCAACCCATTCCCTCCCACTCTGCTGACGAAAAATCAAGATGGTGACGGCCAACGTTTGAACTCCGGCAGGAAGAAGAAATGTAATGGGATAGCTACGTCCATATATTTATGTCTATGAGCCCAAGGCCCCGACCCATATGAGAGGGTGTGTAGAGGCAGAAGAGGAGCAGGAGGACTGTGCCCCTGGCTCTTCTGAACATACGCTCAGTGCTCCATGCCCGTCTGTTGCTGCGTATTGCCTGCTCCCCACCTTAAGGTCTGGTCCAAGGCCCACACCAGCAGGTAACCTTGGTTTTCTGTACTGGGAGACATTGTTTTCCTCAGACAAGGTACCGTTCCCCACCGTTCTCTGAGGTACCGTTCCAATCAATATGAATGTCTCCCAGTGCAGAGAACCAAGGTTACCATGTAACCACACATTTTACCAGGCTGTGTTTCACATCCATGGATTCATAACAAGCAAACGGGCACAGAAACAGAAACATTGTCTGATTACAGTCATTGATTTCATGGGGAAAATGCAAGGAAACCACTGGAATGACGTTCCAGCAGCTGACGCAGCGGTGGTAGATATGATGCCCTTTCAGTGATTTTATCACTTGGTAAATTTTTGTGGCTGCACTTTTGAGATTCTCATTTTTCTAATAGTCTAAATCTGTCTCTCTGTGGCTTTCGCTCTCCCCACTAGTTTGAGATGGATTAATAAAATGAAATGTAGTGTAGTGCTGTTGCCGCGCTCTGCCATCTTTCTGCCGAATTGGCAGAATGTAAAAGCTCCCCTTTCATTAACTGTGCAAATGGTTTGGGTGACAGCTAGTGTCAAAACTGTGCAAGAGGTTTATTTAATCAACGATATGGAGCGGTACACTGGAGGGGTAACCTCTGTGCTGCTTTAACCTGAATGGTCAACTCCTTCATAAATATTGCATTTCCTCATTACACTTAAAAAGAGCTTAAAACTCCATTTGTTTCAACTGTGTCATACTATCAAACACATGACAAATACACGATGATGATAGATGAGTAATTTGATAAACACAGCCTTAGGCAAAACTAGAAGCCATTTGTTGTAGCCTGCAGCCACAGAGAATTAACCCAAAATTAAGTTCATAATTAGTGCAATAAGTTAACTGATAGGAAACCAATATAGCGACTGAATGGAACCTTTCCTTTTTTTACGAAGTCATTTTGCACCCAGTTTGAGCTTCTCTCCGCCGAGTGCACGATTTTGAGAAATACAAGTGTTCATAGAGTGGAGTGGAGGAGAGAAGGGAGGGGTTGCGCCAGGTTGGGGAGAAGAGAAGAGAAACCTCCCTAATGTACCTTTATAGGTACCTAATGTATCTTTATACTGGGAAAAACAATTAGAGGGTGAACTGAGGAAGGTTTAGTGAGACAAATGCAGTACTGACCCATTAGTGCTCAAATGACCAGCGTTGTTGTACTTCATTATAGCACTAATAGTACCAGTTTACAACTCAAACAAGAGGCCACTCGGTAGAGTGCATACCTCCACCAACCTTTCTATGGTGTTTGTGGTTGACCACGCCCATTGCCACACCCACTTTTCGCCAGTGGGCGTGGACAGTCAATCAGTTCTAAGTTGGCCTATGACCTACTTTTTTTTTTTTTTTTTTTTTTTTTTTTTTTTTATTGATTCATTCCAAAGCATACAGTCAACAAGCATACATTAAACATCAATACAGAGTATGCTACTTCGATAGAAACAAAATAAATGAACAAAACAAACAAACAAACAGGGGTATCATGTTAGAATAAACTCAGGCATTAACAAAAATATTTAAATCTTTACAAATATTCACAGTTTTTAAGGCTTTACTGTTCTTGAGATCACATAAAGTTTTAATGTAATGTCCAAATTCAACTTTGAACTGTTGGATGTGCGGTTTCTTGGTAGCCCACTTGCACTTATGTAAATAGTATTTCCCATATAAAATAAAAAGGTTCAAAATAAATAATCTTTTACAATCAATATCACTCTTTTCATAAAAAAATATAATGTCTCTTTTTTCTAAGTGAACAGTTGGACCAGTCAGCTCCTTGAAGAAACGCTCTATCTCTATCCAAAATAATTTTGCACATAAACAATCAAAAAATAAATGACATATGGTCTCAATTTCAAGATTACAAAACACACATATTCCATCAATATCAATCCTGAACCTTGAAACCTATGACCTACTTGTCTACAAAGTTTCATGCAAATCCCGTCATAACTGTTTGAGATATTCTGCAGACAAACGGGGTGAAAACATACCCTCCCAGGCCAACTCTGTTGGCAGAGGTCAACTAAAAATGATCGCCTTGCGGTTGTATGCCTCCATTAATAAGTCAAGTTGCAGTCTACATCTATGGCTGTCCAGACTCTACAACCACAAATACCTTGAAACCCACGGCGCAGTGCACCGGCAGTTTCCCCGGCAGAGGCATAAAAAGAGTGTTTTAGTGCCGAATTCCTTAAGAGTATTCCATACAGGACCACAGTATGAAAGTACAACCACAACACAACAAACAAGCTGTCCGCACACGTCATCCTCAACACTACGGTTGGCCGACTTTCTCAGTGTGAGAAAAAAAATCCATCTCCTGGAGGTATAAATTAAGTGACCTTATTTTTCCCCTTCGCTCGTCTGCAGGCCTAAATGTTGTTTCTCCTGTACAGCCACTATTGTGATGTAAATGAGATGCATACTTGGCTCATCCCGCTCTGCTCAAGTGGAAAGGTAAATATTTGCATATTATGCTTGCAGGCTGGAGTGCGCGCCACATTGCGTTATTCCATTAACCCAAGTCTTCATGCACAACAACACTGTATCCACACTAATCGGCTTAGCATCCTAAGCTTAGCGGCTATGCATCCTAAAGCCAGGGCTACTTACAATTCACAGCCATGTGCTGGTCAACCACTCACATTTAATGTTAGCCCATAAGCACTGTTGTCTCCCCCCCCCCCCCCCCCTCAAGGAAAGTGCTTCAAGTCAGTTAGATGTAATGAATGAGCTCACTGTTCCTCCACTGTCCCTGTGAGGAGACCCTATTGATTTCATGGCACCGGACGGAGAGCGGTAATTTCACTCCCCAATTTCTTCCACTCCGTTGCATCATTGACATCGCATTGTGTTGTTCCCAAGATAGATAATGAACTCCATCCATGATGAGCCAATGCTTCAATAAAATGTGTTCAGGTCGCAAACGCTTTACTTATTGAATTGGCCTTTTATTGGCGCCCACAGCTACATGACAGGAAGAGCAATGGAGTGCAGAGGACAAGACAAGACGTGTGTTTCAGCAGCCATGTACGTTCACATTACGAACCGGAGTCCAGATGTGTTGACATGAACTAATCAAGAGAGAAGTATAGATCTAATTCAGGCCTTATTTGAGCAGAAAAGGCCATGTAATCCAATATGTTATACAATAATATATATTACAGATGTATTAGGTTACATAATAATAATAATAATAATAATAATAATTCATTTATTTTATATAGCACTTTTCAATGACGCAAAGACGCTGACAATAAGTCCACAGAAAGCAAAAATAAAAATGACAGCAGCAACAAGCAACAGATACAAATAAAAACATGTCTAATCAGGGATACATGGAAAACAGAGGGGAGGGAGGGAGCATGTGGGAGGGACGGGGGCCACACAGAAGAGAGAGAAGGGGAGAGGGAGGGGGTGGCAGGAGTGAAGGAGGTGGTTATGGGTAGGGGAGATGGTATGCTTGGGAGAACAGGTAGGTTTTGAATGGGGATTTGAAAGTGGAGAGTGAGGGTGAGTCTCTGACAGGCTGGGGGAGGGAGTTCCAAAGTCGTGGTGCTGCTCTCGAGAATGCTCGATCCCCAAAGCTGCGGAGTTTGGATGGACTGGAGGGATAGTGAGCGGAACAGTGGATGAGGATCGGAGGGTTCAGGTGGGGCGATGGGGGAGGAGGAGGTAAGGGGGGTCCAGGCTGTGGAGGGCTTTGAAGATGAGGAGAAGTAGTTTGAAGTTAATGCGTTGTTTGATGGGGAGCCAGTGCAGGGACTGGAGGACAGGAGTGATGTGATCCCACTGGGACAGGGTGTTTGTGAGCAGGCGGGCGGCTGAATTCTGAACCATCTTGGAGTCTATGGAGGGAGTGGGAGGTGCTGCCGGTGAGGAGGGATCATCAAATCATGTGTATCTCACTTTGTGAACGTATGCTTTGGGGCATTTTTAAGCCCATGACCAACCTTTCTGCCAAGTTTCGTGCAAATGCGTTGGGCACCTTTCTGTGATTGGACACACCCATTGCCACACCCACTTTTGGCCAGTGGGTGTTGAAATTGCAATGTGTGGGCCAGTCACATAACCTCCTGCCAACTCCGTGGCAGAGGTAAAGACATTTTTTCAAGTCAACTAACTTGGCATCTCAGGGCTTGTGGAGACTTCGATTGCACCAGGTGAGCAGTAGGGATCAGTGTTTTGCTGTGTGAAACTCCACAAAAGTTTTGTGGAATAAAAACGTCACCTGTCCTTCCATGGCATTGGGGTGAGTGGATAATGACAGAATTTTCATTTTTGGGTGGACCCATCCTTTAAGTACTGATGAAGATTTCACAGTGCTAAGAGCCAAAAGGGGTCCTAGTACTCATACAGCGAGAAGCTGCAGCGAAAATGGAATTGGACTCGGGAGAAACATGGCTGCTGAAGTGGCTAGTTTGCCCTTACTGTATTTACACTGTAAGGTACTGTAAGTCTTACAGTAACTTAGCAGTGTGAGACTGCTCTCTGGCACTCGTGTCTTTCTGAATGCAAGCCAAGGTCTCCTGCCTGCTATCAGAGGGGGTCCTAGGCATCTCGAGGCTCCAGGCCAAGCCATGAAGGAGGCCCCTACCGGTGGCGCCCCGAAGGGGCGCCGCCGGCGGGGTCCCTTCCGGTGGCGCCCCGAAGGGGCGCCGCCGGAAAAAAATTTGACCTTTTTTGGACGTATTTTGCCATATTTAGAGGCTGTTTGAAGTTACATCCCCCCTCAGATTCAATGGGCATGACCCTCTGCATCCTCTCTCATTCTCTTTGTGAATCTTGTAATCTTTATATCTTTGTCACTTGTCATCTTTATATCTTTATCTTTGTCACTTGTGATCTTCATAATCATATCTTTATCTTTGTCATCTTTATATCTTTATCACTTGTAATCTTCATAATCATATCTTTATCTTTGTCACTTGTCATCTTTATACAGTAAACCAAATATAGATCACTCATTCAACTCAACATCAATCTACAAATAAACATCAATGTGTAAATAATAAGTAAACAATAAGGCACTCCCACAATACAAAGAAACATCAATAACTCAAATGAAGGCACTATCAGTGGACAGCGAACGGGCACTGCAATTTAGCATGAACAAGGAGCCACATGGCGGACGAATCCACCGCATGTAGAACACAGTATAAACGTCATTCCACACAGACAACAACAAATAATAACACTCACTTGTTCCTTGGACTAGGGATGTCAACGGTTAACCGTTAATCGATTAACCGTCGCTAACGTCGTTGTTCGGTTATTGCTGTCGGTCTATCAGTTAATATTAAAAAAAAAAAAAAAAAAAAAAAAATTTTTTTTTTTTTTTTTTTTTTTCTGCGAGGCCCTCTATTGGACGAGGCTCCAGGCGGCTGCCTGATCGGCCTGGTGGAAGGACCGCCTCTGCCTGCTATCGAGATACAACAAGGTTGCAGCTGCACAGCACTTGAAAGAGAATATTTAAATACCTGCTGATGAATTGGGCCCTGTGGTGTTTGTTCACTTTGTGCATTTCGGTGTCCTTGCCAAATGATCTTGTGGTCTGCAGTCAGGCTCTGTTAGCGCTAGACGTTACACTTGATTTCTGTGCACTGACACAAACGCCACGGGTGCCTCTGCTTCTCTGTGGTTCTCCTTGTCCAACTTTATTGTGATAATTGCTTAATTTATGCTATATGTTCTCTCTCCAACTTGGGTAGACCTAAAGGCACAATCATCCCTACAAGAAGAGAGCAGATAACGGTCAAATGGATAAACTAATTATTTCCCCAGCTTGATGGCCAATTACTGTCTTTATACAGGCATTGTGGAGTCAGTACATTGTAGTTATACTCCCCACCACATACAGCATTGAGCGTACAGTAGATTACAGTATCACCTGAAAGCAGAAGAAAACAAAAACAAAGTCAAGCTGGAGGAAAACTCTCACTTTTCATACTGAGCACAAATGAGGTTGGGGTTGTATCTAGAATGAATAACATGGTAATCCACCTAAAATCCCTTAGGATCAAGTGCTGTTGAAGGAAGCTGCACCCACCTATGCTTTTCCAACACGTTGAGCCGTTGCTACTTTAGGAGTTATTATTCAAATCGGCTTGGAGAAAGCACTTCATATCCTTGCCAGTATTACATGTCCCTCTGTATTTGGCACAAGTGAAGTCACTGAATAATGTGCTCGCTGCACAAGAGAGCCAGATTTAGAATACTTTACTCAGGGAGGTTCTGGAACTTTTTCGAAGTCTTTGTCTATCCTCCTTGTCTCTCTTTCTCAGTCTTGTGGGCTTTCCAATAGACCGCCACTACATACAAGTTTATCAGCACATTACATTCTAAGTACATAGAGATAACTAAGGAGCTGCTACCATGAACACATAAATTCCCCAGTTGTGTCACATAACAACCTGTCAATGACACTCAATAATGAATGCCTACCATATTACTTGGACCCTAGCCTGGCCTGATTACACGCCTTTGTAGGCTCCTTTCATTGACACAGTGGACTGTCACTAACTCATGGGGGAGCAGTTAAAGCAGTGCTCCATCCCCCCCAGTGCAGAAGCCCACAGCAAAGACTTTGCTCCTCGCTGTAATCGACGGAAATTTGCAACATGAGCACATTCACTGTAGCCCTGCTAATCGTCAGCTCTGACCGGCTCCCTCAGGAGGAGCCGCTGGACGAGTGTGTGTGTGTGTGTGTGTGGGGGGGGGGGGGGGGGGGGGGGTTTGCAGTGTGGTTCTTACATAAGGAGGGGAAGCACAGTGAAAATGGCCAAGTGAATATTTTCTCAATAGGGGTATGAACTTTCGATGGGCTTTTGCCCCACCGCCAGTCCCATGGAAACCCCATTAAATATTAATAGGAAGATGAAGTGGCTTATCTAGCGTGAATCTGTGCAGGGGATGCCCTTTGAGTTTTAATTGAAATGATGCCATGGGCAAGAGGAAAGGTTTAAACAGATTCTGTGGTGAGCGAAGAACCCTCGAGCCCGCGGGGAGGAGCACTACGACCCGATTTTACAGTCTGGGTAATTTGGAGCAGTCCCATTAAAAATGATCCCATGGGACTGGTGAAGATTCCCATTACCGGGGGGGGGGAGTGTCTAAATACATTCCTGCATTCCTTGCACTTGCTTCCCAAAAAAGTTTGATATACAGATCCTTTCCAAAAAAATTGAATATCATGGAAATACCATGGATGACCGTGGGCTTCAGCGGATTGTCAAGCAAAGACAATTCAAAAATTTGGCAGAGATTCAGAGGGAGTGGACTGAGGCTGGAGTCCACTGCTGATTTTCTTCACACTATTCTAATTTCTTGAAATACTGTTTTGGGGGTTTTCTGGAGCTGTAGGCCAAAATTATGAAAAATGAAACAAATAAAGGCTAGAAATATTTCACTTTGTGTGTAGTGAATCTATAATCTATGAAAGTTTCACTTTTTGAAAGGAATTATGGAAAAAAAAACTTTCCCATGATATTCAAATTTTTGGGAAAGGATATATATATATATATATATATATATATACAGTATATACAGTATATATATAGCATTGTGAAAAATTCTAAAGCAAATATAGCCCACTTCAAAGCTGGAAACAAGGTGGTTGTTTTGTGGTTCTATTGCATTGTATTTGCAACATGGGGACAGTTATACAGAAGCACAAAGTGGCACAAGCAGAGCTCTGGGTGCATGGGAGCCTATTTCAACTCTGATAGTTATCACGGCATGGGAGGATTGAAACAGAAAGTGTGTCTTCTGCCCCACTAGCACAATCTGACAGTCTTGATGAGATTCTCTACGGCACAGAGTATTTGGCTGTATAATACATGGGTGATCATCACAGCATGGCCATCAGATAAAGTAGAGACAGTCATTTTCTCTTAAAGTCATTAGCATGCACCATTGACCAGCATTAGCAAAAACAATATTTTTGCAAGACAGAGTCGCAACCCAATGTTGGGAGGAAGATTAGAATGGGTCCACAAATACTCTGAAGCAGGGGTTTTCAATGTCTGAGACTGTGGGCCTCCCCTCAGGCCCAAAGCTTGGAAGAATGCACCCCCGTCGCTCAATTCCTAGATGCCTATGGGATCATGATCATATTATTTGATCATATTATTTCGCCATAATATTATTTCGACATAGACTTTCTACTTGCATCGAAAATCTGTCGACAAGCTCCATGAAAAGCCGAATAACAGCGCTTGTTGGGGGCAGGCTCGCATGCAATCAAAATGGAGTGGGCGTGACCAACAGTCAACCGTGTGTAGTCTAACTTACCATTTTCAGTGTGTAGCAATCGGTAGCAACGAGCTAGCGTTGTTGTTGTTTCATAGCGACAGAGAGATTTGAGAGCGACATGCAGGGAGCGGAAAGGAAATCCATAAAAGGTCAGGGCCAGTCGGTCGGAGCCAATGGCAGAGCTTGCAGGGAGCGGAAAGGGATTTTCATTTTCCACTGCCGACCGGAGCCCCTTGAGTTCCGGTTATTCATGCCTTCAGACGAGCCTGTCCCCAGAGGTTAGAGAAAAAAATATACTTTTTTTTAATCATTGGGTTCCCAGATTGATTTTCACAAAACTACTGAATCACTGAACTATCTCTTTAACCAAACCACACACATTCAGGCTATTCTATGTGACCTCCTTTTGATAACTAATGTATTATTTTTTCACTTCCATTCACTGAGCCTCCCTTGAAACTGCTTGGAGCCCCCCAGGGGTGGCCTGCCTCCCACTTTGAAAACCTCTGCTCTGAAGAATCAGGTGAAAGATATGGATAGAAAATTCTCAACATTATAGATCTAATTTGGCAAATATAACAGTTTGGTTAAGGTTAGGGTGAGGCTTTGGTTGGTTAAATAAAATCTTTCTGAAAAATTACAATCTAAAGGAACACTCCACCAATTTTCAACTTAACTCAAATCAAATCAATAACGGTCAAACTAAATGAAAGCCTGCAAAACTGTTTACAGTTTTCATACATGTACTACTGATTTTGTAATGATACAAAGCTGGTTGAAAATCGGCAGTGTTCCTTTAAGTCAGTGGTTCCCAAACTGGGGTACGCATACCCCTAGGGGTACGTGGAGGTATTACAGGGGGAGAAAGGGGAAATGTAAAAATGTAAGAATAAATCATGAAATTAAATTGTCATTACAAAATAAATGTTGTAATGTTATATTCTTCAAAAGGTGGGTTATCATTCATTCATTGCATCATAGTTTAAGTGTGAGACCCACTGCTTTAAGTTACAGTAGAAAACTTGACATGAATTGAGAATTGAACCCAGGTAATCCCCCACACAGTTATATCTTCCCAAGTTATTTCAGTGTGAAACAGCTGTCTAGTCGTGTCTCCTTACTTTTTACTGACATATTTGCATGTTAAGACATTGTGTTCAGACTGTACAATAATGGACAGCACAGGACAACAATAACTAACAAGCGCGCACGCACGCACGCACGCACGCACGCGCACACACACACACACACACACACACACACACACACACACACACACACAAAGTGTCTTAAAAAATACTGTGTGCACTTTCTGTAAATAGATGTTGTGTGGCTCCTACAATATAGGTACTTTCTCTTTCTGCCTCTCTCTGTCTCTCTCACTTTATATTTCTCTCAATTTGGCTCAACTCTGTCATTCTCTCTCATTTTCCTCCTAGCTGTTTTAGGTGTTGAGATACAATATTTATACAAAACCATAATCTTGTCTTGTGTGTTTATTTTAACTGCAGCCCTCGTCTTCTTTTCCAGATTGTCCTTGGGAGAAATGTTGCATATTTAAAATATTAAACTGGCAAAACAAGGTTATGAATATACAGTAACCCCGGTTTTATGAATAAAGTGAGTGAGGTTCTCACTAGGGGAGCAGATCCTCTCTGGGCCCAGACAGAAGCATTATTTTTTCTATACCAATTATCCTTATATTTTTGGGTTGGAGGAATAACATTTCTCCCTACGGGAGAAGAAGGCACCCTGCCACCCCTATATAAAGGGCAGGGCTAACACACCTAGTGGCGGAGCGAGCTCATGACATTCTTGAAGGTGTCATGATCAGGAGATGACCAGATCTATCTGACCACATTAACATTCTTTCTTACAGAAAGAACATTTGTGTGATTTTGTCTGCTTGTGACATGACGGTGGAAGTCAACGGCTGCATCCTCTGTAACAATGTCAGCCTGGTTGCCCTGGCGCTCCCCCGGAGGTTTGGAGGCGGCGGCCTGGGCAAACGACATGCGCTTGGCAGGTTGGGGAGATTGGGATTGATGGGCCTTCTGACGGGGAGGAACAGTTGGAGTGCCTCATCATCCATTTTCACCTCACAGATCTGCTGGAGGGAAGACATGGAGGGGCCAAATTACCCGGTCGGGGGAGATGGGGGAGTAGATCGGGGCATTCCTATCTCTCTCATTGTTAGTAACCATGGCCAGCCAGCGTGGTCTCTCCTGGAGGACGGCGGTGCTCCTGGCTGGTTGGTGGGGGGGGTACCCACACTCACCATGGAAATGGTGTCAGATACGGTGCTGGGTTAACCAGGGATTCAGTATCGAAGACATCATCGTAAACGTCACCGTCGTCCTCCTGAGATGAGGGGGTTCGCGAAGCCTTCTTCCCCAGGATTCAGCTCCAAAATGTCCTCCACAATTACATCTTAGTCCGGGTTCAGCTCAGCCTGGGAGCCCCAGGAGGTGGAAGCCGGCGGAACCACGGCGTGGGAGACGTCTTCCTCGTCTGCGTTAGCCGGACGGGCAAAGAGTGGTTCTCCTAGGGGGGTACGGTGGTGCAGTGGTAAGCGCCGTCGCCTCACAGCTCGAAGGTCCTGGGTTCGATTCTTACCTGGGACGCTGTGAACGCTGAAGGAATGCGTGCCTGTCCGCATGTCCTCGAGTGCCCACCACCCGGGTGGGGTCGTCAAAAGGGCCTTTCTGTGTGGAGTTTGCATGTTCTCCCTGTGCCTCCCGGGGGCTTCCTTCATATAGGAACCCTCTTCACCAAAACATGCAATATTCTGGTTGCTAATGTGGTTCCTCCTCTGGTCGTTAAGGGCGCCTGTTCGGAGGGAGGGGAACCGGTTGGAATAGCGTGAACCTCCCACGTGCTATGTCCTACCAGTGAAGCTTCCCCTGTCAGGTGAAAAGAAGCGGCTGGCTAACTGCCCATGTCTCGGAGGAAGCATGGAGCCAGTTTCGGCTCCCCCCAGATCGGCAGAGGGTGGAGTAGCAACCAGGATAAATAAAAAGTAAATTAGCACTAAGGGGGATAAAAATGGGATAAAAAAACATCGGGAAAAGAATATTTATATTAAAAAAAAAAGAGTGGTTCTCCATTTCTGATAGCGGTGGCTTGCTTCAGGCGTGTGCGGAGCGCTGCGTGCTTGAATCGGGTGCAGTGCTCACACGAGCTCGGGGAATCCAAAGCTTGGCTTGCGTGTAACCAACCGAGTATGCAGAGGGGATGAGGGTCCCGGCCAGAAATTCTCGATGATCCACACGGGCACGAGCGGGGCTCAGGGGAACTGGGGGAGGGACTCTCTGTTTAGGCTAGTGTGAGCGCTAGCCATACTGTCAGTGAAATCCGGCTTGCTAACACTGGACTCTTCCCAATGGCGGTGACTGGCTTGTTACTGTCGGTGACTCGGGCTGAAGTTGTGCGACGATAAGTGGCTTCTTTCGTCAAGGGATAGTTTTTTCTAACGTTGAGAGAGATGTAGGCTCTGTCACTAACTAATGCTCGGCGTAGTCGCTAAAACCACTGTGAACAGTTAAGCTAGCTAGCAACAGGGCTGATGATGTGCTCCTTCTGGGCAAGAAGAATGCAGAGAATGGCGCAAGCTCACTCCGCTACCCATATATACAGTATATAGTGCATATATATAGTGGGGCTAACGCCGCTAGTGGCGGAGGGAGAAATGTTTTTCCTCCGACCCAAAATATATGGTTATTTGAGGTCGAAAAAATCCTCCTGTCTGGGCCCAGAGAGGATCTGGTCCCATAGTGATGACAACCTCATGATCCTTAATTATGCTAATAAAACAATGGTTAAATTAACTCATTCTCTGCCAAAGACGTACCCGGACGTACTTTTAACAATGGCGTTCTGTGCCAAAGACGTACTCGGACGTACTTTCATGTTTTGGCTGTTTACATTACATCAGACACTTTCCCAGCCTGTGACATTGTTTCAGGTCAAACTGATAAAAGGAACCCGCTAGTTTAGTATTTATGGGTGGAGCCTGTGGTCGAAACAGAGTCCGACCCAGAGTTCTCGGATGGCGACGATGGCGAGGAAGACGCCGGCGTTTTTGTTGTTGCTCCACGACGGAGCGCCAGGGCGACGAAGGCTCCCCTTCACAGCGTTCTGATCCGTCTGACACAGATGAATCGGAGGAGGAGAAATGGGTGCCACTTGGAGAGAGCGATGGTAAAAAGTAGCCTATTTTTTGTATCGCGTTTGAGATGAAATGATCACACACACAACATTCGAGTATAATTGTCACGCATTGTTTATAACTTATGCCGCCGGCATGACTCGCTTCACGTTTCCTCTTGCTAGCTCTCCCTCTCAAGGGAGAGCTCTGTCACACTGGGGAATCACATGGATACGTCAAACGCGTCAAACCGCGTCACACACCCGTCCCCAGCAACCAAGGCGAAACATGTGTCACATAAACATTTCAAAGTTTACAGCACTAACGTAGCTATTGTGTGATCTTCTGTGCTAACGTTAGTTATGAGAGGTAACGTGACAGCAGGTAACGCTACAGCACTCGTTATTCCTGTGTGTGTGTGTGTGTGTGTGTGTGTGTGTGTGTGTGTGAGAGAGAGAGAGAGAGAGAATGTGTGAGTGTGACCACATAAGGGTTCGTTCCATTTGTTTATGCTTTTATCAAGCTAAGCTAAAAATCCACATGGCAACTGTAAAAGTAAATTATTTATTTGATTTTGTGCACATATTTATCATACTTTGATAAATACTGCGGCCAAGCCTCATCTGTCAAGAAACCCCAGGGGCCAGACTCTCTCTCTCTCTCTCTCTCTCTGTAGCCGCTCACTGGGCGGGATGGACCGACACAGCTCCCTCAAATACATTCTCTTATTTTTTATTTTTTATTTATTTATTTGGGAAAACAAATACTGTATAATGTGTCTGATGTGTCACTGAGGCAAAAAATAAAAGGCTCAAAAGAGAGTTCTGCTTGAAACGGTGTCCTTCACTAAAAACCTCTTTTTCTCCTATTTCTGTTCCAAGGAGGGCATTTTTAGTGAAAACAAGCTAACTTCCACTGCTTGTAACTAAACAAGGAAACATGGTAGAGTTTCAGTTTTTTACAAGGGGTAAGAAGAGAGTCTCTGCTTTATTGTGAGATATGTTGTGTAATTTTATTCCTAGCACAGAATATTCTGTGGGTCCTGGAAGATCAGGAAATATGCTCAAAATCCTGGCACTGGGAGCACACAGACCGAAATGACCCTGGCAGAGAATGAGTTAAAAAGATAAAGGGACACAGAACAATTTTCTGTTTTGTTCCAGAAAACATCTGTAGGGGTACACTAGAGACCGATAGGCTTTATTTTGTGCCTCTATAAGCATATAGCAAGGCGAGCACTTCCATTGGAAAGCTGATAAATATAAAATATTGCCTTACTCCCCAAAAGCGCCCAGGCTGCTTTGCATGGCTGCACTTTGTATATCTCTCCTCATGACTGAAAAGATGTCTTGCATCCAGTAAGAACAAGGCAAACCCTGCCCATCTACAAGGGAGAAAAGCAGGACGCAAATTCAAGATTTATGTTCTGGCCGGCCATAATGCTGTTTGGACTTCTTAGGCATTTTCAATGAATTTTGCAGAAGAGTGAAAATGTTGAAGCTAGTGTGCTGCTGATGTTGTACAGTCCTGCTAGTCTGCATAGATTTGGCACCAGGTGTCAAGAGACAAGACCCAGAGCCTTTGCCAGGACACCCTGTCACCCAGACCCAGCCTGTGAAACAAACAAACATTTCTATCTCGAGATACATTTCATAAACACCTGATTGGTGCCGTTTTCCATAAATATTATTTACAGACTTGGAAAACAAAATGTCATTCCCGTCTTGAAAGCATAATAATTCCATCTGTTGATCAGGATTCTTCTAATTAGCGTAGTAAGCCAGCAAAACACAAGATGCATGAAGACTAGCTGGCATCACAATATGAAACCGTATGATTACGCTGATCGAGTACGACACTTTGTTGGCACCACTGCATCTCTCCCGTCTCTCCAAATCACCTCTCTCCACAGTGTAACAAAGCACCACTGACTTAACCATCAGGGTTCAGGACAGTACTGACTCCCTCGCCAAGAACCACAGTCTGTCAAGTGCAGTCTAAAACCAATCAGTACCATGTCTGTAACCCCAGCCAAAAAGCTCAGCTTGGCTTTGTGCTGGGGGAAATGGACTGCTGGACCCCGTCAAACCGCCCTCAAAGTCATTTCTCCCAACTCTAGTCTTGGGGATTCTTGTTAATCCACCATACCCATCTTCTATAAATAACCGGCACACTTGTGTAGACGCCACTTAGAAAGAGCAGTTTGAGCCCGGACACTTACAAGGCCTATCATTCTTCATTTCCAGTCCGCTGAGCAAAGCAAATTGGAGGAGGCCAGGAGCAGGTAGGAGGAGAGGAGGTGTGTACGTGGCCAATAAAAGCACTTCCCTCTCAATTACAAATCCATAACACTTTATGACTAATAGAATTGCAATTCACAGTACTGTACTAGACAACTGCGATTTGGGCATGCATTTTGAGATAGACTGGTCTATATTTTTTACCGTCTGTTCTAGCCATCACTGTCATCACTTTTACTGCCTGGGTGTGTATTCCAAACATTAATACTGCAAACCGTTAACTATTCATAGTACAGTAGCTGTTTTTCCTCTTCCAGGTGCCAGGGGCTGTTCCACTCCCCAATCAAAGTCTGCTACACCAAGCAATAATACACCATGGCTATGACAAGCAGTGAGTTGTTTGTTTCACATCACAAGATATTTGTTTGATAATAAATCGCCAAGGGGTAAGGCGATTAAACAGTCTCATTCTCATTGTGGTATTAATTGCTAAGAAGTTAATTAAAATGCACATCGAATGGGATACCATCCCATAGGATGTAATATTGCTGATATTATAAATACTTGATTATGAGACTGATACTATAATATCGGTATGCTCCTCTATCAGGCATAACAAGGTCCTTAAATTACAATTCCTGTAACCTTTATTTACGTTTAGTCATGGCTGCAAAACACATCTGCCCCTTTCATTTCCAATTACTAATTACCCATTAAAAAAGTATCTTCCTCAAAGCAAGAAGGATAGAAGACCTTGTTAAATAAGGCAGGATTAAAACACTGCAGTACTGAATTGAATATAGGAAACTAGGGAATGAACAGCTGGCAAAAATATTGCCACGGCCACTGATGACGTCATTTGTCAGCCTTCCGAGTGATCTCACTCGTCATCAGTGAGGTCATCAGTGAGTGATGTCATCAGTGATGTCACTCGAGCATTTTGAGCGTTGTCAGTCAGTCAGCCTTCCTTCTGACCTTCAGACAGAGGCAGATTTAGGCTGACAGCCAGCTAGAATGAGGGGGGGGGGGAGAGGAGACACGAGAAAACAAATTAATTAACCTTTTATCATTTTGATGGTGATGATTAAAGCTGTAGCCTAATAGCACGAAGCACTGCAGAGAGAGATCCAATCAAGATGTGATTTCTATCTGAATGTGGTTTGCACAAAGTTAACTTCTGGTGGCCCTATAGCCTACCAGATTCCATCCATCACAAGAAATACTATGCTGTGGCTACAATCCATTTCATAAGACTGGAAATGAGAAGAGAGCGAGAGAAGGGCATCTTCATTTCCCCAAGAAAAAGAGCAGATCTTTCTACAGCAACAAATTGCAGCACAATTCCTTCGAGACTCTATCTCATCATTATTGCTGCGATCTGACTGCACACTATAGGAAACAAATAACATGCTCAAAGAGTGAACCTGCATGCATTCTTTATGTTCCATGAGGCTACATTTCTTCTGCCCGCTCACATGACCGGGAAGCATTTGGAACGTTGCCACACTCTCATCATTTCCTGCATGTGAATAAAATGGCCAGTGGCCGCTGTTTTTTCCCCTGACTGGGGAATGTCATGGGTGTCAGAGCAATCAGGGGAGCTTAGAGGCGTAAAGTCCACGGCTCCCTCATGCTATCTGCTTGCTAGCCCACCACACCAGAACCCTGATCCAAACTGACATACGGGACTGCACAGAATGTCCTCCACGGCCTTCGAAACCAATTAAAGCTCAGGCACTTTTATTTAAAAGTCCATTACAGAAGTCAGGCTCGGTGAGGTAGCCTAATAGCATAGGGCTAATGATAGTTAGATTGCTCTTTCTCTGAGGAATTACCCAATGAAAGTGTGTTTTACTATATTGTCACATGCTCTGTGAATGTCATACAGCAGCATTTCCCAATCTTGTTGATCTTGGTAAGCTACGTCACTGCATGTTTCAGAGATTGCTTCAATACTGATGGCAGAAAAGTTGATCATTAAACAAGAACACAAGGATCAGCACTAGGCTAGGCCAGAGTCTACATACGTTCCTATAAAGCATGGAGACCATCTAACGAAGATATTTGTAGTGCAGCCACCTCCGCATGCTCATGGTGCTCCCAAGGGTGTCGGACACACATCAAGGCTCAGGGTGGGCTCATGGTTTAAGCATGTCAGCAGTGACTACAAGATCGCTTGTGCATGCTGCTTTAATGGCACACCCCATGTTGCACTAATAGCTCATGTTCCCCAGCCCTCCCCCATCCTCATCCTCTGGGACATGGCAAATGGAGCGTCCACTGTATCGGAAAGGGATTTCCCTTCCACCCCCATTGCATCTAATTCCACAGATCCCCTTTCCCCCAGGTTTTACTTCCTTCTGCTTTCTGCCTCATTGGTTGATCCATGGTGGTCAACCTTGCAGTAAATGTTTTCTGACTCCCAGCCCATAAACAATGGAATACCTCGATGTTCATTACGTCAGCGTAAAAAATTAGAAAAATACTGAGTTGTTGCCTCAGCAGCTTCCATTTGAAAGTACATTGTTGAGCAGTCAAGACGAGAATTTGTCAATTTCTCATCTTGCTCAACATGACAAATGTGTTTTTGCTTAGTTTCCATCAATGTTTCCGGTCTGGGGGTTCCAATAGGTAACACACCTTGAGGGAAATAGCCTGTGAATTGCTGTGGATACCCGTCCATGCTTTCGGCTACAGCAAATTTGGAAATGGATTACACATACATACACACATGCATACATACATGCTAAAGAGATTTATGAGCCCATCATAAACAGTCATAGCTGCTGCTGTAGCCGGCAGCAGTCAGTGGTCTATGATGCTCCCTCTATTGTGTATCTAAATGAGTCATTCACTTTATTTATGGCTTTCTTATGACACGTCCTGTAAATACACTTGCATAATACACAGCCCTCCGAGTGAATTACCACGGACAAGATTGCATTTATGCCATTTCGCCTCATGATTGCTGCCCTGCGTTTTTTCCCACATTGATGGCTTGGGCTGCGCACGTTCAAGAACAGCATGCATACGTTGTTATACAATTTCTTGTTTTGCCTGACAGCAGCACAATGAGATTAGCGGAGATAGACTGGGCCATAATGATGAGCATTTCTGTGTGTCTCTTTTGGAGATGAAGAACGACTGTTTTCTGTCTTCTCCTTCCTCTCATTAGGGCACTCCAGTCCATTCAATTGAAGGCGGGGTACACTCTATCTCCAAGTGTCATGTCTAATGAACTCACAACTCATTCATTTACAGCCACAGAATGGAAAGGAGAAGGGAGGAGAGAGAGAGGAGGAGAACTGACTGAGAGGAAATCAAAAGACAAATGAAATGAATGGATGAGAGGGAGACCGAGAAACAAAGAGAGAGATGGAGAAAGAGAGGAAAAAACAAGGGGTGGAGGGGGGGGGGGGGCATAGCTTTTAGGTGAGATTCTGTCTTTCCTAATGACAGGTCCTCAGGCTGGAATCACTACAATCTAACTTGGTTTCATAAATAAGACAACCAGGGCCTTTTCTGACTGTTCCGGACACACATATTCTTATTTTGCTTTTGACAAAGATATTTCCCCCTCGTCTTCCCCTTATTGTTTCCAAAGCCAGCTGTATGTAAGCATGACGATGACGACATGGACAGAGAACATGGAAAATGCATTTATTGCTCTCATTCCCTGTCATGTATACAGGGATGAGACTGTAGTCTAGTCAGACATGCACATTAAAGATACAAGTGCAAACACACGTGCCCAAAATCAAACCATAGCCTAATGTACCTTTTACAATTTTCAATATCAACTCATTCACTGATTTTTGTATTGTGAGTCTTCAAAAGAAGTCTTGTGAATGTTGTCGTTTGTCTCTCTGATCTGTCCATGCTTGCCACATTGCCCCCGAGGAGAGCAGCAATACTTTCAAGGTAAGGATGTGTATCCCTGAGCTGAAAAGAGCCAAGTCAACACTCCCCTTTGGAATGCATTAGAGACTCATCAACGTTACCCTGGCTTCAAACCATCAGCTCAGCTCTTTCCCTCGGCCATCCCTTGAGGTAAACATATTCTCATTAAATAACTTCCTTAACGCTGGTGCATCTGAAGAACAGGCGATGGGAACATTTTTAGGAGCCCCTAGGGTTTTTTGAAAAGCCACGCACTGAAGCCTGCAACTATTGATCTGGCCCAGTTAGCCAGTTAGAGAAGAACAGTGATTCAACAATCATTTAAGGGTCTGTGTTGAGTACAAGGTAATTATGGCGGTCATTAAAATGTATTCTGATTGAATTTTGTTGTCTCAGCATAAGGATAATCCTAAATCTATAATGTGTGTTTGAAACTGTGTTTATTGGTTCGAGGTAAAGAAAATACATTTTCGATATTCTCAAAATGTACTTGAATCCAGTCTTTAATTTTTTTTTGATCACGTGGAACAGTAGGCCTACATAGATCCACTTTTCAGCTCCATAAAATTGTCCATGAAATTTGGCCTGGGGCGGTGTGAAGGCAACCTGACACTGCCAGATGGGGGCGGTATTGTTTTCACAAACTGTGTGTGTCTTGTGAACACAATACCGCCCCCATCTGGCAGTGTCAGGCTAGTGTGAAGGGAAAAGGAGAGAGATTATTTTAACTCATTGAAGGTCATTGTTTTTTTGTGGCTGAGGTCTCTCTCTCTCTCTCTCGCTCTCTCTCTCTCTCTGCACAGACCCAATGGTGCTCCCGGCACCCTCTCTCTCTCTCTTCCTTATCCTCCTGGCCTCCATCAATTCATCCGTCACTGTCTCCCTCTCTATCTCTATCTCTCCTTCCATCTCTTTCTCTCCTTTCTTCTCATCCCTATCTTTTTCACCTTCTTATTACCTCCGCCAAGGAGGTTACTATGTATTCAATGCTATTTGTTTGTCTGATTGTCAGGAGGATTACAGAAAAACTACTGGGCCGATTGTCATGAAACTTGGTGGAAGTGTGTAGCATGAGCCAAGGAAGAACCCATTAAATTTTGAAGCGGATCCGGATCCGACTCACAAACAAGCAATTTACCTTCGGCAGAGGTCTGCACTCTCCGAGTGTCCTTCTAGTTCTTCATCCGTTTTTCCCTCTCCGCCTTGCTTTTCCTCTTACATACTCTCTCAGTGAAGCATTTTATTTCTTTTTTATTTTATTTTATTGGCCTTGGATAAATTCCTATTTCTCCAGCCAAACTACATTATAAAAAAGCTAAGTTCTAGGTCAGGGAATTCACACACAGGTTTTACAGATAAGATGGAGTGTGATTTTTATTTTTTATTTTGATGCTGCCTGCACACACACACACACACACACACACACACACACACACACACACACACACACACACACACACACACACACACACACACACACACACACACACACACACACACACACAATGCACACTTTTGGCATCTTTATTAAACAATTTATCTTTGGAGCAGAGGAAAGGGAGATATGGATTTCAACTCTACTTCTCAAAACCACCGGACCCGTGAGGTTGACTCACTGCACAGCACAACCACTGGCTACCGTTACACTCACCCCTGGGCCCTTAACCTCTCTCCCATCCGGGTCACGGCACCACTGCAACCTGCGTTGTGTACGCTAGTTCCTTGCAGCTGGGAATCAAACTCAGAGCCTCCGGTAAAGGAGGAGGGCACTTTAGCAAGGAGGCTAAACCCCATGTGCTCTAGTGTCTGTCGCTAGAGCGTCTCTTTTAAGGTCCCGGGAAGTGAGGTTTACTCACTGCACTACCTGCTGCCTACGGTACATTAGTATATGGGCCTCCATCGGGTCAGGGTGGACATGGCTGATGCATCCTGGTTAGATGCAAGCCTTGGCAATGTGGAAGGAGGACAGGCTGTTGCCCACATCCCCTCTCTCCATGTCGCTGGTGGATCCAAAGGAAGAGCAGAGCTGTTACAGTTACAGTTTGGTACCAGCGCCGTCGCAGGACCTGCCAGAACGAAGTTTATAGATGACAAACTGCCTTACGGGCAAGCCACACCAGAGCAGCGCTAGTCGCTTGTAGTCGCGTCGCTGGTCGCTTGGTGCAGCAGCTTGATTGGCTCTCTTGCTGTCTTTCCGTTTTGAATTGGTCGAGTTGAATTTGGCCCCTCCTCTCGTCGCTGTCGTCCGCAGCATGCTTTGGAAGGCGATGGTGGCCGCATCCAATACAAAATGAATGGGCAGCAGCAACACCAAGCACTACACTATATATAATAATAAAATCGTTGTGGTGTGTATGGGCCGGGTGTAGGGGCTCCGACTCCTGATTTTTCCTCAAGGTTTACTCCTGAAGCCTTTTCTATGACATCATCGCAAGTACATCATTTACTTTCAATTTACTTTTTTTCTTTTTACTGAGAGAATCCTTAGTATGTCCCTCTCTGCTGAGGGATGTCTCGGGTTGCTCCTCCTCCAGATGCCATCATCTTCCACTGTGAGTTTCACAGTTCTCACTAAATACATTATTAAAATTTCAAATGAGGGTTCTTAGAGTTATTTTTTAAGTTATTTTTTTTTTTTTTAAGTGGTGTACTGAAAAAAAAGTGCATTGCAGTAATGTTTATTTCTTGTGTCTCACCCGTTGGGTATTGGAAAACATTCAAACCTGAATACTAATGGATTGTGTCAAAGCCTCCTCCCTCTTGGGGACTAGTAAGTGTCATTGTGAGATGCCTAGTTTCAAGCTTTGGATGGGCGAGTGGGGAAATTAAATTGTGCAGAGTAAGCTGCCTTCCAGCAATTTATCAGGAATGCTATGGGAAGGATTAGCCAGCATAGCCCCATTGCGGCTAATGGTAGTATAACTAGCTGCTGAGTTGTTCATATGTAATGAATAGGGTTCCTGACAGTTCCCGCTGTGTATTTCTAGGTCAGTTATCAGACATTTTTGCTGTTTCTTCAGACGGACAAATGTTTTGATTTTATCTCCAGTCCAAACTCTTTTTCTCCCCAAAGTCTGCAACCAAAACCTAAACCTATTTGAAGTGTCTTTGAGCAACGCACCTAAACTCATATCGTTCCAGACTCGTTCAGTGGCCAACTGCTGTGAATGTGTGCAACTGTCTGAACTGAGACGCAGAAATGCTGAAAAGCAGAATGCCTTCACAGCATGTATTCCCAGCATGCATCACAACAGGAGAGGAGGATCTGAAGATGTGGAGCAAAATTAAAACAGCAACAGAAGTTTTCACAACATCTCTCTCCCTAGCCTGGTTAAAACCACCCTGATTCCTCTATCAGTCTGGACTCCAAGCAGTCCACAGTCATTTTAGTGGGTGTGAGTACGGTACTTGCCTTGACAGGCAATTCCTCCAGCCAATCAGCATCGCCAAATCCAGTCCCTTCAGCCATGGTGTTGGAACCAGTCAAATCGTCAAATCAAAGACGTCTTTCCCGCAGAGACACTCCTCTGGTACATATTTTTGTTCTTGTTTAATTGTTGTTATTGGGTCTATTTATGCAATAACACCACTTACATCTGTGTAAACTCGACAAACGTTGACAAACGTTGACATTACTGTTCATTGCTTCGTGAACCGGCGAGCCATGGGAGCAGCCGTTACTGTTTGGCCAGCAGTGATTGGCTGGTTACGATGTCAACTACGAGGCAGGTCCCTGATTGGCCCGTGGCATGGACTTTGTAATTTCTGAAAATGCCCGCCCCAGGCTGGGGGCCAGACGGTCCCGCAGAACGAGACAGAATGTGAGTTCACATGACCGGATGGTTTACCAGGCTACTTCCTGCATGGACGATCAATAAATCTCATAATCTGTATCACTGTATATTACACCTATTATTAGATGACATAAATGTAGTTAATTGTACATGTGTTATCTTTGTGTGCAAAAATCTCTATGATTTCACTAATGTGTTCATATCCTGTGTTGGCCGATCTGTCGTAATAAAACCTGTGAGGTTCCTAAACTCACGCCTTGTTAATTCCTTGTTAAGTCCAGTGTAACTGTGTGGCCCCGCTGAGGTCATGGTGTCCCCCCCCCCCCATAATGTTAGCCATGATAAAGATGCTATGTAGCTCTGTGGAAATGTGCCATGAAGATAAGGGAAGCCGACCCGTCAAAGAGTGTCTCTCGAACCAGAAGCAAGGCGCATGGGACGTTCTTTGTTGAATAAATAGGGCAGCCCTAATTCTAATTTGACAGCCTCCTCTAACGCAGAGACCCTCAGAAAGAGAACGCGAAAGAGAAACATGCATAGAGTAAAAGCCTGTAGATACAATGCTGGACATGCGTGTGCATACACACATACTGTACACACACAGTTACAAAGACACACACACATACATGCAAACGGCGTGGGCAAAGTCAGCCATAAGACGAGCAGTGTGTCACTCTGTACACCCACATCCAGAGGGCTCACGAGTGACTCTGTGTATATTTCTAGTTGCATGTGTCATCGTGTGAGTTTCTAAATCTGCATCCATGTGATTGAATGCTTGAGTGCATCTGTTTTTTGTGTGTGTGTGTGTGTGTGTGTGTGTGTGTGTGTGTGTGTGTGTGTATGTATGTTTGTGTAGGATGTGCGGATGACGTAGAACGTGTCCCTGCATCTGGCACTTTGTCACCCCAGCTCCACGGGTGTTTTCTTGTAGGCCGCCACCACTTTATTCCTCCATAAACTGATTGAGGAAGCAGGAGGGGAATAAAAAGGCTTTTCATCTTGCCTTCATAGCCATGATTTCACAGGTGGTGGCACCACGCTTTCAGACCTGAATGCATTAACAACAGGCACAGATGGATGCTACGCAGCTTATTGTGTGACAGCCAACACTGTCAGCCCACATCCAAATTGTTGAGAAAACAAGACCTCAGTAAATGATCCCAGAGAGATGATACAGGTGGATTCTGTGCCAGCAACAGTGACAGTGTAGTGGCTCCTGCAATACTAAATACCTTTTATGGCAGCAGGATCAAATCATAAGAAGAGAATATGCATTAAAAAAAACAGTTCAATGGGCCACTTCTCAGTGACTGAACCCAAAGAGGATACTGGAGCACACGATTCACTGGAAAAGGTTTAATAAGGTGCAACGACTAACGTTTTTCGACGCACACAGCATCTTCATCAGTCTAAAAATGTTAGTCATCACAGTTCATACGTGGAGCGACAACCGGCTACTTCCTGGTCACAGCGCCAGGCAGGGTGAAGCCGAAAGCCACTACTTCCTCGTTAATTCGCCAGCTCCCCCCCCCCGGTTTCCAAAGCTTCGCCCTGCCCAGCAGTGGAGAGACCACCGGACTGGTGAGCTTGTCTCTCAGGCGGCCAAGGGATTCTCCCTGGCTTCCTGGTTATATCAAGTGGCAAGAACCACTCGACTGGCACAAAAACGACTTGGTTGGGTCCAGGCAATTAAAACATCTCGGCTAAGGTTAGGCAACAAAGACAACTTGGTTGGGTTTAGGCAACTAAAACAACTTAGGTTAAGCAAGTGTAAAACAACTTGGTTGGGGTTAGGGGTTGGGTTCAGACCAATGGTTCGGACACAAACCAGCTCTCTCGTGATGACTAATTTGAAGGTCGAGGACACTATCCACTCATCCAACCATCCCACCCCTTTTCCCTTGGCAGTTAGCCTGGGTAAACCCATCCCCCACGTGACCTGCTCTCAGACCTGTTCTCAGTCGCTAGTGACTGGGAACTGAGAGAGCAGGTCACGTGGGGGCTGGGTTTACCTAGGCTACTTGGCAGTAGCCAATGTGGTTACATTAACGACCACCAGCGGTGCCCTCTTGTGGTCGCGGCACTGCATGCAATTTGGACATTTGACGTATTGACTACACGTGATCGTGGAAAAATTTGTTATTTGTACGCAGATTGAAGAGATTCGGCTGGGCACCCAGGAGAGCAGTCCATATTTGTAATAATGCAAGAATCTTCAATCCATGCTTTCAGGTATAACAAATCATTAATCATTAGTGACCTCTGATGCTCGCAGCATCACAACAATGCTCTAGATACACAAGAGCCACAGAGCTACTCCTGCAGTAGCCTACAACTAAAGTAGTGTTACAGATCTCCTTCCATGTCTGTAAGCCT
Source organism: Poromitra crassiceps (assembly GCF_964638095.1). Lineage (NCBI taxonomy): Eukaryota > Metazoa > Chordata > Actinopteri > Beryciformes > Melamphaidae > Poromitra > Poromitra crassiceps. Next base: position 27,756,220 of record NC_139634.1, read on the forward strand.
GACAGCATTAATACCTATAATTTTACAATTTAATTTTTTCACTGTTTTTATCATCTTTTGTAGTAACAATGTGACGAGGGCAAAATAAGTGCCTGCATGTTTCCTAATATAATACTTTATCTCCATCTGTTATTAGTAAAAAAAAATATTGGATGTTGTTCTCACCACTACGGATTTATTATATTGCGTGTGTGTGTGTGTGTGGGGGGGGGGGGGGTCTATGAGCTACCATTGGCAATCTGTTGACAGTGTAAAGATGATTGGAATATTGTTTTGGAATAGAGACAGGAGTGTTGACAAATTAAAAAGCTATGAATACTGCCACTAAATTAAACTAGCCCAACATTCTGTTCAGGGGAGAACATGCACTGTCGCCTCACAGTTAGAAGGTCCTGAGTTCGATTCTCGCCTGGGACACTGTGGGCGCTGTGGTTGTGTTCCCCCCCATATCTTCAGTGCCTACTGCCCAGGTGGGTTATCTCGTCGAAAGGGCCTTTCTCTCTGTGTGGAGTTTGCATGTTCTCCCCGTGCTCCCCCAGGGGGCTCCTCCGTATATAACCCCCCCACTATAAAACATGCAGAAGATCAGATCGTCGTCATCCGACCAGTGACGACAACATCTGAAGTTGGTCCCCGGGCGCTGTACGAGAAAGCGACCACTGCTCCTGGCCTGCCCCTCAGAGGAAAGGACATGCCTGGATGGGTTAAATGCAGAGGACACTTTTCACCGGCCACCGTCAGCATGAGTGTGTTGTGGCCGCATGCATGTGTTGTGGTGTTCGTGTGACAATAAAAGACGGGCTTGTCCGTTACAAGAGAGTTTTTTTTTTATGCACTTAGTATGAGAGGTTTTTTTTTATGCACTTAGTATATTTTCCACAGTTCAATAGGTTCAATGTGTGTGTGTGTGTGTGTGTGTGTGTGTGTGTGTGTGTGTGTGTGTGTGTGTGTGTGTGTGTGGGGGGGGGGTTCTCCAAGATCAATTAAAATGTTCTCTGAGATCAATTAAAACTATTTTATACTGTGTGCCTTTGTTTAAAGCTTTTTGTTTTGTGTTTTTGTATCAGCAAGGCTCGTCACATTTGCAGGCTTGTTCTGCCCCCAAGTGGTGGTCAAGAAAGTCTATTTGTCCAGGCAAACAAGTTAAATCAGTGTGCAGTGCATGCAGGTCTTTACTGTGTGTTATAGTCCAATTATATCCTGCTGTTTAAGATGATCATAATTGCATTAATGGAAGCAATTAATGTTGCTGGGGACAACTCTGTCTCCTCTCCACCATATGAATGACAGTTCTTCCTTATGTGTGGATTGTAAATGGACCAAGGTTTGATTTGAGTATTCATTTAAAGGCTTTATCTTCTTTATTTTAGTATTTTGGAGATATTTACAGAATGCATTGAATGATGAACCTTGCATTAAGCTTAATTCTTGGTCAAAACTTGGAATTAGTAAACCACAGTGGTATTTCGCCCCTCCTGCACTTCCTCCACTTGCTACCTGAGGCTGATCGTATAAAAGTATACTATAGGTTACTAAGGGAGTATTACATCCAGGGAGAATTACATCCACATCTCCAGACCAGTGTTCAGCCCTACAGTCTAGCTCATATGGCTCTACTGTAGGCTACTTCCAGGAGTGTAGCAACCCCATTCCTGCAGCAACGTGGCCATTGCTCCCAATGGTGGAATGACCTTCTCACTACTACAGTCTGGACTCTGGAGTGCAGAAATAAACAATTCCCATTGTAACCTGAAAATGCTCTTTTAAGGGAAAACGAAAACCTCACCTCAACCTGTACCAAGTACTAGTTTTTATTTATTTATATTTTTTACGTATTTTTATAATGCTATACTTTTACTCTTACTTGTCATTTTAATAATATATATTCTACTTGACTACTTTTAAATGTACACTGACTAAATGAGTAAATTCAGATTTTTGTTTTGCACACCGCATTATGAAAACAGCACGGTAGCATCGGGACTGCTCGCTAACATGTCCAGAATCACTTCGGCCTATTCTGGACTGGCACATTTCCCCCTTTCTCCAGCAATGTGAAGCCTCACATGACGACTATTGAGCACAGCTATAAGCATATGTGAGAATCCTCATTCTCACTAGTAAAACCTGGGTTGTAGCACAACCCTAACGTGAGAAACTTTGAGCATTGAAAGTCCCTGCAAGTTTTAACACACTCACAAGTACACTCACACATAGAGGTGTTAGCCACAACCAAACAAAAAACAGTTTAACTTGATGGCTTTGTGCAGCATGCAGCGGACTACGACAGGAAATGTTTGCGACAAGTGCAGACTCGTATACTCACCTGAATCTCAAATCTTCATTTACAGCTCCTTTTACAGCTCAGCTCAGCTCAGTTGAAAAACACTTTGGGTACAGTATCTGACAATAATTTGAAAACATGTAACCCTTAAGAAACACTGGATCTCCATCCTCCTGCCATATCCCTTTACATCAATACCTAGGATAAGGTTTATCCATGCCGCATCCTAACTAATACTGGTATATTTTAGCTATATGTTTTTGTTTAATAATTATTTTTATTGACTGAGAGTAAGGATCAGGACAGGTTAGATACAGACAAAACACAAGTTGACATTGTGAAGTTGTACATTCACAAGTATGCGATCCAATAGTCAACACAACATGATGTACCCGCCCAAGCTATTATCCCCACACTATTTCAACACCTACGCATACGCATGCACACTCACACACACACACACACACACACACACACACACACACACACACACACACACACACACACACACACACATGCACGCACGCACACAGACACACACACACTCCCCCCCCCCTCCCCACACACACATAAACACTAACACCCTCACACACACACACACACACACACACTCCCCCCCCCCCTCCCCACACACACATAAACACTAACACCCTCACACACACACACACACACACACACACACACACACACACACACACACACACACACACACACACACACACACACACACACACACACACACACACACACATAACAGAACAACTTAGAATAAAATACAGGACAAATAAAATAAATAACAAATAAATAAAATAAAATAAATTCAATTAAGAAGCAATGATTCATAAATGCTGGGTGAAAATTGGGTGGTTTTTGCTGCCCACCTCAGGCTACAAGGCTTCATAAATTGAGTTCCATATAACATTACATTACATTACATTACGTCATTTGGCAGACGCTTTTATCCAAAGCGACTTACAATAACACATTTTTTGTCAGCAATAGAGCAATCAACTACGGAGCACAGTCTATGACAACTACAAATTCTGAAGGAACAGTGGTACGAGTTTAGTTTAAAAAAGTTAAAAAATATAATTTGAAATTGTTTCTCTTTATTGCTGTCTTCCGACAGCAATAAAGTATAGTAATAAAGTGTAGTAAATAGAGTATCCTCTCAATACTTAAGTAATATTTCATTAATGTTTTCCATTTTTGAAAAGATGGTGCTTCTTTATTTTTCCAATTAGTTTCTTACACCAATGATGCAAAACGAATTTGCCATCCAGCTGGGTATCTTACATTCTCGACGTCTTGAAAGATATAAATCATTGGAGAAAATGTCACTATATGCGCTTACAAGTTTGTGGTAATTTTATTTGTGAGTTGCAGGCATTCCTTCCATTTTTGTTTTGCGTCTATTCCAAGGTCTTTGTTCCAGTTGTTATATATATTTTGGAGTAGAGCTTCGTTGTCCTCAGCTTTAATAAGAGTAGTATACTGTATACCGCAGCTATTAAGCTTCTCTTTGTATCCATTTTTTTAGAATTTCCCTCATCTCAGTTGAAACTTTATTTTCAAGGTCAAAGTTTACTCTTATCAAATTTTTCAATTGCAAGTACTTAAAAGTTTCTTTGTTGTTTAGTTTATATTTATTCTTTAATTCCTGAAATGAGAGTAGTGAGTTCTGGTTTATGATATCTGATAGTTTCTGAATTCCACTACTTATCCATGTTTCCCAATGTAGTTGCATGTCCTGAATAGTTATTGATGGGTTATTCTACATTTGTATGTGTTTAGGGATTCCTATTTCTTGGCCTAATATTTTTTTCATTTTTTCCCCAAGAATTTAATGTGCTATTAATGAGAAAAAAATGAGAAAAGAGCTAAATAATAATAATTAGGCTCAGCAGCGTAACGAGTCAGCCCCGGGCCGATGCAAGATGGTCAAACCGGGCCCTGATAGGCTACTGACAAAATCTGGTGTGGGCGCACCATAACAGAGATGACAACTGTTATAGTGTTCAGGCAAAAATCAGACTAGAGCAGAATAGGACAGGCCAGACTAGGCTGTAGATTAGCTAGATCCCCTATGTCCCAGTTAGCTCTGGTTAATGTCTAGAGTAGTCAGTTGTCTGATCTTCTCCCCCCCCCCCTCTCTTTCTCTTTCCCCCTTCCCCCGCTCCTTCCCCTCTTCTCCCTTCCTGTTCTCTCCTCTCCCACATTTCCCATTCCCCCCCACCTCCTCTCTTTCCATGCTCTTTCCTCCCCCACATCCCACCGCTCTCCCCCTCCCTTCTCCTGCTCTCTCCTCTTTCTCCCCTCCTCTGCTCCTTCTCCTTCTCCTCAATTTTTCCCCATTCCCTGCCACTTCCTGCTCTCCCTTCTCTCACATTCCCCCTGCTCTCCCTCCCCTGCACCCTCCCACCTCTCCTTCTCTGTTCTCTCCTCCCCCACATTTCCCATTTTCTCCCCACCTCCTCCCTCTCCCTGCCCTCTCCTCCCCCACATCCCCCTGCTCTCCCTCCCTCCTCCACTCTCCTGCGCTCTCCTCTTCCCCCCCCCCTTCCCCCACTACTCTAAAGCATAGTACACATTCTACTCCAAAGCATGGCACCCATTCTATCCCCTCCAATATTCCGCCACTATTTAAAGCATGGCACCCATTCTTCCCTAAAGCGAGGCACCCATAAGCTCTATATGTGAACATGTGTTTATTTGGCAAAGGGACTCACTACTAAAGGCTTGCAGCCAATTAAATTAGGCATAGTTTGGTTGCTAAGAAATCGACATATGTCCGTTTGCAAGATGTGTGTCTATATTTCTCTATCATATAATTGTTCGATGTGTTATTATTACTACTGTAATTTGTTAATGTTGTGTCAGCTAGCCCTCCTTTCCCTGTTCTCTCCATATAGTCTCCCATACTCCTCTATACTCCCATACTCTTCCATACGCTCTCTCCTCTCCCACATTTCCCATTCTCTCCCCACCTCCTCCCTACCCCTGCTCTCTTCTCCCCCACACACCCCCCCGCTCCCCCCCTTTCCCCTCTCCTGCTCTCTCCTCTTGCTCCTTCCCCACCTCCTATACCCTCCAACATTTCCCATTCCCTCCCCACCCCATCACTCTCTCACATTCCCCCTGCTCTCCTCTCTTCTCCTGCTCTCTCCTCTGCTCTATCCTTCATTTCTATATTTTCTATATTTCTCTATCAATTGTTCAAAATGTTATCTTTATTCTGTATATTCTTGCTACTGTTGTGTCAGCTAGAATTAGCTAGACATATTTTCTGTGAAGCCCTCTGAGACATGCTAGGGCTTATATATTATGCTATATTAGGGCTATATAAATAAACTTGACTTGACTTGACTTAACTGTAAAATTCAGTGTTTTTTCGCGCACCTTGACAGGCAATACATTTTCTGTGACAGCGCACCTGTCCAGACCAGAGAGATGAAAAGGGTGACGGCGCACCAGAGTTGAAAACATATTGGTGACAGCACACCGACCAGGCAGATGCACAGATTAAAAACATATTTTGGTGACAGAACACCAGTCCAGACACAGATTAAAACATAATCAGCAGCAGCACATAGACAACTCGTTACGCTGCTGACAAAGCCATGTATATATCAAATATCAATCGCATGTCCTACCAGATCAGAAGCAGAAGGTCACATCAGTGCGCTGTTCTCAATGATGCAGTCCGTGTCAATGAATACAGTCTCTCCTTTGTGATGCCATCAACATAAAGGCTTTATAAATATAAAGGCGCGTTAGACTAACGTTAAGACCTTTGTTTTATGTCCATTTTACCTGTAGATATTGACGTGCAAGGACATTGTTTGAACTTCCGCGGTGTTTGAGATGGAACAGGCCACTTTGAGCAGAGCAGAGGGGAGGTCCGTCTCTCACACCATGCTATAATCACTTGCCAGTAGGAGGAGAACCCCTCTATAAAAATAGGCCGGCCCAGTGCAGTGCTGGGCCGGTGAAATTGGATTACTATATTTCTTTGTTAAGAAGCTGGGCGGGGCCCGGTGCATGCGCTGCAATATACAGCAGGGGCCCCGCCGACGCTCGGCCACACACGAGCCGGGCGACCGGGCCCCAAGCACGCCAGGCCCCGATGCAATCGCGTTCCCTGCATATATGGTAGTTACGCTGCTGATTAGGCTGTAACTGTTGATTCTCTATATTTATCCATGGTTCATCAACTGTATTGTTTATTATCTGATCAAAATAAAACATTTGAGCTGCGTTGCAGGGGCGGTTCTAGGCCTTTTTTGGGTGGGCTTTAGCCCACCCAAAAATAGTCTCAGCCCACCCAATTTTTTTTTTTTTTTCTCTCTCTCTCCAAATCCATGGTGGTCATTAGTAGCAGTTTCTGTTAAAATGATCTTTATTTATTATTTACTTTTGCTTTAAAACTATTTTTTAATTTTCTGCTTAAAGTCCCTGGAAACCAGAAATATTTCTTTATTATTTAGCATTTTGAGTTCATCACATCACAGGATCCTATGTTAATAAGCCACCAGCCGAATTTGAACGATGATGAACGTCGCAAAGTATATAAATTTAGGTTTGACAGCCATGGCAAAACTCATGAGATTTCATTATTTTTTAGAGTGTACTTTCTCCCGCGGACTGTGTGGGCGTGTCCAGTCTACAGCAGGGAAATTTCTGTCTCTCGGAGAGCGCGAGAGAGAGGGGGGGAGGGAAACGGAGAAAGAAAGAAAGAGAGATGAGTGTCGGTGTGTGCACTGTGCACACACCGCGTGTGTGTGTGTGTGTGTGTGTGTGTGTGTGTGTGTGTGTGTTCGCGCGTTGCTCCGCGGCTCTGAGAGGAAGAGATCTCTGTCCGTTCTTTGCCCCCACAGCGTGTCTGTCTCCCACTCTGTGTGCTCTCTCTCTCTCTCTCTCTCTCTCTCTCTCTCTCTCTCTCTCCTCTCTCTCTCTCGGGACTAGTGAGAGAGAGAGAGAGAGAGAGAGAGAGAGAGAGAACAGCATAGCGCTCGACACAGCCTGGTGACGCGAAGTTACTCACACACACACACACACACACACACACACACACAGTAGGGCGAGTTGCGCGCGTGTACAAAGGTTATATAGAGCTTATGACGTCATAAGCTCCTGCATTTTAGCACCTCACGCACTGCTCTCTTCAATGAGGAAGTACTTTGTAGAATCTTGTAGAAAAGTGTCGATTTTAAGGCTTTGCCCAGCGAGCATTTTTCGGTTGAAAAGACGTTTAAAAAACGTTTAGGGTCAACGTTGAAAAAACGTGCAAGGAAGGTTTGAAAGTGAAAGTTTTTTCACCCACTATTTGCAGACGTTTATTGAACGTTCAGATTTAGACCATATTTCACCAGGTTCTTAAATTAAAAATTCAGCAGCGCACACGGGATTCGAACCCCACTTTCCCACATTCAAGCCAGTCCGCTTAACGCACTGAGCTATACATTTTCTTATACTCTACAGAGAGCTGGGCACATATATACTCTATCTCGCACACAACTTGTAGACTACATGATTGTCGACGATCGGGAGTTAAGTTATTTTATGTGATGTGTACGAGACTATTATATTAATGTAACAGACTAAAATTATGTTGTGTGTGTGTGTTGTCTATAGGCTGTAGCCTATGGCTTCAGAGGTTACTTCATTTAACACCAGAGACTGAGGAGGTACACAGAGCCTCGTATACAGTCTGTTACAATAACATACTCCGCACTTGGTGCAGACCGGTGCAGACTTGCTTTGGTCTAGTCTAGTCAGTCACGGTTAGTATAGCTAGCAATTAAGTACTTGCGCATGCACGTTGTGGCAGGAACTGAATTCATTATTTTATAGTATTGCGCTAAACTATTAACCATAGTTGTGTCCTGGAAGCTTTTTGCTGGCACCACATAGCCTATATAGTCCCATATTTATGATATTTCATGTGACATAAAATGCGTTGAAATGTAGTTTTCGTATAGACCAGATTTCAACTCTCAGTTACACAATAAAATTGACAAATGCCAATCCACACACTATCAATATTGCCTCTATTCCAAGCTACAACAAATGTTTTAACAATATGATGAACCAAATTGTGTTTTTTTACACGTTGACGTTGTAACCGCATTTTAGCCGGTTGAAAAGAGGGTGAAATTAGGTCTTAGACGTTCAAACCCAATATCACCCAGATTTCAACTAAAAATCAACGTTGAAAAAACGTTTTGTGCTCGCTGGGTGGGTTGAAAGTAATGTATAATAATTTCTGAGGCAGACAGTTACTAACATAAGACCCTAAATAACATAGTTAGAACGTTTTTGTGGATTTTGGTTTCCAGGGACTTTAAAGTTCATGAAAAAAAGTGGCATTCTTGTTTTTTCCCACAATAATTTCATAATACCATTTGTAATGCCACCGTTGTAGTGCTGTTGTTCAAAATTAACTCATTGAGTGCCAGCCACTTTTGGAAAACGGATGCTCCCAGTGCCAGCCCTTTCAGAGCGTTTTCAGGTTTTTCCTCGAGGCCCACAGAATATTGTGTGATATTACTATGTAAACACCGAACACGCACAAAGAACGATGAGACTCTATTGTATCATCAGCAAAAAAAAGTTTATTGATATCATTTTCCGTTCTTTAGTTATCAGCCGGAGAAGATAGGTTGATTTCACCAAAAACAGACGTTTCAGACTAGAAGCTGAGATAATGAGCCTTTTGTGAAATGAAGCATTTCAAGCAAATCACTGACTCTGAAGCTAATATTTTCTGACCTGAAACATCTGAACAGTAATTTCCTTCAATAAAACAGCACCCCCACCCCCCTCAACTGCAAACTCCTCCTCTGTGGGAGTGTCTCTGGTGGCTCTGCTCGAATCTCTGCTAGCTGCGTCAGGCGACGAATCTCTGCATGGAGCTGCCTGGGATAAACTCATCCCCACACCAACACACAGCTTGCATGCCAGAGCTGGGAGAAACTCACCCCCACACCAACACACAGCCTGCATGCCGGCGGAGCTGGGAGAAACTCAACCCCACACTAACACACAGCCTAACACGCACCCAGCGTCTATTTTCGGAGCGCTCCGTTTTTGTGCGCCGGCTCCCAGCGCGACACCGAAAAGCCAAACCGGACTGCTGAGAATGGTTTGGCCCTTCGGCGTCGGGTGCTGCTTTTCTGGCGGCTAATCGTGTGGAGAAACTATGCAGCAGAGACAGAGGGGCTCAGTTGTGGGAGCGGATTGACTGCTGTTCGCAGCTAACGTTAGCTCCAGCCAGAGCAATCTATACGGCTCTGGCTCCAGCATCGGTTTCCATTTCATCACGGGGCTTCTTCTGCTGTTTTTCCTCACCTTTCTCTAATCTGGAGAGCACTGTCGCCACCTAATGGGTCCGTAAAATAGCTTCTACACATTCAACATCCCCCATACTTTCACAGGAGATGCATCAGGCTTTGATCCACGTCCCACCGTCAAAAAACGCAATTGACGACTTTAGTCGTCATTGGCACTCTACGTTACTATTTGAATTGACGACGATAGTCGTCATTGGCACTCAATGAGTTAAAGTACATTTTCTCAGATTTATTGGTGTCTTTCTAGTCACACAATTTAATAGTCAGTGTTTCCCATACACTGATCTATTTGTGGTGGTACACCCTACATAGATTTTGACCCCCACAAATACTGCCACATATTAATTTCAACTAGTTGACTGCAAACTCCTGCTTTATTGCTTACAGTATATTATTATCTTGTCGGAATATTATTCCAGCCAATAAGTTAGGAAGTTCCCTTTTGATTTCATTTTACTTTTGTTTTGCCTACAAAGCAAAATGTTACTTTACTTGAAACTCCCCTGAAGTGATTTTGGTATTATTTATGCAAGCATAATTCTACCATATAGTAACCTGTATGCAGAATATATATAGTATATATAGGGAAACAATTATTTTTTCATCGCTGTAAAACCACAGAATGGTAAAGAAGATATTGATGTGTGTAGTTGTTCGTAGATCTAGTCTCTTCATTTTGATCTCAAAGTGCGCCCGTTTGATCCATTTTTACTTGAAACTGTACAAAATGTTCATGCCCCCGGACCCCCCTAGGGGTTCAGTGGTCCATGACCTTTGGGTGGGCTGAGCCCACCCAAAGCTCTGATGCTAAAACCGCCCCTGCTGCGTTGTGGTAAAGTTCCAGATTCGGAAGGTTCAAGCCACCCTCTCGAGGAAAATACAGCAACTCTTTATCAATCTATTAGCTTTATTTGACCAAATAAATGAAGAAAGAAGGGAGTTCACCTCATTAAAAAATAATTTTGGTGGGGTAAGTCTGGAATATGTATAAAAATGTTGGCAACCACATAATTTTAAACAAGTTTATTCTGCCAATTAAATTTATCTTCAATTCAGACCACTTTTCAATATCCTGTTTAAGGCCTTTTATAAGAGGAAGAAAGTTGTCTTTATACAGCTGTGATTTATCTGCACTAATGTAACAACCAAGGTATTTAATGCTATTTTTTTATTTTTTTTATTGTTTTAGGTTTTCCTAGTTGTAGGCTACCTTTTTCTATTATGAGTGGCCGGGCCAGCGAAGCGGCAGGGTCACTTATTGTATTTAAAAAGTCCTTTTCAATGTGTACTGCACCACACTGAGGAAGGCCTTGGGCCGAAACATGTATGTGCTGTACTCCTGACTGAGGTAAATTAAACATTGAAAAGGACTTTTTGAGTGCTGGCTTTTTCCTTCTTGTTTAATCTGTACTCGTGCCGTGCACCGGACCTCTTTGTTCACTCTCCGAGTGTGCTCGCATTTCTCTACTTTTGAACCACTTATTGTATTTGCCTGTATTATTAGTGGCCCGGCCAGCGAAGCAGCAGGGCCACTTATTGTATTTGCCTGTATTATTCTTCTTCTCCCGGGAAGTACTCCTCCCAAATTTTTTCTTCAAACGACACCAAACTCCAGCATCTGCATCGTTAGACTGTCCTCCACAAGAGTATCAAACTGATTTTTGTTTGATTTAAAATTGACCCCACAGTGGATCAAAATGTTTTACTGTAAATGGTACTTTAAACAGCTAATGCAAATTCTTGCTAAATAAAGCTTGAATCTCTACGAAAAAAATGGACAAGATTGTCATCAATGATGTCATCAGTGATTATGTCATCAATGATGTCATCCTTCCTGGCTCAGCAGACTGGGTGGGTTTGGTCATAGTTGTTGCTGACGTGTCATTGGTGATGTCATACATGCCAAAGTATAAATAAGCAGTTTTTCAATCTCTCTCTGCCTCCACTGTCCCTACTCCACTGTCCCTACTCTCTCTGCTTCTAAAGTGACTAAAGACTTCAGACGTGACTTGGACTATAGCTAAAAGACTTGAGACTTGCACGGCCACGACCCATTGCTGCGCACTGTGCGCAGCAGCTATAATAATTAATTCTGTTTTTCCTTCATTCATTTTATAATAATAGTTAATCATATGCACACTTTCTGAATGACTTGAGGTGACTATGTAGCTTTATTGGTCCCCAACACAATAAAAATGCCCCATCATTTAAGAAACAAACTTAAAAAGGGAAACATTTTTCAGGGGGACATAATAGTCTGCATCATGATATTCTAACTGTCCAAGTCCATACACTTAAAAATGTTAGAAAAGACCCAAAGCCTAAATGAAAAATAGTATAGCCTACAGTTTGCAGTAAGGAGGTTTTGGACTGAGAGTGAGACATAAGACATATCACAGCTTTACCACTGGATGGCGTTGTGATATGAGAAATAGACATTGCCTCCCCTTGCCTGGGTTTTCTTTCTCTGGCCTTCAGTCACTCACTTGCTAAAGAATGTTGTTTTTAGGGTGCATTTGTTCCTAACCACTTAAATAAAGATGTTTGTATAAATTAATAATAATTGTCTTCAAATCACAGTCAATTCAATAGATGAAAAGTTTAACAGATCTTCACATAGCTTGGCAGAAGTCTACAAGGGTGCAAAACATTTAATATGGACAAATGAAAGTTTCTTGATTATAGCAAGAATTTGTTGACATGTATTGCTGCATCTGAAATATTGTTTTTTGAGGTTGGGGCTGGTGAGGCTCCCCCGAGTTCAGCAGAGAAAATCAGAGGACAGGTGACGTCACAGGGGGAGTTCATGACCTTTGAACCGTGAAATCGCCAGCTCCCAGTTTAAATGGAATGTGGCATAAGTTCATATGCTATTTTTCAGCACTGATTTTTCAACACTCATTTTCAGACATTCATGGGCTACCTGGGTTCTACTGTCGACCTCCTTCTTAAGAGATTTTCACACAAAACATTCCATATTTATCATACCTGTTGTACAGTAATAGTACGAATAGGTAGGGCTAAGGTTGTGATGACTTATTGTTTAATTTTGAAAGTAATGGTTTCATACCCGCCAATTCCTCAAAACCAAAACATTGGCACGAAATCATTTTGAATAAGGGGGCTTGATTAGTGGCCAATAGGATAGGCTTCTCAAAACCCCAAATCCTATTCAACATGCGTTACTTGGGGACATCATCCCATTCAAATAACCACACATCCCTATTTTAATTGATTACTCAGCCTTAACTCAGTTTAGCTGTACACAGATTAAGATTTACACTAGTAAAACTGAATTAATTTCCATTTATCTGAATTAATTTCCATTCATCTCTCATGGCTATTCTGTTTCAAATAAATTAATCTTTTCCTGCAAATCATCAGGAGTGAACTGAAGGGCCGACAGGTGTGTTGTAATGGATTATGTCCACACTCCCATGGACTAAAGTGAATTTGTCGCTTCTACAAGTTCCTCATTCACTGCCTCTGTACTGTCTGTGTGAGAGTTGGATTTTCCACCCGTTCCTCCTGAGTTATTAAGTGAATTGAATGAGGCAGAATGAATCATAGTCTGATCAACATGTCATCTTCATGAAAATCAAAATATGAGGCCCCATAATAAGTTTCCTAATCGAGTGGGCTGTTAATAACTTAGGGCCAAGTGTGGTGATAGTCTACTTTCTTTGTGGAGTTTTTATAATGCATTCATAAAAGCCTTGAGTTTCGTAACACACTGATGATCAGTGAGTTTTCCAGCACATTCAGGATTATATCAAATGCAGTATCTCACTTTACTTTAGATCATATTAGGGATACATAGCTTATGTATTTCCCTATAGTAATAACTAGAGATTTTGCATGCACAATAATAATAAATTGATTGCATTTATTTTCACATATCAAGAGGGGGGATTCAACTCATCCACCACCGATGTGTAGCACCCACCTGGGTGATGCACGGCAGTCAGTTTGCAGCAGAACGCTCACCACACATCAGCTATCGTGGTGAGGAGTTGAGGACTGAATGTGCCAAATGAGTAAGGAGGGATGATTAGGTGGCCATGATGGAAGGAAGGCCTGTGTGGGAATTTAGCCAGGGCACCGGGGGTTACACCCCTACTCTTGTGAATAATGCTGATGGGATCTTTAATGACCACAGAGAGTCAGGACCTCGGTTTAACGTCTCATCTGAAGGACGGCGCTCACTCACAAGAAAGAGTCCTCTTGTCTCTGCCCTGGGGCATTGGGGAGATTATTCATGAGACTAGAGGGAAGATCATCTCCTACTGGTCCCCCAACACCAGTTTCAGCACCAGTATCCTATAGGCCAGACCTGCTTAGCTTCCCCCAGGAAAGCCAGTAATGTAATGCAGGAGCCACTGGATCTCCATCCTCCTGCCATATCCCTTTACATCAATACCTAGGCTAAGGTTTATCCATGCCGCAGTATCCTAACTAATACTGGTATATTTCAGCTATACTGTATGTTATTCATGTTTCTCATAATCTGAGTTAGTTATCAATGTTGGATAGAACAGATCAAATCCAGTATGGAATACTCCAGTATCTGGAATAATTACGGTGCATTGGTGTGCATGCCTTCAAAAAGACAGTATTGCTGCAAAACAACAATATTTGGCAAAACAGCAATACTTCAAATTGCCATGGCATAGAATATATAATTCATTTTTGTGTTGTCCTTTCGGTTACAACAGTAGACAACAGCCGAACAGCTCCATTTGAGTTAGCTCATAAGTGTATACCTCTAAAAGCTGCCGAACAACAGGCCCTATCATGCAGGCTCATCTTTCAAGTTAGCGCTAAGAAACAAAAGCAGCAACAATAATACATTTTACAGCAATGCCAATTAGTCACACCAGGACAGGAGGGGACAAGACAAGTTCAGATCGTATATTTTTCCGACTTTCTAGGAAAGTTTTACAATACGTTGTTACTTCTGTAAATTTGTGTTTAGAGAGCTATCAAGTATTCATTATTAGACATTATAACACAGAAGCAGCATACATATTTCAGAGGTTTGGCAGGGGACCTCCCCTTGTATTTATAAGAGATTCCTCTGAGAAAACATGGGGGGCGTGCCTCACAGTTGAGTTATCCATCCTGCAATTTATGCTATCTGGTCAGTTTACTTCAAGATGACATGCACCACTTCACAATTCTGGTGCCATCACTTTCATTCTGGAATGTAATGATTCATAAAATGGTAAGACAATCGTGGGAGTATTTTGGGAAGTCAGTGCAGTGTTTTTTCTATCAGTCTAATGTAGAAAAATAAAGTCTGGATTATAATTCTCACACGCGACTTCAACAATGGGTATTGGACAGTTAGGAGAGATGATAATGAAACTGTTCACATATATATTTGCTTACTGTGAGTGATATAAAGAGCTATAGCTAAGCTACTGAAGGGGTTTGGGGCTATGTAAATATGTTCTAAAACACTGCCTGAGTTGTTTGGAGCAGGGGCCTAAAAGGCAATCACTTCCTGCTTTGGCGCCCTGCTTTACACACCTAACTACATCACTGGGAGCATACGCAGGGTAATTGTACCGATGAAGTGTCCCAGTGGTAAAAAGTTAAAAATAAGATTAGTTAGGTATTTGAATTAAATCATGCCCCTCGACTAGAGGTGTGTGAGTCACTGAAATGGGAAATTAAAGCAGAATTGCCTTTTTTTTTACGCAAAATTGGACATCGTAAAGTGAGGGCTTAGTTTGTCTCTACAGCCATATATGTTTTAGCAGTGCAATAAGCTTTCGATTGGCCCATTTGTTTTTCACCTGAGCTAAACAGCTCCCCAGACATGTGGTGATGTCCCTCAATCTAAGCCTTAATGAACGCTTTGTCCCACTGCGATGAACCTGTTCCTTGACAACACTTCACATCTCCCATTCCTAGAGAAGTGCCAAACAAGATGTGCCAGTCTCCTCTCCGCTCCGAAACGAGCTCCCCTTCTGTGATGAAAAATGCAGCCTGTCTCTTTGCTTATTGCTGTGGCATTTAGGTGTCTCGGCGTGGTGATTTGAAGAGCCGGTAGTGTCAAAGCTATTTCTCCATGCTCTTGGCTTTATACTGCTCTGACTCAACAAACCTGACCATTGTCATTTCCCCCCGTCGGCTTCATGGTGGCCGTGAAGGAGTGTGGGTAATAACCTTGAAGGAAAGGCCTGTGATTACACATCCATTTCACACTGAGGAGCTCTTGCTTCCCCAGAGCAGTAAAATGCTGTATGGGCTGTGGAGTGGGAGTAAGGTAGACACATTGTGTTTTGTTAGGAGTGGGAGATGAAAGTGGTATAGGGAGCAGAACTAGTCGAGGCCTGTATGGGGCCTGCCAGAGCGAGTGGAGATGTAGCACTGCTACATCTTCACTAGCGCATTTTTGCAAGAACGCCGCAGTTAAAGCCTTCCCACTCTACAGAGCAGGCTCCGTTCATAATAGCTCCTGCGAGACGTGTCACGTACATGTGTGCCTCAATGTGTAGTACCACATCGAGAGGGCAACAACTATGCCTACGGCCAAGGCAAAGATGAAGAAGAAGAAGACGACGATGGCGCTGTGCCACCATAATGCTTTGAATCCTAATAACAGAAGAACAGTTATCCATGTTGAAACAGTCAGTGTAACGCTAGTCAAAATGGCATTTCTTCTCTCAACTCGCACCAATGACAAAGACGGGCTCGGCCGCCAGAGACCGGAGTGTTCGTGTTTGAGGCTCATAACAATAGAGGTAGTGTGGACATTAGATGCAAACGAAGTGCAGATCCCTAAAAAAAATGGCCTAATGTAGACATGGTCGTACATTAATTTGTCCCATGTCCCATTGCTACATAACTTTCTCAGGGAGAAGTTTGATCAGATATGATCGTGCTGACAGGGGACACACACAGCTTAATCCTAATGGGCTGCCAGGCAGGGGCGGTTCTAGGCCTTTTTTGGGTGGGCTTTAGCCCACCCAAAAATAGTCTCAGCCCACCCAATTTTTTTTTTTTTTTTTTTTTTTTTTTTCTCTCTCTCTCCAAATCCATGGTGGTCATTAGTAGCAGTTTCTGTTAAAATGATCTTTATTTATTATTTACTTTTGCTTTAAAACTATTTTTTAATTTTCTGCTTAAAGTTCATGAAAAAAAGTGGCATTCTTGTTTTTTCCCACAATAATTTCATAATACCATTTGTAATGCCACCGTTGTAGTGCTGTTGTTCAAAATTAACTCATTGAGTGCCAGCCACTTTTGGAAAACGGATGCTCCCAGTGCCAGCCCTTTCAGAGCGTTTTCAGTGATTTCTCGAGGCCCACAGAATATTGTGTGATATTACTATGTAAACACCGAACACGCACAAAGAACGATGAGACTCTATTGTATCATCAGCAAAAAAAAGTTTATTGATATCATTTTCCGTTCTTTAGTTATCAGCCGGAGAAAATAGGTTCACCAAAAACAGACGTTTCAGACTAGAAGCTGAGATAATGAGCCTTTTGTGAAATGAAGCATTTCAAGCAAATCACTGACTCTGAAGCTAATATTTTCTGACCTGAAACATCTGAACAGTAATTTCCTTCAATAAAACAGCACCCCCACCCCCCTCAACTGCAAACTCCTCCTCTGTGGGAGTGTCTCTGGTGGCTCTGCTCGAATCTCTGCTAGCTGCGTCAGGCGACGAATCTCTGCATGGAGCTGCCTGGGATAAACTCATCCCCACACCAACACACAGCTTGCATGCCAGAGCTGGGAGAAACTCACCCCCACACCAACACACAGCCTGCATGCCGGCGGAGCTGGGAGAAACTCAACCCCACACTAACACACAGCCTAACACGCACCCAGCGTCTATTTTCGGAGCGCTCCGTTTTTGTGCGCCGGCTCCCAGCGCGACACCGAAAAGCCAAACCGGACTGCTGAGAATGGTTTGGCCCTTCGGTGTCGGGTGCTGCTTTTCTGGCGGCTAATCGTGTGGAGAAACTATGCAGCAGAGACAGAGGGGCTCAGTTGTGGGAGCGGATTGACTGCTGTTCGCAGCTAACGTTAGCTCCAGCCAGAGCAATCTATACGGCTCTGGCTCCAGCATCGGTTTCCGTTTCATCACGGGGCTTCTTCTGCTGTTTTTCCTCACCTTTCTCTAATCTGGAGAGCACTGTCGCCACCTAATGGGTCCGTAAAATAGCTTCTACACATTCAACATCCCCCATACTTTCACAGGAGATGCATCAGGCTTTGATCCACGTCCCACCGTCAAAAAACGCAATTGACGACTTTAGTCGTCATTGGCACTCTACGTTACTATTTGAATTGACGACGATAGTCGTCATTGGCACTCAATGAGTTAAAGTACATTTTCTCAGATTTATTGGTATCTTTCTAGTCACACAATTTAATAGTCAGTGTTTCCCATACACTGATCTATTTGTGGTGGTACACCCTACATAGATTTTGACCCCCACAAATACTGCCACATATTAATTTCAACTAGTTGACTGCAAACTCCTGCTTTATTGCTTACAGTATATTATTATCTTGTCGGAATATTATTCCAGCCAATAAGTTAGGAAGTTCCCTTTTGATTTCATTTTACTTTTGTTTTGCCTACAAAGCAAAATGTTACTTTACTTGAAACTCCCCTGAAGTGATTTTGGTATTATTTATGCAAGCATAATTCTACCATATAGTAACCTGTATGCAGAATATATATAGTATATATAGGGAAACAATTATTTTTTCATCGCTGTAAAACCACAGAATGGTAAAGAAGATATTGATGTGTGTAGTTCTTCATAGATCTAGTCTCTTCATTTTGATCTCAAAGTGCGCCCGTTTGATCCATTTTTACTTGAAACTGTACAAAATTTTCTTCCGGGGGGGCATGCCCCCGGACCCCCCTAGGGGTTCAGTGGTCCATGACCTTTGGGTGGGTTGAGCCCACCCAAAGCTCTGATGCTAAAACCGCCCCTGCTGCCAGGGCCCCCGTGTGGCCCACAAATAGTACTGCTGGGACCACTGACTACAAGCAGAATTTTCAGATCTCGCTCCGGCAGCCTGAACCTGCACCAAATGTATGATAGCAAATCTGGTACCACCTGGACCTGGCTACGAGGCAATTCAAATGGTTGGTTCCTATTTATGGAATAAAAAGTAAAAAAAAAATGCAAAGTCATTTGAAGACAGGAATAATGAACGACAGCCTCCATTCATTCACAAAGGCTTTATAACGATGTGAGTTGATCCCAGTGTAGATCCATACGTTTGTATTTGTACACTTTCCCTCACCGATTTTGTGTGAGGGAAAGCTCCCCATATGAAGTGGTTGACCTTGCAGAGGTTAAGCGATGCAATTTGATGGTAAATGGTTGTCATTTGGTCTGCCATGCCTCATGAAGCCGTCTAGGTTGTTATTTCTTGCCTTCCAGGCCCCACTGATTACCACATTACAGCAGTGCATGACTAAGTGGATGAGCTCCACCTGCAACAGCATCAATGCGACTGGATTGTCCATATTCCACTGTTAAAGTCCCCCCACCGTGTTGTCAGGGATGTTTGCATGACAGTAGCACATAACTTTCCCTTATTATAAGGATGGATATTGTGTGTAGTATCAGTTTTGGGAGGATTTTTTTTTATCCAAATCCAAACTGTTATGTGTATTGCAAAATGATAGGATATTGTTTTGAGATGATATTTGTGCAATTTGTCATCAAACCTCTAGATGTCACTGTTGGCTAACCACAGGTGTTCTGTTACCATGTTCGTATGGATCACACAACCTCTGCAACAACAGATGGTGCTGATCATCATGCCTCACATGATATTTATCTTTCTTTGTTACTCCTTGTAAAATAACAGCCTCTAGATAAATAAACATAACAATTGATGGTACATGTTGGCTCATTGAAATTAGTCCTAATTGGGGGCGGGGAGAGATATGGATGTTGCGCTGACAGTTTGAACTTGCAATTAGGTTGTAAACCATTCAGATTTGTGGTCCTATGTCTCGTCCTTGAGGAAAACGAATACAGACCACAATCCTCAAATGCCTCTTCATGTCATAATATATAGATTGCTTTTGTCTGTCTCAGTTTGTACCAATACAATTAGTCAGCGACTCGGAAAAACACTTCATCTTAATATGATATCCCATGGAATCGAGAAAATCATTCTCTGCCGTGTCTATCCTGTGCTAGGAAGACGAGATAGGCGGAAGACGAGATCAGACTGGCGGAAGACGAGATAGGCGGAAGACGAGATCAGACTGGCGGAAGACGAGATCTCATCTGGCGGAAGACGAGATCAGACTGGCGGAAGACGAGATCTCATCTGGCGGAAGACGAGATCAGACTGGCGGAAGACGAGATCTCATCTGGCGGAAGACGAGATCAGACTGGCGGAAGACGAGATCTCATCTGGCGGAAGACGAGATCAGACTGGCGGAAGACGAGATCTCATCTGGCGGAAGACGAGATCAGACTGGCGGAAGACGAGATCTCATCTGGCGGAAGACGAGATCAGACTGGCGGAAGACGAGATCTCATCTGGCGGAAGACGAGATCAGACTGGCGGAAGACGAGATCTCATCTGGCGGAAGACGATGTATGTGGTATGTGGCTTGCAAACTGCATATGTGTTTGTCTGCATATGTTTGTCTGCATATGTTTGTCTGCATATGTGTTTAGTCCATTAATTGGTCATCAAATTATTTAGAACTACATTAAATAATTGACACTGATTCTTCACTTATTTCACTGGTATAACATTTGTAGCTTTTGGTCTTGCATCTGCTTCATTTAGCAAAGCTCAACTCCAAGAAATATGCAGGCTGGAGCATAAGCAATCACATCTAGTTGATAAATTGAATAAGAATTATGACTCAGAGAATGAAAGAAGCTGAGTTCCTTGTCCGTAGAGTAGGACAAACTGCTTACACTGACTATTTGATTGGAAGTAGCCTGAGTTATACACTGTCTTAGAAAACCCATAGCAATGATCAGAAAGCAGATAAATCCTCTATTAAAACTAAATGGAGTTCTAGTACAGTACATGATGCTATAATGATTAACATAATTTCAACAATTTGATAAACAACTATTGTTGTGAGGCACACTTTATGGAAACTAACTTAGTTTACTTCTTTGATGGCTTGAATTTACCCAAACTATCGGAGTCTATTAGACTATTAGAATCCCCCATCTCTCTTGATGAATTATATGATGCACTCAAAGAGATGAATCAGGGGAAATCTCCATGCTGGGACGCTACCTCGCTTTATGAGATTTTCTGGGAAGAACTTGGTCCAATTTTATTAGAGATGATCCAACAAGTCATCAGGGATGGAAGCATTCACAGAGGTATAAATATTGCAATAATCACAGTATTACATAAAAAAGGCAAAGGCAGCAATTTCTGTTACGCTCCTTCATCCATCTTTAATGGGGATATAAATTATAATATGCCAATGTCCTTGCTCTACATCTGGAAACCTTCCTGCCTGTCCAGTATTGGTCCATACAGACTAAACCGGATTTGTTGTTAAACAAAGACTTGTCGCTTACAATGAAATGTATGCTATAACTTATATGTTTAAAATCATTTATCATAATCTAACTGCTGTGGTCCTTATATCCAGCAGCGCTCTGAACAGTTGGAGTGGAGGAGCTTGCTATTGTTATCCACTTTATCACACACACCTTTAGCTAATATAATATATAATATAATATAAGACCAGAAATTCCTGTGAGGTTAAATAGCAGAGAATGAGACATATCCTAAGATATCTTTGTACATGGATGATGTATTACTATTGATCATGGATCACAATCTCTATTGGCAATTTTAAGTATAATTGAGGAATTCAGTGTAATTTCAGGTTACAAGATTACAAGATTAATAATTTGAATAAGTCATCACTGCTCCCATTAAATGCAGTCATGAGTCATTCTCAGTTACAGTGTGTGGAGATACCAAACAATTGGTTTCTCCTTTCAGGCATTTAGACATGCAACACATACTCACCCACTGACAAAACTGTAGCGAAGGATTATAGGAAACTTAATAAGAAAATAATTTCAACAGGACATCTAACATATAGACTTAATGTAAGTGGACCAACTCCAAATGATGTGTGTGTGCACATAATTTTAGTTGGTCCACTACTAGGCGTCTTGCACGCTACACGCACTCGATTCCTATGCTCGCCCGCTGCGTGGCCTCGCCCGCCCTGCAGCTCGACGAGCTGGCCCTTCAGCTCGCATACGCAGCTCAGCTGCTGCGTGGCCCCGCCTGCTCTACTGGCACGCATGAGCATGGGTGTGTGTGTATCACTGACGATGTGACATCATCAGTGATGTCACCAGTGGGACAAAAATTTAAACAGAGAACATTGCCCACTTGCTCTAAAATGACATCACTGATGATGTCATAAGATGATTTATGATGATTATTATGATGTGACAATGTCTCTTATGGCATCACTGATGATGTCACAATGCCTGACATCACTGATGAAGTCACAATGTCTCTTATGACATCACTGATGATGTTACAATTCCGATGACATCACTTCTGGGACAAAAATTGAAACAGAGAACATTGCCCACTTGCTCCCTTTTATAATCACTTTTCTAAGCAAAATTTTTCCTGTGTGCAATTATCAATGAGGAAGAATGAAGAAAAAAAGGATCACAATGACTAATGAATTCACAATTTCAGCAGAGCTATTGTCAGAGGGCAACTGTTCATGGACTCATGTCAAGGTGAGTGTACTGTAAATAGTCAGATTGTTATTGTAGTCCAGGCTTTGGGGATCTCCAGCAGGGAGTTCAGTGGTGCGGGCGGGATCACATGTACTGGCACTCTCCAGTGTGTTTTTCTCTGTGATGGACTAATAGGGCTTCCCACCAGGGGAACCTGCGTGTGTTTCCTGTCCCAGAGCTGCCCTCTTCCTCTCTCTGTGAAAACTCCGCGCCTGCTGCTCCTCCACGCCTCTCCGGAGGTACAGTTCACTGCAACCCTGTTTGAAGGTCTAAAAATAGCCCACAGTATCATACCTAATCTGCTTAATTTGACACAACATGGCCCTGCGGGGAATACTACGGTAGCTTATCTACACAAAGATACATATGTAAAAGTGTGGGTGTGTGTGTGTGTGTGTGTGTGTGCGTGTGTTCGCGTGCGGGGGGGGGGGGGGGGGGTGCTCAGGGTGTGTATTGAGAAGTGGATAACCTACTGGATTTGACCATGAGAATTTCCATTAAGTTCTATGCGGTTTTCAATTGATTCTGGGTCATTCCTGTGCCAGGGCCCTCATTCATATTATTGGTTACTATGTTTATCTTTCTTTTACACTGAAAATGGCTGCTGTGAAAAGGGACGGAGTGGGAGTCACAGAGGTTTACTTGTCTGGTCCGTTACGTTGTCCCTCTGTTCGGTTTTTAAGAATCTGAGAAATTTGAGAAATTAGAAAAGAAAAGAGACAATCAGTGAAACAATGCTAGAAACAAACTACTGTAATACATTTTTTTTTCCAATATTTTATTTTTCAAGTTTTCCTGAAACAAAACAAGACAAACAGGCTCAGATACAGGGGGGGTAAACAAAACAAAAAACAAGCTGCAGTGACACTCAATATTACAGTTTCGTAATATGATATTGTGCTACCAGCTGGATAGGATGCTTATGTGCTTCTAGGAGATGTTGTGTAAGAGGTCAATGAGGAACTAGCCGGGCAAGTCACATGCTGCCCCTAGAAACAGGTCCCAAATAGATAGACATTTTTTAATAGACCCTTTTCATGGGGGCCATTTTGTGTCGAAAAGGCAGAATAAACACAGGTGCAAGCAAAACACTAATGAGGGTTTCCAAATTCCAATCATGGAAGTTGGAAACCCTCATTAGTGTTTTGCTTGTACCTGTGTTTACGCTGCCTTTTCGACACAAAATGGCCCCGTGAGAAAGGTCTATTGAGTTGGTCCTTAGGGACCTGAGTCTCTCCATCCGTATAACATCATCAGAGATCATGTCCGTCAACCACAATTGGAAAGAGGGTGAAGAGGGGGATTTATTTCCATTCCATCAAAATGAGTTTTTTGGCCACAGTTGTCCCCAGTGTCAGAGACTGTTGCATCGCTGTAGGGAAGTCCAGAGAGGTCTCCGAGCAACCGAAGATGGCAAGTTCTGCCTCCGGCTGAAGGGTTATTTTGTAGGCCTTAGACTTAGAGTACCAGTCAAACTACTGTAATCATTAATCATCTTTTTGTTTACATAGAAAGTCCTTGTGTAAGAAGATTGCTGTCATTCAGGATAATTAGAGGACAAATTTCACCGGCCACCGTCAGCATGTGTGTGTTTGTGGCCCTCCGTGCAGAGGACAAATTTCACCGGCCACCGTCAGCATGTGTGTGTTTGTGGCCCTCCGTGCATGTGTTGATGTGTAACCGTGTGACAATAAAGACGGGCTTGTCCGTCTGAAATCGTGTTTTTTTTTTTTTTTTTTACTGTAAATGTGGTGTGATCAAGTAGCTGATATCCATCTCTCTGCCATCTGTCTAGACACAGATCCTGTTTGCTTTACCTGCTTTCACTATTTAAGCTTCTCCAACGTACTTCACAAAGCTGCTGCATCTAAAGCAATGCAGATAATTGATTGCAACAATAACTGGCAGTAGTAGCCTACTACTGAATAGGAATTCCACAAAAGCATTCCAGGAAATCAAGCTTCTTCTGGGAGTCTCATAAGGCAGTTAGCCGTAGAAGAGGAAGAGGAATATATACAGTAGTATCATTAATCACTGGACCTGGGTCATGCCGGGTCTGGATGCAAGAATTAGGCCCTGTGCATCCTGATCCCGTAACACCCAGCATCTCTCAGAAGCAAAGCAGTGTTTACTGTTGCGTTAAGGTAAAGCACTCGCACCGCCTTGGTCAGACCTTCCTACAGACACAAATGGATGTGTCTGCGGGAGGGAAGCCGGTGGGGTGTGAGGCACTGACTAGTGCAGGGGTGGGCAACTATTTTTCATGGGGGGCCACATGAGAAACCCAGATTGTTGCCGGGGGCCAAACAAATATTGTCATGCCGTAACCCATGGATGGGCAACTTTGATGATAGAGAGGGCCACAAAAAAATGTCCTCACTACCAGATTTTGCTGAGGGCTGACTGAACGGCGCCAGCACGAAAAATTTGGGGCATTTGAAGCCAGGTTTAGAGGAATAACTCATTTTAAATTAACAATTGTGATGTCATTATTCAGTCTTAACCACCAATATTTGATCCTTTTCCTCACTCACTCCTATGTCACCACCTGGTCTCCCTGCAGGGCTTGAAATTAACTTTTTTCACCACCTGCCAATATGGCTGCTAGATTTTAAAGTTACCAGCCAATTAGAATTTCCACTAGTCGAAATGTTTTTCTTGAAATAAACCAGAATATGAGTGGGTTCATTTAACCTTTATTTATACAGGGGGAGGGAGCGCCTTATTCACATTCCCCCAACATTCACACCTGGAAGCTGGCCAGTACAACCACAGTCTGATCTGCTGGCCACTGATCAGCTCCACTGAGAGCGGTTGGGGTTAAGGGCCTTGCTCAAGGGCACCTCGGTGGTGGTAATGAGCGAGGGGCCATCTTTCCCCACCTAGATTTTTCCTTCCGGGCCCGGGGATTGAACCGACGACCTTCTGGTCACAAGCTCGCTTCTATAACTTTTAGGCCACCACTGCCCACAATTCCACAATTTCATCCCACATTTCAGACATGTCTTACCTGGTGGCAACTTCATGGGGTCCAGTCAGCCAGAGAAGCTGCTTGGGTAGCATGCTAACTAACGCCTAACGCAGTGGTTCTCAACTGGTGTAGCCTCACGACCCACTATTTTCCTTGTCATGAAGTCGCGACCCAAATTTCAGATTTTTTTTTAAACCACTCAAATTTATTGCACAAAAAATAGCGCATTTATTTAATACACAATGCCTTCATGCACTGTCAAATGAACAAAAAAGTGCAACAGAAGTGCAACTAGGGCTAAAAACCAATTGAAATAAGGCAGACTTGAATTACAGGCCTATATGTTTTTAAATTTAAACAAGTCAAACTGGTCATGGTCAGAAAGTCTTATTTAAACTGTATGAAATATGAAATAAAAGGCAGACTTTTCTTGAATCACAGGCAGGCTATATGCTTTTTAGTTAAACTGGTCATAACTTTTAATTAAACTGGGGCCATGCTAATCCAGTTTCAATCATCTGAATTGAACTAAAATTAAATATGAAATGAAAAGGCAGACTTCTCTTGAATTACAGGCAGAGCATATGCTTCAGCTTGTTAAACAAGTGAAACTGGTCAGGCTAATCCAGTTTCAATAATCTGAATTTAACAAATGAAAAAAAAAAAAAAAAAGTCAATGTCCGCGACCCAATCAAAACGGCCCCGCGACGCTACCCACCAGTTGAGAAACGCTGGCCTAACGCTAGCATTAGCTCAATTAGCTTGTTGCAACTAGTCCCAAACATTGGTGAACAGTGTGTCCTAACGCCAGGGGGACAAGGTGTTTGTTTTGGCTGGCTGAGGTTAGCCTATAAGGCACAGTTGTTGTGGCTAACAGCCTCCATTCACACTAGGCTATTCACACTAGGCTATCTCTTCCATTATGTTTTCAAACCCAGCTGGCTGTATAAAATGAACAACCACAAAGTGGTGACACTTACCCATGGGTTCAGTTCATTGTTTTCTGGACATGTTTCCATGCTACAGTAACACAGCAGCTTACAGAACAGACAGGCCTCCCATGGTTGGCGACAAGTGTATATCATTCTCTCTACCCAAGATGCAACACTGCTCTACCCAACATGCAACGCTGCTGCTCAGAGTTGCTCTTTAGCTCTATTTATCTGGTCAAATCTCACCGGATTCCTGTTTCCAGTCAACTTTTAGCATTTGGTTTTTAACAGAGAAGAGTTGGAGCTGCTGAAAACATACAGTATGCAAATGAGAGTGAGACCATGAGTGATATACCCACTGTGATACAAGCATAGGTGTGTCTGTTGTCTGTACAATAGCGTGCGTGCGACAAGTAACAAGTGACAAGTGTCAAGTGTCATACAAGAAGGAAGGCTGGCCATAATGAGAATGAATCCGCACTTCCTGCCGCCCTTCAAAATAAAACAATTTCGAAGGGACAGGCACTCAATGCTGCTATAATGGCATGGCAGCTGAAGACCAAGTGGCAGACCAAGTGGCAGACCAAGTGAAGACCAAGTGGCAGACCAAGTGAAGACCAAGTGGCAGACCAAGTGAAGACCAAGTGGCAGACCAAGTGAAGACCAAGTGGCAGACCAAGTGAAGACCAAGTGGCAGACCAAGTGAAGACCAAGTGGCAGACCAAGTGAAGACCAAGTGGCAGACCAAGTGAAGACCAAGTGGCAGACCAAGTGAAGACCAAGTGGCAGACCAAGTGAAGACCAAGTGGCAGACCAAGTGAAGACCAAGTGGCAGACCAAGTGAAGACCAAGTGGCAGACCAAGTGAAGACCAAGTGGCAGACCAAGTGAAGACCAAGTGGCAGACCAAGTGAAGACCAAGTGGCAGACCAAGTGAAGACCAAGTGGCAGACCAAGTGAAGACCAAGTGGCAGACCAAGTGAAGACCAAGTGGCAGACCAATCAGAATCTTGAATACTCGATTCTGATTGGTCAATCAACAAGATTCACCGGTCATTATTTCTCGACAACCGACCGCTGCTCTGCCACACCTGGATTAATCAGTTGATAAGAGCATTTTGTCTGCAGACACTACTAATTAGGCCAACCAGTTGCAGCTGTGGTGTCTTGTGTGCCAATTACGAATGAAACCGCTTTGTCGTTGAAAACGCTCTTAACACATTGAATGCCAGCCATGTTTTCATTCCTGTAGGTAAGTTGTGCCAGGGGTGTTTTTGACGATTCTGGCTCATTTTAGCAACAGCCGAGGATTCTTTTCTGTTAAGAATTCATGAACACCAATCATCTAAAAATAACTAATAGAATGTGTGCTTTCTCTGTCTAAAAGAGTTAGTTTGCAGAGTTAGTAGTTATGTAGATATTAGCCGTTGAGTACAGCATGGTTTCAGCGTCTGGAAATTTATTCAGAGATAAATGGCTTTTTGTGAAACAGTCACTTTAACCATTCATTTTTGGCATCAGTAAGACCGTCAGACATTCTAAACAATAGTTTTGAACAGTAATTTCCTCCATAACAACAGGAAACACCCCTCTCATTCAAACTCCTCCCTCCGTGTGTCTTCTCCTCCTTCCTCCTGGCTGTACAGCGGGCGTGTCAGAAGCGCTTTTGCTGCTGCCTGCCTGTGTGCCTGCCTGCCTGCTTGCCTGCGTGCGGACGCTCCTTGTGCGAGTCAAGATGGGCCGGGGAATGCGTGGGCGATGGGCAGATGTTGATTATGGCCTTTCTGAGGTGTTTCAAAGTGTGTTTCACCTATGATCTATTTTGCAAATCGCTCTCCGCTCTCTGTGTGCTGCTGCCGGTGCGCGGCCGCTCTCAGGCAAGACAAGTCTTGAATCGATTACTGTAAAATCGCCACGGCATTTCCTTGAACGGCTTGGTCCCGCGGCAGTTTTTTCTTTGATTTCGGTCGTCTGGGGGAGCACTGTCAACACTTAGTGGGTCGGTAAAATAGATTATACACATTATCTTGCTCCAATAGTGATCTCGAAGATGTAAAAGTTGTTGATTGATGTCCCAGCGTCAAAAAAAAAAAAATGTTTATGTAAGACGAGTAAACTCGGCTCTGGCACTTAAGCGTTGGATTATGTAAGACGAATTATTTCGGCTATGGCACTTAAGGTGTTAAAAAATCTATTTGAATAATTATTTTTGTCAGATTACTGAAATAATTTAGTTGTAGGCCGTGTTCTAAGCGGGATAATGTATAGTGAGCCGGTGATTACTGGAAATAATGACCTTCAGGTGAATGATTAAGCCCTCCGCTGCGCGTCGGGCTCAATCATTCACCTGTCGGTCATTATTTCGCCAGTAATCACCGGCTCACAATACATTATCCCTTACATAATGCCTCAACAGGCATTATCAATGTCATTGCTTTTATACAGGATTCTCTGCTGCTTCCAGCTTTGATGTGTTTTCCCCCCTCATGTCTCTGCTACACTCCTACTATGTTGTATCATCTAATAGAGACATCTTAGGATAAATGCACTCAAATGCACTCAAGGCTAATGGAAAAAGAGATAGATTTTGTCCCTTACATTCGCAAGTGTGAAACACAAGTGTGACATCTTACATTTTGAGGGTCCCGTGATCTTTTGATCTATTTGTGATTTCAAATTTCAACTTCTCCTATTTCAAATTTCCTGGCCATTGCACTAGTTGTGATCCTTGTCTTACACAAGTCCTGCTACTCTCTCTTCTTCTTTTCTTTTTCGTTTTTACTTTCATTGTTCAGGAAAGATTGACTAGATCCTGCCTGCTCGGTTTCATTTCAACGTCTTTCTTCACACTCTGTTACATACATTCACACCTGGGAATTGCGCGGTACAGCCGCTGTCGTCTCCTTCAGGACATTCTCTGTCCTGCCCCAGACCTTCCCAGTCAGTCCAGGATTGGAAGCAGCAGTCTTCCAGTCACAAGTCCACTTGTTTCTCACCGAATCATGTTGTTCCAGTTGTTCCTCCCACCAGACATCACAATTGTCAGCTTCCTCTTATTATGTTCCATTTCCAGTAAAAGATTATACACAGATACAGGTTGCTGCGCAAAGTGTAGACTTACAAGCTGTGTTTGAAAGCGTACGCTATTACAGAAACTGCAGTGCCCGTTCACTCCACTCCTCAGGTCTCCAGTGTAGCTGAACACTGAAGCCCTTGCTCTCCCTGCAGAGGAATTGCTACCGCTCCATCCACTTGAGTCCACCAGCTGCGGTGTGGCTGCATGCGGCTGCCTGAACAGGCCCACCCCCATGTAATCTTGTCAGACTCATGCTGATCGGGCAAAAATAGAACAGGTGCGTATTTTTTGCCGTACCGCATGCGTTGCCCATGTATTACATGTACAAAAGTCTGTTCAGGCAGCCATACCAGAGCCGCACAGAATTCTCCTGTAGGCGATACCACAATCCTACATCCTACTATGAGGAAAACTCTGTGTGCATCCATTTATCTCCCGCGGGTTGTCCAATCAATCTGAAACTGCACATCATTGGGCATTGAGTAATGGCATAGGCAAGGACTGACGAAGCTGAGTTTTCCATTTTCCCAACTTTATTTCAAGTCAGCAAGTTGCACGTAGTTGTGGCGCACGCATCCCTGGGTATGGACTAGTCATACAGAAGAAGAACAGTAGCTAGCTAATGTTAGCTCACAAGCTTTTTGTTTACCAATTAAACCAAAACAGCTTGCTAATGGATTAGGAGACGCAACCTTACTGTACAAACTTTAGTACAAACCACACTTGCACATGCTAGAATTTCAACAATTGTAATTTATTGTTCAAAACTCATTTTTTAAATCGATACCTGAGTATATTTCAATCTGCTGTCATGAGTTCTTGGTTTGTTTATGATATGCTATAGAGTGAGTCAACTAAACAAACGCATGCAGAGCTGATTATAATGGTAAGACAAGGATTGATTGATTGATTGATTGATTAATAGTGTATGGCTTCAGCTGCTAAAGCATATTGTTAGATCTGAGTGCTAAATATGTGTGGAGGGTAAGATTGATTTCACAACCTGATAAGTTATTGGCAATCATGAAAATCTTCCTTGGAAAATGGAGTGTGCATGTGTCAAAACCGTTTGTGTCATACATTTTGGATATTTGAATTCCTACAGGAATTTCTGGTGTAATTTGGACCCAGTCAAATCAGACTTTCTGATTTGCCTACTTTAATCCTAAATATTTTTCACTCAGGTGGCACATGTTCTCATCGCAGGGGTGCTAAGTTTCTCTGCAACAATTACATCCTGACTAAATTAGCATTTTAATAACAAGATGTTTATTGCAATACAGTCGAGCATTGAGTGATTTCTAATTAACGAGGCTTCACAGTATTTCTGTAATGTATGAATTTAGCTATTTTGAGTAATATATACATTCTCCTAACAATGAATTGGATGTACCACTGTTTTTTTCACCTGCCTTTTTCACACTAAATCACATATTGATAGAGGATACATGCACACTAGTCTAATAATAATAGAACAGAAATCTATGTGTACACCTTCCCAGAAGTGCTAGACAGTTACCAAATATTTGTCTCCTGTTCACCTTTTCACAGTTACCTGTATGGAGAGTACAATTAGAAATAAGTAACTACCAGCTTTTTGAGTCCTTAAATCAACTAACAAGAACTGTACGTGTACAATTGAGCTGCTCTCTGTTGATCCCTATAAGCAATACAGTATAATGCATGGACCTTCTGAAAGGAAATTGGGCCGTATGTCCTGTATTAATTTACTGCCAGGCCTGAACAATGGCCTCCTCTTATGGTGAGGCCGATTACAGATGCAGAGCCAAGTTGTTTACAGCTGGGATTGTGTACATTAATCGCTGTCCACTTATGTCTGATTAAACTTAACATCCTGACTCTACAGTAAAGGGGGGGGGGGCATTGAGGGCATTGAGATGTTTCCCTCTTGAACTTTAAGCCTTGTAGGCGCTGTTCATCTGTTGGAATTGACTTTTTACTGATGACGTTTGATGATGATACTGATAATGTAATATTAATATCCAAATGATCAAATTCTTCTTAACCTTTTATTATGAATTATCTGCAGGCACATACTTAGTGCAGAGGTGAGGTAGTCGAGTATAGGTAGAGGGCAGATAGAGGACTTTATGTTCTCATGACTGATGTAACAAAATATATATACATATTCTATATTTGTATTTATTTTTCTGATTTCCCCCCATTTTCTCCCCAATTGTACTTGGCCAATTTCTGCCCACTGCTCCACCCTCTGCCGAACACGGGGAGAGCCGTAGACTAGCAGTGGCACCGTGCTTCCTCTGACACATGCGCAGTTGCCAGCCGCTTCTTTTTACCTGACAGCGGGGAGCTTCACTGGCAGGACGTAGCATGTAGGAGGGTCACACTATTCCCACCAGTTCCCTTCCACCCTGAACAGGTGCACCCACCAACCAGAGGTCACGTATCATTAATCCAGCTTCCCACCCGCAGACACAGCCAATCGTGTCTGTATGGACGCCCGACCAAGCCGGGGGTAACACGGGGGCGTGAACCTGCAACCCTTGTGTTGGTAGGCAGGGAATCTACCGCTATAGACTACCCAGATGCCTCTAAAAAACATATTGTTAATAGACTGCCACCACCATGTGATGTGAACCATGTGCTCAAAAAGCACTCTTCTATTTGCCTACAGTCACACTGAGTGGTGACAAATCTCTGTGTTTGTCTCCAGGTCGTCACATGAGCAATGATTTCAAGTGTCCTTGTACCAGCACATTCCTGTAGCTGTAGCTAGCTACCATGGAAACAGGTAAACCAACCTGCAGGGAAGGTGTGTGACAAGTGTTTCTGCAGTTAAAACCTTAGGCTATTATTGGAGACTGGGGAAATGCATGAGGTGCACTGTCCTTCCTTGTGGTGTTTTTGTTGTGATATTGAAATAAACAGCTGACACAAGTGAGCTTTTTAAGGGTGTTTTTGAGTAAGATCAGAGAAAATACAGTAGCTCATGAAAAAATGTACAAAAGGAAAAAGCGCTGTCGCAAGCAAAAAGTCACAGTTAAAATAAACATTGTCTACTCTACTCCTTTTGTAGATGTAAGCAATGTGACCGTCAACGGCGGCGTCTCACCTGTTGGCTGTATGTTTACATAAAGGATTTCAACTACCGTGCAATCACTACATCAACAATTTAATCTCTGCTTTACAATAATAAAGGAGTGAAACTGAAGGTGAAATTGTGTGATACCATTTCAATTCAATGCCACATGGACCTCTCCAATACGACTAAACTACAATGAAGATAAACACAATTAGAGAGAAAGGTTCAACATAGTGGAGAGCTTGACCAAATGTGCTGCATGTTACTGTTTCCTTGATAGGCATTTTTTCATAGACTATCCAAATGAAAGGAATGTGATTAACCAGGTTTCAGCAGTGGTAGACGGGGTATAATACTGTAGAGTTTAGCCTGAGTTGCCCTTCCATGGTGGCTGAGCTCTGTCAGACTAAGAGACTCGTGCCTGCCTTGTAGTACAGCGGGAGGGCAATGCATAATGTACAACTCATTTTCCTTTCATCTCTCACGCCTAAACACACTTCTTTCAACTGCAGCCTCATATCTCTCAGAGTCCTGTCATACTGTAATAGGAGGGGAATGGCTCTGCATAACAAGTGCAAAGCATGCTGGGAGGTTCAGTGGGGCTCTTTGGCTCAAGAGCAGAAATAGGCTATAAAGGAAATTGTACAGTAGGAAACTGTTTGCAAAACTTAATATTCACATAACTGGACTGGACTTAAAGGATAAGGCTGGTGTTTTTAATGTGTTTCTTACTGTCAAAAAAACCCTATGAAAATAACAAAATCAGCAATGATTTTGTTTTGCCAACAAGTATCGTCTAGATGCACTGTACTCGATGCCAATGAAGGCATGTCCTAGCAGCACATAGAACTGCATTGTAAAAAAAAAAGAGTCTACATTGAAAAACGTAATTCAAAGTCTGTTTCGTGAAACTTTGTGTGCAGTTGACATCAAAATGAAGGTCAAGTTCGAAAAGGGGTGTGATCCGAGCAAGGGGGCCGGGCCCCCTCACATTGACCCCCCTTTCCCCCATTTCACTTCCCTGGCCCACATTCGGGGTGTGGGCTTCGCGGCTGGTGTGATCCAATCACAAGATGGTCTCTATTTGATTGTGTTATTTTCATAGGATTTGCGCAACACATTAAAAACACCAGCCTTATCCTTTTACCATCCCAGTCACACTCTCAGTCAAGCTCTTTTTTTCTGTTAGAGCTATAGCTGGAGTGCTCACAGTATCATGGCAAGGATGTGCAACCAATGGAACCAACCGCCTTCAACCACCAGCTTTTTACAGTAAACGGATATCGGGATTAATTAATTTCCAGTGTGCCAACAAAGTCTTATTAGCACAGTATTGAAATAGACCTAGACCTTCTACCGGTGTCGATGAAAATCATTGAACAACATCCTGAAAATAGGAATAGGCATTTATCTTTATCAGGAGGATGTTTTTTTTCAGGCCATGGTCAGTCATCTAATGGCAGACTGACTCATGGGAAAATTATGTCCCACATCCACAGCAGCTCTATATTATTTAATTATAGGCCTGGCAAGTGGATGTTAACTGTAATGCTAGCTACTGTACCAAAAAGTAGATGAGTCAGAAACACAAGGTTATGAATATAACCCCAGTTTTATTAATAAAGTGAGCGAGGTTCTCACTATGGGACCAGATCCTCTCTGGGCCTTAGACAGTAGCACTATTTTTTGATTTCACCGAATATCCCTATAGATCGCTAAACCACTGTGAACAGTTAAGCTAGCTAATGTGTTCCTTCTGGGCGAGAAGAATGCTGAGAATGGCGCGATTCCGCTCTCTCCTGGAGGGAGAAAATAATATAGTGCTTCTGTCTATGGCCCATAGAGGATCTGCTGGTCCCATAGTGAGAACCTCATGATCCTTATGATAATAAAACATCACAGGAACAAGGGTCACAGTTGCTTTATTAGTTTAGTTTATTAAAAGGATCCCCAGCTGATGCCATGGCAAACAGCTAGTCTTCCTGTGGTCCACACGTGTACACAAGTCACTTGACAAACATCAAACTACATGTTGTCCATTATTGGATTCATAACAAAGCAATATACATTACAGGGCAAGATGTTAGTTGCGAGCTGTGTATCAGTTGTTGTGTTAACCTGTTTAACAAAGAAGCTCTTTGAAATGTAATATACTACATAATTATTGTGGTGATCATGGTCATGATACTGTAGCGAATCAGTGTTACACATACAGTGGTGAGCAATGGAAGTGTCTCGACTACAGATAGGAACTGATGTGTGGGAGTGTTACTGGGGGGAACACTATGCTTGTGGGAGACTTCCGGGGGAGACTGAGCATGCGCGGGCAGTCTCCGGATACCGCCTAGAGAGAAGCTGCTAGCTATGAGCGTGACAACCGCCAAGAGTTGTAAATATGAATAACTGTGAATAAAGAACCCTGTACCAGCAAGAAGCCTCTGCCTCTTCAATACCAGGAACGCTACAATACAGTAAATTTACACAATGATTTTTATGGGCTCTGTCATCCAATCCAATAAACAGAGATGTTTTTCTTTGCAAGATGTCAGCAGCTACAGCAACTAAACAATTAATTTTATCAACTTGTTTTCATGCAAAAGATCCAATGGAATAAATAGTGGGTGACATGAATTCAACATGGACAGATGGGAAACCAAATGACCTAGTTAATGTTTGGAGCAGCTTTCAAGCAGCTGGACTCAAACCCAATATCATACCGTAGAAACAGAGTGAAATTAGTGTTTACCGGACTTAGCAATTGATTGACAATGACTTCTGAAATGAACAGACAAAATCAATACATCAATATGGGTATCCTAGAATAAGAATGTGAAGTGTCTGAGAGAGTGTGTGTGTGTGTGTGTGTGTGTGTGTGTGTGTGTGTGTGTGTGTGTGTGTGTGTGTGTGTGTGTGTGTGTGTGTGTGTGTGTGTGAGAGAGAGAATTGTGTTCTGCCACAGCTCCATTTTACGAGCGATCGGGCTGAATCTTTCAGAAAGTGTAAAGAGCACCCTAAAGGAAGCCAGATTTTTTAATTGGGTAACTATGGCCGATTAATTGATTGCCCTAATTATGTCACTCAAGCAATGGCATCATCTGGTGACATCATCACTGATGAAATCACTCACTGATGACATCATCATTGAGTGCTCAAGTGACATCACTGGTGACATCACCAATTCTATGTGATATCATTGAGTGTGTCCCAGGAAGCGGGTCTAACTCTCACAGGTGCAATAGTTTATTAAAAAGTCAAATGATGTTTTCCCCTATAGCTCATATTCAGTCTGTATCACTGTTGTTACATTACTACAGTCCAAATGAAAATGTGTGCTAGTCTCAGAACCTAATTTCTGTTCCAAATACAGTTTCATTGGCAGAATTTGTGTACTTACTACACTCAGAAAACTTACAGGAATACCTTGATGTTTTCAATGTGTCATTTCTACTTCACTAGACAGTTGTCATGAAGAAACCAAACTGTTTACACTTCTGCTAGAAGACTTTCCAGATTCTTTGCACTGCACAGTATACATGCGGGCTACCAGCTCGACACACTACAAGACTGACTTGGGAGAGAGATGCAGGCATAAATACACAGGTGACTCATCAGACTCATGAGGGACATCTGTGAGGAACACAGGGAGCAGGGCAGGGCTAACGAGGACACATTGAAGGCAGGTAGGTGTGTGTGGGGGGGCAGGAGCACACATGGTAATGACAAGAGACAGAGTTCATGTAATGATTTGCAGCAATAACTTCTAAATTCCACGCACTGAAGCCCTGAATTCATATTCCATGCTTGAAGTGAAATCAGTGACCTCATAGAATGATTAGGAGCATCATTTATCGATAGGCTGCAGAGGGAAGATTGCACCTGCCTAGCCCGACCATTAGAGGGACCCGACCATTAGAGGGACAGTTTTCTGCTCCAGTAACCTTATTCCTATGGCAACCCATTCACAGATGATGCTGCTCCTTGAAATTGAATGTGGTAAGATATTGCAATATGAATCTGATTCGGATAATTTGTAAGCAGTAGATCGATCACATTTTTGTTTTCTTTTTATTTAACCTTTAAAGAGGGTTTATTTTTCTTCTTCGAAATCATTTTCCTTCTATAGGCATAAAGCCCACACTATATCCTGGACTGATTATATAATGGCCCAATTACATAATAGCAACCCATCTTAACGTATGTACGTATTGTAGTAATATGTATTTTTACACACACACACACACACACACACACACACACACACACACACACACACACACACACACACACGCACACACACGCACACACACGCACACACACGCACACACACGCACACACACGGCGCGCGCGGGGTTTGCCTCCTCCCTGGTTCTTTGTATTCACCTCACTGGCTGCCTTTCATGATTTCAACTGACTGAATCCCATCCAGTTGCTGTAAGATCAGTCTGACCTCGCCGTCACAACAGTCCCCTCCTCTTCGACGCCAAACCGACCTCCTGACTGACAGGTATTCTGACCAATCGGTGTTGGAATCCCTGCTGCTTACGTACATCCCAAGCCAATCAGAATCTGTGGCGGGCGGACCCACAGTGGGCCTGGCATTCATGTTTGGTTGCGACAGTAAGCTCTGGATGGGATTTTGTGAGTTTTCTTTGACATGTTATTTATTTGTTATATTGCATTTAATAGCGCATTATTGTATGCGGTTATGTGTCATTGTGCCTGCTAAAATAAACAACATTAGCGACGTAACTGTCGTGTTGTTATGCTAGCGTGGGCAAGTGAGCAGTATTTGCAAAGTAGCCCAAGCAGAGAGAACAACGGTGATTTTTCTACTAATACAGTCGTTTATAATGTTGTCAATTCAGCTTCATGACTGTAATTTTTGGCAAATTATGGACATGCCAATGTACGTTTAAAACTGTCAGACTAACGTTATATTTGGTTCCCCTGCAACATTTTGTCGGTCACTACGAGATTATTACGTTGTACAAGTTTGCTTTTTGAAACAAATGGGAAAGAAACAACGTCTCTTTGTTGAGTAGTAGTTTGACGTTACATTATCTTTTGTGTTTAATGCCTGCCATTTGTGTTTTATTGTTTGCCACGTGATGTCTTAATTGAATCTGTCCGCATAATAACGTTCAGTGAAACACGTGTTAAGGCAAATGTTTTAATGCACAAGACGTTGTGATATTGTTGTTTACATCATTATTCTGGTCATTTCAGAAAGCTTTGACCGCGGTGTAAAGTGTTTTGCTCCTGAACTGAAGAGACTTCAGCCAGGACGGATACAGCCAGGACCCCACCACACCTCTTGGTCCTCGACAGCTGGATAACTACTGAGGAATTACTTGGAGCAGCCAACTTGAAAGTATTATTTACCTTTTAACGGAATGGCTTTTGAGAATACCTAACCTGGGTTGTTTGTTTTTTTCAAGTTTTGCTGCAAGCGTGGAGTTAACTTTTGAGGTCATCTAAAGTCTTTCAAGGGAACTGTTTCATCAAAAATGGATCAAGCAAGCGGCGGAGAGGACCCCAATAAACCCTCTAAAAAGAAGTCTAACGAGGATGAGGGTAAAAACAAAAAGCTGGTAAGTGGGGTATTCCGACTTGTTCATTTTACTCATAAATGAAGGTGATGTACACTCAATTGCCACGTCCTGTAATCTTGTAGACATGCAAGGGTTAAATGTCACGATGATCCACAGTTAGTGTTGCAGCAGCAACTTTGGGAGCCCTGTCAGCACTGACTCCACTGCTTTCCACGATTGTCTCACTGGTAACCTGAGTTAGTTTTATTACTTGGCTGAAGTACAGAGTTCAAACTATAGCCCCCAATCTCTGTTTTACACTTATTAGTCACTGGTCAATGTTACAGTAAACCCTGTTGATGAAGTCAGATCAAGCCAAGCAGAATCACAGCTTCACATGTTGTCATACAGTGCCTCCCTGTGTAGAGCTAGAGGAGCCTCAAATAGCTATTGATGTCTTGATAGCCCCGGATGGGACTCCCATTACTATTTAATGTAGCCCAACACAGAACAGCTAGCCTAATAGCAGTTAGACTCAGGAAAGAGAGCTAGTGTTTCACTCAGTGCTTTACTTTTCAAAGCACTCATGGCATCATGCAAACCTGATTATCGTACACCAATCAATGCTGCATCGTCTGAAAGTTTTGACGAGCATTCTTGTTGTGACAGTTTGGCTTCAAAGGATTTTGTGAATAGATAGAAGGGTCAAGTTCAGTTACTTGCTGACCCATTGTGTAGTTCTATCCATGTGGTTTGGGGTGGTTTTAAGAGGTGTGTGTGTGTGTCTGTGTGTGTGTGTTCGTGTGTGTGCTTGCAATTGATATGACCTGTCCATAGTCAACGTGCATTATCAGCACAATAAAATGGCAGTCACTGAGGACTGTGCCTATAGATAACATAGATAACAACTGATTCATGCACACAAAGCATCTTGGCCTGGCCTGGTGGAATAGCTAATGACTGTGTAGTGTAATAGTGTGTGAGGAGCTGCTGTTGTTGTTGTTGTTGTTGTTGGTGGTTGTTTAGAAAGTGGGCAACCCTACAAGCTCAGATGTCAGTGAGCGATTACTCATTACTGCATGCTCTCCATTGCCTGGAAATGAGATCATATGCTCTGGGTCGTGGTGGATGGTCAGGGCTTCCGTATGACATCTGAATCATCACTTCTGGTTAACTAACTACCCACTCAGACAACTCGGTAATTAAGTTTGCATTACCACCAAGTGGAGCTAAATGTTAACATTTCAAATACCTTATAAACTGTAGCCATGGTCCCTTTATTCACTCTCCTGGGTGGAAACTAGTTGTAAATCCAAGCTATACCACTGAGTGTTTGAAGTGCATGTAACTGCCTACACACTGTCAGCAGCTGGAGAAACCAGAGGCCGGAAGTCTATGACTTTTCTGTGACCAGAGGGAAACATTGGCTGATGTTGATTATGGTTGCCACTTCCACGTTTGTCTGTGTGAAACACTTGGCTGCTGCTGAACTTTTGGCTATCAACAACCAATCATGTCATAGCGCTGCTATAGACCCTTTCAATGTTTGTAAACAGCGATGACATATTTTGTGGGCGGAGCCAAACTCATTGCAGAAAGTTACAACTAGCGGTTCAGCTGTCATATACTGTAAATATGGAAGATCCCGACTCCTCCTCCATGTATTTTAAAGCTTTGCCAGTAACAGGTTACCTTACACAAATAAGCTAACTCTTTCAGTGGGGTGAGGTTTCCTGACCCTAGTCACTGTCAGGATGGGTCTAGCATCCAATACATCACCAAAGTCGTCATATTACTAGTGGGAATGTCCAGCGTCTAATACGCATAAGGCACAAGACATCTTTTTCCTGTATTCCGGGGATCTCTCGTTTCGGCTCGAGTTCCTCAGAGTTGTGGATGGATACCTTGATGCGTGCGCAACTAACCCTGTGACGTCCACTCTAAAAGGGTCTATATGTTGCACTGATCACCGAGGTGTGATTGGCTGCTGATCAGCGGGAATGGCCAAAAGTTCATTTGCAGGCACGCAAACAAGCGAATGAGAAAGCCACTGTTTAATGTCAGCTGATGTTTCAAGGTTCATAGAAAATGAATGAACTGAATTCATGTTGCTCTTGTATAAAGTTCCCTTAAAAACTGAGGCATGAGAAGAACAACAGTGCCACTGTTGTTGAGCTCACATTAAGCAGGAGGATGGTGATATGGGCAAACTCACTGGCTTCATTTGAGCAGCACAACTGAGAGAGACAGTTGCTCACCAGTGTCCTGTGAAGGGTGGGGCTTTGTAGTCTGGACTGCCAGGAGAATTTGTCTGACTGGCTCCAATGGGATTTTCGAATGCAAACCTTGCCTTAGGCAAAAACTTGGTGCAGCCATACAATGAGCTGTGAGCACTGGGACTGACCAAGAGCCTGAGGAACAGTATCAACAAACCAAAACAACTGTTCCTCACTCACTGCACACTGTCAGAGGGGGAGGGGGGTGGCAGAGAGTACAACACTGAAAGCCTGAGGCTCAAACTTGTAATCACTGGTATGTGTTCCAGCAAAGTTAAGGTAGGGGAAAGTGTGACCATAATAACTACAGACTGAAAACCCCAGTGTTGACTAAAATGACTCCAATAACTCCTGAATATCCCGCCCGCCTCTCCCTCAACTTTAAACACCCCCCCCCCCCCCAAGTCTCTGCTCACTATATGGACTACTGAGTGCATGTGTCATCCACACACTCTCCCAGACCATTGTGATCTCAGCCAGGGCCAGACACGTTCCCTGTTGCTCAACCCTCCCAAGCAGAGCACAACAGACAGAGGCAAAGTAAGGAAGCCTGTGCTGTGGCTCTTGCCAAACTCTCAAGACGGCTCCGAGTGTGTGAGAGGAAGTCATAATTCATCCCTGGGTGGAGCCATGGTGTTTTCCCCTCCTCTTTAGCTGTCCTGGTTGTATACTGTAGCTCCACAGGTTTGTTTGCAGACTTGTAAACACGTGGAAATGTAGTGAAAGAATGTGTATGTTGAAATGAATCAGTTTAACACGTTAATTGCCAAGAACGAGTTGAGTCGTCAAACACAATCCAGCTGTTCACTGCCAACGACGAGTTGAGTCGTCAAAAAAATGATTTTTTTTTTTTTGACCGTGGGATGTGCATCTAACCCTTTTACATCTCTTATATAATTATTGGAGCCACCGAACGTTTACAACCCATTCCACCGACCCACTAAGTGGCAACAGTGCTCTCCTGACTAGAGGAAGGCAAGCATTTTTTTAACTTGTCACGCCATTCTCACCCCAGCCATTCTCATGAAAATGGATGGGGGAAAACGCTTTCTTTTTCGCGCTGATTGCTGGCGATGCGGGATTGCAAATTTACATAATAGATTACAGTTGGAACACACTTTGAAACACGCAGCATAAATATGACCAGAATCGCAAAAGCTTCTCTCAACCAAAACTCCAAGAAGCGAGCGAGTCCATGCCGACTTCCTCAAACAGCGGCCGTGCAGACAGGCACAGGACAGCAGCAAAGCACTGAGACTGTGACGGCCGCTGCAGCCAAGAAGAACGCCCACGGAGGGAGGAGTTGAAGCAACTCTCCCTCTCGCTCTCTCCCTCTCTCTCTCTCGCTCTCTCTCTCTCCCTCCCTCCCTCTCTCTCTCTCTCTCTCTCTCTCTCCCTCTCCCCCTCTCACTAGGATTAAACCTAGTGCGTCTCCCTCCCGAGAGGGAGGGAGAGAGAGAGAGAGGGAGGGAGAGCGAGAGGGAGGGAGAGAGAGAGAGAGAGAGAGAGAGAGGGAGGGAGAGCGAGGGGGAGGGAGAGAGAGAGAGAGAGAGAGCGAGAGGGGGAGGGAGAGAGAGAGAGAGAGAGAGCCAAAAATGAATGGTTAAAGTGACAGTTCTATCGAATTTCACAAAAAGCCGTTTATCTCTGAATATTTTTTCTGACGCTAAAACCATGCTGTATTCAACTGCTAATGCTTACATAACTACTAACTCTACAAACTAACTCTTTTAGACAGAGAAAGTACACATTCTATTAGTACTTTTGAGATATTGTATGTTCACAAACTCCAAGCAGAAAATAATCCTCGGCTCTTGTAAAATGAGCCACAATCCTCAAAAAACGGCTTGGCAGAAGCTACCTACAGCAAGAAAAAAACGGCTGGCAGTCAATGTGTTAATCGGTGAACTAAAATTCTCATTCTGTTTAAAATTTGTATTTTTTTTGCTGAAGTTTATTATAAGCTCTCTCGACTTCTGAAAATTGCTGTCCTCTCTGGGAGTCAGACTTCTGAAGATTGACTTTCCTGTTCACCATTTCTCCATATATGGTCGTATAGGATCTCACTCCTGATGTGCCATGTAATTTGTGTGGATGCGGTCCAGATTCCAGGATGGGGGTTAAGTCTATCTTGAGCAGGATTAAAGTAGAGTTTAGAGTTAGTCACTGCCAAATGCACACTAACAAGCCACACAATGCTCATAACATAATAACCAGTTAAACTAAGTGCCTGCCTGGCATGGTCACAGTTCGGTCTAGAAGAAGTCAACCAGACTTTGGAGGATAAACCTTGAAAGCTGTATGCTTGTTTAACGAGTCACTCTAAAGATGACATCACAGCAACACCATTTGGGCTTTGGGCCCAGGATGTGGCTACACAACACAGCCAAGGAGGACATGAATAACACCCCAGTGTTCAGGGAGTTTAGAGAACATTCAAAACGTCTCTGTAGCACTAGCTTGCTGCTATGGACCTTCTTTGTTACAATGTCCTTGCCTGATGTTAAAGCATGACATCCAGTGACATTGGGCAGATGGAATGAGGTCATTGTTAAGGAATTCAGTGGAGCTGGTTTGACAGAGGGAGGGATACTCCCCTTCTGCGTACAAGAGCAGCATGATGATGACATAAAGATAACTTATTATGCATTAGGCCTACATACACTTTACAGTACAGTGTTATGTGACTGAGCTACTAGCTAATGGTAAACTTGCAAACCGAATGGATAACTGACAGTCATGAGGTGCCACTATGTTGCTCAAGGGAGTGAGAGGCTGAAGTATGAGTTAAAACAATAATTTAAGTAAGACTAATGGAAAATAACTAGACACAACACAACTACATTAAGGAAAAGAACAGAACAAAAGGTGCATCAATGAGGAAGGAGAGAGACACTGCCTGGTCTGAGGGAGCACACCGGGCCCAGGTGCACTCCAATCAAAAAAAACATTGTGATATTTTGCCGTATTGATTTTACTGCACGCAGCCTTAACATCAACATTTATTTTTGGCCCACGGCCCTCCATCCAGATTATTTTTTCGCCCGTTCATATAGGAAAGAATTTGGGCACCTCTGGTTTAGAGAATGCATTACTGCTGTGACCATGAGAGATTTAAACCAGTAGTGTTGGTTTCTGATCACTACTAGACCCACAGGCGTGCATGTTATGAGGAATAATAATGTTAAACACAAACAGGTTTGCTGTGCTTTGGATACAAAGTGTGAAGGATCTGAAAGCATTGGTGAATCACTAA
Organism: Poromitra crassiceps; assembly: GCF_964638095.1. Taxonomy (NCBI): domain Eukaryota; kingdom Metazoa; phylum Chordata; class Actinopteri; order Beryciformes; family Melamphaidae; genus Poromitra; species Poromitra crassiceps. Next base: position 27,799,722 of record NC_139634.1, read on the forward strand.
GCATAGTTCAATGTTATATTCGTCGTCCTTAAAGGGATAGTTCGGTTTGTTTGAAGTGGGGTCCTATCAGCTAGTTCGATACACTAACTGAAGTAGGTACAGTGGTCTGGACCCTGGGCGCAGCGTGTTACGAGACCCGGTACTCAGAGCAGCAGCCAAACCAGCTTTTTCTCTGTAAGTACGTGGGGTCAAGAACTAAAACGTAATTTAGCCACCTAAAACAACGGCCACCTAAACAAATTGATATCTGTGTACATGCACGCTCTATTTTGACCATTTTCAGCGCTTTACCTTTCCGCCAAACAGCAGTTTCATTCGGCACTGCTTTTTCTCCCAACCGTACCGGGTCTCGTTACACGCTGCGCCCAGGGTCCAGACCACTGTACCTACTTCAGTTAGTGTATCGAACTAGCTGATAGGACCCCACTTCAAACAAACTGAACTATCCCTTTAAGTCACTAGGTCGTTCAAATCTCCTTGGATAAGATTTTTATACTCAATGTTTATATTTTGAAATAAATAATGTTCTGTTGGAAGTAATGATATTGTAATTTGGAACTACAAATAATTAGTAGCCAATCTTCACCAGACCACTTTGCAGCTTGTTTTAGTAACTTATATACCACCTGATCTGATCAGACAGGCAAGGGAAGGGAAGGGAGTGGGACTGACTCCCGTTTGTCTATTATAAGTTGTGCTTGTACGCTAATTCTTTCTCTACAACAAAAGGATAAGAGAGGATCAGTATCTAAATGGTCATTCATAGGCTGTGTATGAGAAAGGGGGAGAGGGGACCCCTGAGAGCATATAGGCTACAACAGGCCAGGGTTCCCAAACTTTTCAGACCAAGTATCACTACACAGTATGTATCGTTACCATACTATATGTACACTATATGAGCGTTATTTAGCCACCTTCCCCACAAGCTAGCATGACATTGTTGGTATGTACCACTACCGATCAATGCCTTATGTCTTATAGTTTCATATGATACCTGGATTGAAAACTGAACCCGCTACAGCCTCTGAAAGTAAATTTTCACAATTGCGATATTTGTGAAATATTGTGATATTCGATATTAACGAAGATCGGACCAAGCCTCAGGGTGTATGTAAAAAAATAATGATAATAAAATTGCCCAGTGGTCCGCGCGGACCACAGTTTGGGAATGACTGGGCGACAACACAACTTTTCTTCATGGACAGGAAACTGAAATGAGTCACCCAACTCTCCAGCCAGAGCAGCTGCAGCAGTATTGGACACAATGGGTGAAATTGCTGGTCAATACCAGAGCCGTGTATATAGAAGAGTCGCGATATCTCCATTCACTCCAATGGACCAGTTTTTTACTCTCAAGAGTTCCCGGAAGTAAGGTTCTGGATTAAGCAGCGATGTCGAGTTGCAGCGAAATGGTCTGTTTGTGATGTACTTTGAAAGGGTCCGACATTTAAAGAATCAGATTGTACATTATCAGCTTTATTTTAGCATTCAAACGTAACGCGAGCCCCCTTCCTGGCTATTCATTGGCTACTGAGTCACACGCCACTCTCTTACTAGATTGCTCTGGTCAATACCTTTGCGATTTGGATCTGCATGTGTAATGCTGAGTGTCTAATGCTTTTGTGTTGTCACTCACTGACTGTTGTTTTCCATCTGACTGCTGATGTCTTTTTAAATGCTGTGTTGCTGCTCTGGCTGTTGCTTGGATCCACTTAATTTACACTTGTCTTGGTGGACTTTCTTTAAGCCCACTGATCATTACAGTAGTTGATGCTATTAAATTGTGTTGCAATGGGCCGGCAGATTTTATTTTTTTTGGGGTGGGGGGGGGGGGGGGGGGGGGGTACACAAACCAATTTCATCCACGATTAAACTATTTTTTTCCACTGATCTCAACACAGAGAAAAAGAAAATAAACTTAAGCAGAAAACATCATTGATGGGAAGAAATACTCACAGTCTCAACTTTGGCAGGAGATTCTTTTGGTCAGCTTCTCAAACATGTTTTTATTTAATACTGACAGTTTGTAATTTGTAACCCTTATTAAATCATGCCTTATTGATTATAAACACAGTAGTAATTTAGTAAACCATTAAAGTAATTAAAGCAGTAATGCACAGTTCAGTCCTACTTAATGGTTATCTTCATTATGAGACTATGGGATGCCTTTATTGGAATAAAGGCGTACTATGCCTCAGATTCATGGGATTTCATAATGTGCTGCAGGCTATTCTGTAGGCTATTACAGACTGTTTTGCTGTATATTTTGGCAGTCAATAAGCCTATCACATCCCACACAAATCAGCCATTTTGTGTCTAAAATGCAGGAAGTAACACAATATACTCAGCATGCACTGACATAAATTGTTTGCAGCGGAGGAACAGCAAACTGGATCTTCTTTGTTTTACTTCCTGCATTTTAGACACAAAATGGCTGATTTGGGTGGGATGTGAAATAGGCTGATAGGTTGCATAATTGCAAGAACTGTGTTATCCAGACATAGGCACTCTAGGCTAAGTGGTTCACTTCAAACTACATAGTAGCACATGACATAACATAACCCAAATGTAGGCTATAACTGGGAAATTAGAGTAGGCTAATTGTTGTTTGTAAAAAGTGACATACCATTTACTTGGCAACACAGCACAATATCATGTTCTGCTATGTCATCTAGGGGCCGGAATTTCTGGCATCTGGATTGTGTAAACAGCTGGTTAACCTTGTTCTTTTGACAGTATCTGATTGTGAATCAATCATATCAGGGCCTCTTCTGATGGTGGCATTAGGAACTATTCTGACAGAGTAATGTGCGGCTTTGACATATGAGCTTCAGGGAGCATTTTAGGTCATGCTAGCATGCTACCACCCTGTTACTAGAACTTGTCTCAGTTTATCACACTTTTGATAGAATTTTATGAATTTTAGTTTGGCCAAAAAATACCCAATATTCTTCTTCCCTGTGCTGTTTTGTTTTCCATTCACAGTCCTCTATGGAGTGTGAGTATAACATAAATGGTGTTTGTGAGATGTGTGAGTAACAGCAGGAAACAGACCACATGTGATGATGTGAATGTTATATAGCATTCAGGAAGTTGGAGAGAGGAAGTAGTGAAGAATGCTTTAGTCACGCTGTGGAAGAAAACTGCCGACTGCTCTAACATCACCCTCTGAGACTCAGTCTATTCATGCCCAAAACAGATTAGATTAGATTAGAAGACCATTATTATCCTAAAAAAGGTGAATTAACTTGACTGCTTAACTTACATTACATAGTAAAAAGCCTAAAACATAAGATGTAAGAAAAACAACGCAAGCATTGAGGCATTCAAGTCAAGTCAGAAGAACCTGAAGCGTAGAAATACCATAATGCAGGAAGAAGTATTGTGCTTTGGTTGAGCCAGTGCGCTGTCTGATGAATGCTGGGATTAAGGGGATTCTCCTAGATATACTAAATACATTCCAACTTACATTCCTGAGACATACAAACTTAGTAATATTTAAATTCAGGAGACACAACTGTTGTACAAAAAGTCGCTATTTGCTACTCGCTATTTGCAAAGACCGCTGTGTGTCTCTGGGTCTCCCCTCGTCCAGAGCAGACAGCCTGGCCTGGCTGACAGTCACGCTGGGAGCCAGGGGAGATCCTCTGGAGGTCGGCTCTGGATGACACCACGCATGCTCAAGCATGAACTCCACAGAGCTCTCCCATTCGCACGGTGACATCATCAAGGAATTCCACTCTGGAACCTGGTTTCTTTTTTTGTGTGTGTTTTCAGGCCCCAATAATGCCGTTACCATGTAAATGGAAGGCACAAACGTAGCAAAAGTTTGTTATTTTATGCAGGGAGCGTTCTCGCGTAATCTAGGCCTGAGACTCAGACACAAGGCAGTGAAGGCACAGTGTTAAACGGCTTGTGAGGGACAATATGAAAGAGTATTAGCCTAGCCCACACTGTTTGCTGCTTCAGAGGAGGTATAACAACAAGGAATACAAGTCTCCTGTGCCAGAAGTGTCTCTTAGGAAGCTGAAACTGAATGAGGAAAACTAAACTTGAAATGGGGAAAACTGAATTTGAAATTAGAACAAAAATAAAATGTAATAAGTATGTATGAAAAATGACAATTTCTGCAATTCAAATTTAATCTGTGCTGACTACTAGTAATCTCCATATAATAGTCTGTGAGCTTCTGAACCCTACAAGTAGATCTCTATGTTATACACACTGGCATTTTCATTCTTTCATACAAACCATTAGCTTTGTAATAGCTACATGTACATATCAAGCCAACGCCCAAGGGCACAGTAAGTTAGTAACAGAAATCTCCTTTCAAATTCTGCAGAGACAAAGATAACTTGAGGGCAGTGCTGTGCTAGTTGATGGTCACATGGTCAGGACGTCCAGTGTACAACCATTCAAATCACAGCCCCGCTGCCCTCTGTGTGTTTCCCCTTTTCAATAGTTTGCTGTTTTAGGAAAAGGTAAACAGTACCAATGCTTTCCTGAAATAATAAGCATACCACACAGACTCGTGCCCTTTTAAAGGCACTGGAGCTCTCATTGAAAACCAATGCACTTTTTTCTTTTCTTTGAAAAAATAAATAAATAGTCAAGTCACTTGAATGAAACAAGTGAAAACCTGTCTCAAAATCAACACTGTAGGAATGGAGTAGTTAAAGTTAACTGCATCAGTCTAGTCTTAATTTAGTTGATCTGGGGAACAAGATGACATTTTGTTCATGATTAAATCCAATTGTCCTTAATCCAGTTATCAGAGAGGACAAGTGTCCCATTATGGCTCATGCGTGTGATTGATGTGCCTGTGTCTGGTTGAGATGCTCACTTTGGTGTTTGTGTGTGTGTCTGACTGACTCTGTGTTGTATATCAGAACACTAATCACTGTGTGTGTCTGTGTGTGTGTGTGTGTGTGTGTGTGTGTGTCTGACTGACTCTGTGTTGTATATCAGAACACTAATCACTGTGTGTGTCTGTGTGTGTGTGTCTGACTGACTCTGTGTTGTATATCAGAACACTAATCACTGTGTGTGTCTGTGTGTGTGTGTGTGTGTGTGTGTGTGTGTGTGTGTGTGTGTGTGTGTGTGTGTGTGTGTGTGTGTGTGTGTGTCTGACTGACTCTGTGTTGTATATCAGAACACTAATCACTGTGTGTGTGTGTGTGTGTGTGTGTGTGTGTGTCTGACTGACTCTGTTGTATATCAGAACACTAATCCCAGTGTGTGTGTCTGACTGACGCTGTGTTGTATATCAGAACACTAATCACTGCGTGTGTGTGTGTGTGTGTGTCTGACTGACTCTGTGTTGTATATCAGAACACTAATCACTGTGTGTGTGTGTGTGTGTGTCTGACTGACTCTGTGTTGTATATCAGAACACTAATCACTGTGTGTGTGTGTGTGTGTGTGTGTGTGTCTGACTGACTCTGTGTTGTATATCAGAACACTAATCACTGTGTGTGTGTGTGTGTGTGTGTGTGTGTGTGTGTGTGTGTGTGGTCTGACTGACTCTGTGTTGTATATCAGAACACTAATCACTGTGTGTGTGTGTGTGTGTGTGTGTGTGTGTGTGTGTGTGTGTGTGTGTGTGTGTGTCTGACTGACTGACTCTGTGTTGTATATCAGAACACTAATCACTGTGTGTGTGTGTGTGTGTGTGTCTGACTGACTCTGTGTTGTATATCAGAACACTAATCACTGTGTGTGTGTGTGTGTGTGTGTGTGTGTGTGTGTGTGTGTGTGTGTCTAACTGACTCTGTGTTGTATATCAGAACACTAATCACTGTGTGTGTGTGTGTGTGTGTGTGTGTGTGTGTGTGTGTGTGTGTGTGTGTGTGTCTGACTGACTCTGTGTTGTATATCAATCAGAACACTAATCACTGTGTGTGTGTGTGTGTGTGTGTGTGTGTGTGTGTGTGTGTGTTGTATTTCAGAATTCAGAATCACTCATCTCAACCCCAATTTTATTCAATCTTAGGGTGTATTCACACCTGTAGGTCGTTTGCTTTGTTCCGATTCAGGTACTTAATTGATACAATTGTTGCATTTGTGCCTTGGTTAGTTTGTGTTCACACAGCCATAAATCAAACGGTCCAAATAGTATTGTCAAACTTCCTGGATTGGCCAGCAGACACTCTGATAGGCTAATAGCCTCTCGGGATGGAAAAAATAATTCCCAGAGATTTTACTATTATGATTATAAGAATGCGTTTTGTTAGACCTACATTGTAGGCTTTGTCGGGCGTGCGCCGTGCGAGGAGAGAGAGAGAGAGAGAGAAAGAAAGAAAGAGGGAGGGATCGGGAGACAGAGAGGGAGAAAGGTCTTTATTTATTTATTAATGTATGCTATGTAGCCTATGTAAGCCTATGTATTTATTTAGCCTATTTAGGCTATCAGGAATTTGGAGATAGAAGATCAATGACCCTCGCAAATTCTGCTATTAGGCTACTATCACGGAGACGAGGATTAGCCGAGACTTAGGCTATATGAACACCTGTCCTGTCAGGAATAAAATATTAATAAATAATTTAATAATAACGGACATTTCGAGGAAGACATGCAATCAGTCTGATTGTCTGATTGAACCAGACAATCTTATCACAAAGAAGGCTGGTTCTGATTACCACGACTTGTTTTCATTTATTGAATGGAGACCAGAGGTAAGTTGATTGAGTTCAAACTGCTGATGTGATGATCCAAAAATCCCCCAAAGTTTATCGATGCAAGTCACAAGTCGCCAAAACAGGATCTGAAAGATGTTGTTTTTAAACGATAAAAATGCTCGTTCTTCAGGCCATTACGCACAGCGCAGCTGACTACGGCAGCTGGTTTATCCAAAAATGCGCACCGTTTACTGCAGTTGTGGCGGATCGAGGTCGGATCACGTTCTCACCACAAACGAACCACACCAGAGTTCGTTTAAAGCGGACCGAGACCACCCTTTCTTGGCGATCTCGGTCCGCTTGTTTTGTCCCGCATCCGAGTGCGATTGCTGTGTTCACACTCCCCCAAACGAACCGCACCAAGGGGGAAAATGCTCTCTGTTTCGGAACAACTGCTCCAAACGAGATAGGTGTGAATACACCCTTACTCATTTGTGTGAACTAAATGTCATCATTGAAGGTAGGCATGTTTGGATGTAGACAGCCTTACATCACTGCACAGTGTTTTACATCTGGTCCATTTTATTACAGAAGATAGGGCTAGCTAATGTGTAATTCATTCTGCAAGCCTTCACCACAGTCTTTTCCCACAAGAAAACAGTGCTCTGTTTCATGGAAGTGCCCATTGAAGGGGGAGGTATAGGGGTGTGTACGCACTATTAAGTGGCATTGGATGTGATCTACACATTACTTCACTCACTACGCTTTGAATGTTAGATCACTTCCTACTTGGAGTCTAGGACTGCAATATAGTTGTGGAACACAGTGTGCTAGCCTATATGTTCCATGTCAAAACAGTCTTTTGTCACGTTGCCACACTGTCTCAAGGGATGGGAGACTGGTGCTGGAAGTGGTGTTGGAGGACCAGTAGGAGGTGCTCTTCCCATCTGGTCTGAATGGTCTGATGAATAAGCTGGTCTGATGAATAATCTCCCCAATGCCCCAGGGCAGAGACAGGGACTCTGTCCTGTGAGTGAACACTGTCTTTCGGATGAGACGTTAAACCGAGGTCCTGACTCTGGTGGCCTGTCACCCAGGGGTGTGTCAGCAGTGGGTGTCTGTAAATAGTTTGTTTGCCTACTGCTGTGACACAGTTGATGGGTTGGGGCGGTTTGGAACTCCACCATGTCCTCGACACATTTGTTGATGCGTCTTTGTGAGGAATTATTTGAGTTGTCGGCACCAGTGGCTCCTGCATTACATAGGGGGAAGCTAAGCAGGTCTGGCTGTGGATATGATACTCCTTGCATGGGAGACTGGTGCTAGAATTGGTGTTGGAGGAGGACCAGTAGGAGGTGCTCTTCCATCTGGTCTCATGAATTATCTCCCCATCGCCAATGTCCCTGGGCAGAGACAGGCAATCTGTCCTGTGAGTGAGCACTATCGATTGGATGGCGTTAAACCGAGGTCCAGACTCTCTGTGGTCATTAAAGATCCCATCGACACCCTTCGCAAGAGTAGGGTGTAACCCCGGTGCCCTGGCTAAATTCCCACACATTTATACAATTTTAATTTACTTATAAATCAGAACTACCGTAAATTTCGGACTATAAGCCGCACCGGAGTATAAGCCGCACCTGCAAAGTTGACTGTTTTTTACATATATAAGCCGCACCGGACTATAAGCCGCGGGTGTTTTAATGTTTTTTTTTTTTTTTTTTTTTTTTTGTGTTTTAATGTTTAATTACCATATGTAAGGGTTCATGCACAGAGGGGATTGTCGGGAAAGAGATGGCTGTTTGAGGAAGCTCCCATTTATTAACATTTCAACAAAACAACATAACACAACACCACCTGTGTTTCTTTTTTACAGTGCACACAGTGTCATACAGTGTCATACAGTGTGGTGAAAAGAGGGCAAGAGAGGAAATTAAAACAGAAGTGGATTTATAGTTAGAAAGAGTGCTAAAGAAGAGAGAATTCCGTTTTTTTTTTTTTTTTCTGAAAAAATCCATAGATAAGCCGCACCGTTATATAAGCCGCAGGGGCCAAAAAAGGCCAAAAAACGGGAAAAAAGCCGCGGCTTATAGTCCGGAATTTACGGTACAATCTAACTAATTCTGATTACTGAATCTGATGGTAGAATTTTCGTATCTATTCCAAATTGGAATAGCAGCTCAGCGGTAAAATATTCCATCTTAACAAGTTGTTTGGTATACTCAAATTTCTTAGTGTGCAATGCAAAATAACTCAGGCTATTAGTTGGCTGTTAAATGTTTTAGGCTATTTATGGCCATCTTCAGTGGAAACAACATAGCACAAATGATCAAATATGTGTTGCTTATGATTATGCTGCTACTGTAAGTTGTCTTTACTGTGGATTAGAGTGTTTTTATGTTTGTGTGTCACTTTTGAGGGTTGGGTACCGTTCACATTTGGTACGGTACCGGTACCTGGAATTCGATACGGTACCAAAAACGATAGCTTTTTCGGTACTTTACACACTGTAATTTTTTTGGACAGTTGTATAAAAATAAGTCCAAACTTCTCAATTTCAACATTGCTCTTTATTTAGAACATTATTTATTTTGCACCACCAGACAAATATTCTGACGGCCCTCCCTCTCCCCTCCCAAACCAAGAGTTGTAGCAGCCATCAAGGTTAGTTTAGTGGGGTTGGGGAAATGGGGGGAATAGTACTTAGGGGCCACTGATGTCCACCACAGCTTTCAGCAGGGCCTCATCTTCATCTTTGAAGAGCTCCCCAAGTGCTGAAAGCTTCTTCTGCTTATGGAGTGCTAGCTGAAAATAGAAAAAGGCATCATGAGTCATCAAGCACTATTTATGTTATCATTAGAACAAGTGTCAGTGCTATGCACAACTTACACAATAGAAATTCCGCTTGCTGCGTTCATCTATCAAAAACTGTACAGTCTTCAGCATTTAAAAATATCTTGTGCTTAACCAGGTGCTTCCTCAAGTTTGAGGTGTGTCCCTGGCCAGCTTCGCATGTCTCAGCGCAACGTTGCAGTGAGTGTTGTCTTCTCCTGGAAAAGTGTAGCCACAGTGGACCGCTTTCGGCTCGCCATGTTTGTTGTTGTTTCAGGCAGGGTGACGTGCTAACGTAACTCGCTCTCGCGTTTCTATCTCACTCACTCTGTTTCTATCACTCGGATGCGTTCAGGTACCGAAATTTGGCACCGTTTGATTTTATGTGAACCGGTACGAGACGAGTACCCACGTCATTCGGTCGGTACCGGTAAAAGTACCGACCTTGGTACCCAACCCTTCCTCCAACCAGCCGTTTATTCCGGTAACTAACAGGCCTTCTGCAGACAGTTTAGTGGTAATAATAAGCTGAAGGGGCACTGCACTAGTTCAAGTTAAATTACAGTTGGAGTAATAGAATTCTATAAGGACAACGGCACAGCATTCGCTATTACAATGAGTGACACAAATTGTCCCACAACTCCAGGCATTAGGCCACGTTTCAGGATTCAGGAACCTACCTCAGCTTTGTCATCATTTACTTGGCTGTGAATTGTGGGAACTCCCAGGGAAACCTTTTTGGCTGACTACTCCCCTTGTCTCTCTCACGCGCATGTGCACACACACACACACACACACACACACACACACACACACACACACACACACACTCCTGTGCCAGTGTTTCTGTGTCTCCCTCCTCTCTGACCCAGTATTCCTCCTTGGAGATGAGTTTTGGAGTGAGCAGCAATAAGATGAATGAATGTGAACGGGGATTGAACTCTGTCGGGACATTTCACTTTTGCAGGTTTGATCAAACTGCAACAGTTCAGCAGTGTCTCTCCTCCAGGAAAGTAGTCTGGCTCGGTGGCGACTGGTAACGAGGGCACACGTCTGGGGCACAGTATTCTGAATATTCCTGATTCAGGCCCAACATTTAGACAATGCTAAAATCTGAGAGGGGATTTGGAAACGTGCCAAGGAAAGGTGGGAATAGATAGGGTTAGGGTTAGAGAGATTAGGCCAAGGAGCCTGCCTGGCCTGAGGTACACTGGGGCAAAGAGCATGGAAGGAAAGAGACGAAACTCCGGCCATTTTTGGAAACAGAATGCGCCTCGCAGTGGTCAGCTGCGGTAGCGCGGGCCCCTATAATCAGCCTCTCTAAACAGTAACTCAACGGGAGAACACTCTAAATTTCGTGGATTCACATCTTTTCTGGGCGTACTGTAAATCTTGATTGAAGTGGTGTAGTGCAGGGATGTAAAACAACAACCATATTGTGGAAACTAAGCAAAATTTTCTTTTTTTTCTTTTAGTTTTTTCAAGATAAATAGTAAATGCAAAGGACCCGAGGTTAAAACCACGGCAACACACTTCTGACGGAGTGGACGACAGCCGCATTAGCTATTTATCTTGAAAAAACTAAACAAAGAAAACGAAACATTTTGCTTAGTTTCCACAATATGGTTGTTGTTTTACATCCCTGCACTACACCACTTCAGTCAAGATTTGCAGTACGCCCAGAAAAGATGTGAATCCACGAAATTTAGAGTGTTCTCCCGTTGAGTTACTGTTTAGAGAGGCTGATTATAGGGGCCCGCGCTACCGCAGCTGACCACTGCGAGCCTGTGCGAGGTTCTTTTGGCGCTGTCACGCTTCCAAAAATAAAAAATGGCGGAGGCTGCTGGGCGCTGATGTTGCAATGGGGCAATATGGAGCTTTCAGTTCTTTCCATAAAAGTTCTTTGACTGGGGTAAGCCTTACTGTCTTTTTTGTTTGCTTTTAACACATTCACTGCCAGCCGTTTTTTTTTTACTGTAGGTAGGTTCTGCCAGAGGTTTTTTTTGAGGATTCTGGCTCATCTTTCAAGACCCGAGGATTCTTTTCTGCTAAGATTTTGTGAACACACAATATCTCAAAAGAACTAATAGAATGTGTGCTTTCTCTGTCTAAAAGAGTTAGTTTGTAGAGTTAGTAGTTATGTAAGCATTAGCAGTTGAATACAGCATGGTTTCAGCGTCTGGAAAATTATTCTGAGATAAACGGCTTTTTGTGAAATTCGATAGAACAGTCACTTTAACCATTCATTTTTGGCATCAGTAAGATGTCAGACATCTAAACAATAGTTTTGAACAGTAATTTCCTCCATAACAGCAGGAAACACCCCTCTGCTTCAAACTCCTCCCTCCGTGTGTGTTCTTCTTGGCTGCAGCGGGCATGTCACAAGCTCGTTGCTGCTGCTGCTGTAACCTCGCGTCACCAGGCTCACTGCTTCTGCTGCTGCTGCCTGTCTGCTGGCGGCCGCTCGGCAAGTCTGGATATGGGCTCGCTCGTTTCTTGTGATTTCGGTTGAGAGCTTTGATGAAGCTTTTGCGATTCTGGTCTTATTTATGCTGCGTGTTTCAAAGTGTGTTCCACCCGTAATCTATTATGCAAATTTGCAATCCCGCACCGCCAGCAATCAGCGCGAAAACGAAAGCGTTTTCGCCAATCCATTTTCATGAGAATGGCTTCCTCAAACTGCTTTTTGCTTGCCTTCCTCTAGTCTGGGAGAGCACTGTCGCCACTTAGTGGGTCCGTGGAATGGGTTGTACACGTTCGCTGGCTTCAATATTTTTATAGGAGACGTGGGGAGCGGAGCGTTGATCCACGTCCCACCGTCAAAAAAAAAAAAAAAAATTTTAAGCCGAGATATCTCGTCATTGGCAGTGAACCGTTGGATTCTGTAAGCCGAGATATCTCGTCAATGGCAGTGAACGTGTTAAAGATAGATTTTTTTTGGGGTGGTGTTTCTGCTTCATAAGTTACAGTAGAGATAGGAAAGACAGGGCAGAGTGAAGGGCATACTGACTGACACACTCTGGTTGAGCCACCGGTGTGAACGACTTTGCTATCTTTGTAGTAGTGATGATGGCTTGGTATCAGCATATTATTTGTAGTAGGGTTGGGCGATCATAAATCATATCTTGGTATTTTTAGGCTGAATGGCGATACACGATATAGGCCTAGATCTCAGCATTTTCCACAAAGTGGGCTAAATGTTCAGTTGGAAGTCAAAGCCACATGAGACGTCACATGCACTTTGAATAAAACAAGACTGATCAAAATGAAAATGAAATGCAAAGACAGAGTTTCCTTCCCTGACTGTTGGTGCTTTCACAAAATATTTACACAGTGAGATTTTTTGATAGATTATCATAATAATGGATAATTAATGATGATAAGTGGTAAGGGCAAATAATAGAGCAGCTAGAACAGTCTGATAAGTTCAGAAGATTGCATACTGTAATGCAACGTAAAGACAACACGTATGCCATATTATCACAATATTACGATATTGTCTAAGATGACATCTAGTCTCATATCATAATATGAATATAATATTGATATATTGCCCAGGCCTAATTTGTCGTAGTTAGTAGAGTAACTGTACAGTATTTCCTATAGTGACATTACATTGCCTGACTGCAGCATTGTATAATTGGGTCAACAGGGCCGAGAGGCAGGGGCTCATGAATGAAATCTGAAGGGAAGTTGCGAGGAGAAGACATGGTAGCTTTATACACAGATGAGGGTAGGGAAGCCTGTATGTGTTTGTCCAAAGGCATTTCCATGAACCGACTGCATTTTACAAGCATCACTCATTGCTCTTCTTTGTGTCTTTGTCTGTGCCTCTGCCACCCTCTTCTTTTCTGGGCCTGGAAAGGGCAGCCCCACAGTGTAAACATTAGGATTTATCTGATGGATTACACAGGAAGGACAAAATGTTAGTTGAATCCTTCATGAATCTTGTAGCTGTAGAGTCTTCTGTAATACTTTGCTCAGTTTACAAAGACAACAACAACCATTGTGAAGAGTTTGTAACAAGGTTAATTCAGACAACTTGATTTGGTTAGTTCATGTCTAATTTGATTTTTGAGGAGTGGCATCAGGCAGGCAGCACCAAATATCATCTGAAAGATTCAGCAGACTACCGACAAAGCTGTGCATCCTGTGTGATTACAGAATGACACATGACATGATTTTGAAGTTTGTGGCTATAAAGAGCAAACATGATCCTATCATCTAACTAGAGGAGAATAGTGTTCTGGTCTAAAGGGCTGCCAGCTGCAGACCTGTTGACCGCTGGAGCTTGGAGTTATTCCGCCCTCAGTGTGGAAAAAGTTTCTGAATTCCTTATCAGATATCGTCTGATAAGAGTTTAGTCTATGTCAACTCTGTTAGCCTGTGGTGTGCTGTGCATGTTCAAAACACCATCACCAATACTCACATTTGAATGCAGCTATTGATAGTATTCTGTTACATCACCACATGGCCATCTTGGTAGGGAAATAACAGGTGATTTTAATCAATTAACAGGTGACACAAACAGGCAATAAGCTGTGTGTATTATAGTGCCATATTGGTAGGAAAATGCTTGTGGCATCATGGGAATACTATGAATATGATGAGGTTTTAATTGGAATATTTATACTGATAAGCTACTACTACTAAATTTAGCAGTATTACTCATAATTTAATCTCTCGAGACAGACTCAGGTGAACTCATCCTTTAAATTAAAGGATAACTTAAAGGACTACTATAGGCTACATGCACAACTTCTTTACTTCCTGAAATTAGTACAGCTTCTTTATTTCCTGTCCTACACTATTGGATGAACTGATTAATCAGGTGTGCCTGATCATTGTTGTGACTGCAGCACACCTGACATTAATCAGTTCATCCAATAGACCAAATCACCGTGACGTCACCATGTAAACAAATTTACTTCCGGGTACCACTTGGGGAAGGCGGCAGGTTTAAATGTGCGTGTTGTCAAATAAATGCTGTCAAACCCTCTCGTTGTTTTCAGCCGACTACTTTCAATTTAAATGGTTAAACGGTTGGTAAACATGCTTGTCCGACGTATCTAGCCTTTCTTCTGTGTTTGTTTTATGTAGTGTTAGCTAGCTAATAGCGTTTGTTTGTCTGTCAAACTCGCTGTTTTTTTGCAGTCGTTAACGTTACAGAGTAACCTCGCGTCACCAGGCTCTTCTCGGCGAGCCTGGTACAGACAGAGTGATACTGACACCACGTCAATTTAATTTAGCTTCAAGTCTACTCTAGTCTGGTCCAACAGGTAAATCAGCTAGTCTGGTCTCCACTAACGTTAGTGAAAGTGTTGTTATGAATGATATTAAACAACAACAACACAACACGGACGAACCATTTTTGTCTTCTTTGTCTGTTTTTGTCTTCAAAACATCAGTTTGTGCCGTTCACCGCCATTATAATGTGTGGACCCAGGGGTACCCGGAAGTAAATGTAAACATCCCGCTGATTTGGTCTATAGTGATGACAGGAAATAAAGAAGCTGTACTAATTTCAGGAAGTAGTGGAGTTGTGCATGTAGCCCATTGTTGGCTAATGCATAAAACCCTTAAATTAAGGGTTTTGTGCATCAGCCAACAATTTTAGTCTGAAATTTATTTTTAAGCGGGGTGTACCAGCCTGTGTTGTTTGCTTCATCTCCATCTAATTTAGTCCCCTTTTGAGGTTTATTGTGTTGCGTTATGATAATTCTATCTGATGGGCCATAAACAACATTAACCTAAACTTTAATTAGTAATGCACCAGAGATAAGCTAACCTTCAAGATCCCGCTGTGTTAATATTACAACCATAATTCTTCCAGGCCTTTAGAGAACACAATGCTGGTGCAGGCAGGATTTCCTCAACTTTTTAAGTTTGGGGAGGCGCAAGCAAATCCATTATTTTTCCATTATTACATTATTATTACACACACACAAACACACACACACACACGCGCGCGCACGCACGCACGCACGCACACACACAAACAGTCAAACCAATCTGGGAACCTGTCTAAGTTTGTCTCGAGAGATTACATTCACACTAAACTGAGTTTGAGCATCATTCTAAACACAAACTATCATAATCTTTAACACAGATTGAAACCAATAATGACTAATCAAATTAACAACAAATAAGTTATCTCTTCAATGTTATTTATTTAGAAATTTTGTATTTAATTAGATCATTTTACACACCCCGCTTTATAAACCCCGCCCTACCTCCTGTCCCCTCCCAAACCCGTGCCTACAACCTCGGACTTGTCATGGACTCACAGTTGATCACTAGCAGGGCATAGCGTGAGAACGCTGTTGTGTGTGTCTCTGTCTCGGAGGAAGGGTGTAACCTCTGCCGCTCTCACTGTAACACGAGGGTAGGCTGAGATTAGGACAGGGTGACCTGTCAATGGAAGCAAGAGTGTAAAGAACACGACTCACAAGCTGATGATAATGATAACGCTAGTAAAAATTAGGGGTGGGGGAAAAAATCGATTCACCTAAGTATCGCGGTTTTTAATGTCACGATTTTTTGAATCGATCTTTTATTCCAGAATCGATAATCGCCAAAAAAAAAAAAAAAAAAAAAAACTGGTGCTTGCAGTCAGGCCACTCACTGAACAGCAGGCCAGGCGCCGCCTACTGGTTTACTAGTGGTTTTATTACTTTATTAGTTAGTCTGAAGTAATAATTACACTTCAGGGTTAAAGTGGGTGCATCTCATTGTAAAATTGGACTTCAAACGGCCCAAATCTGGCTTCAAACGGCTCAAATTGGGCTTCATTCAGCCTGGCCTGCTTGGTATCTAATGCCCGGCCTGAATTATGATCCCAGTCCGCCCCTGTTTTTAACTATATCGCCCAGCCCTACTCATGATATATAATATACAGTCTCTAGTGTATGATTCAACTTTTCCCATGTTCTAATCTAGTGTAAAAAAGCAAACAAACTGAAAAAATAAAAGAAAAAAATAAACAAAAATCGCAATAAATCGTAATATCGAATTGCAATAATCGTAGAATCGCAATACTTAAGAATCGCGATATAAATCGAATCGGCACCCAAGAATCGTGATAGTATCGAATCGGGAGATAAGTGAATCGCCACAGCCCTAGTAAAAATGCTAAGCTAACGTCAGCCAAGACAATGAAAAAAGCCCAGTAATCTCCAATAACAACTTATCCAACTAACATTAGCTAATGAATTACCTGAACATGTCGGCGAAGTTGTCGAATGCTTCTAAAGTGTCGTGGTCCATGGAGGACTTAATTTCTTCGGCACCGGCTGCAGGTGTGCTGCTAACAGTTACCTGCAGCTACTGCGGGGGACTTGGCTTCCTTTCAGGCTATCAAATATGGTAGTAACGGTAAACTTCAGTTTTTAGAAATATTTTGTTTTTGACCAGGTGTTTCCCCAGGTCACAAATATTGCAGCGAGTGTTGTCTTGAAGTTTGGAAAAGTTTAACCACACTTGGGGCCGCTTTCAGCTCGCCATTCATTGCTGCAGGCCAGGGGTGACGTAACCTTGCTCTCATATGTTGCGTTCACGTTCATACAAAAATCAGAAATCGTAGTCTCGCTCTCTCTTTCTCTCTACTCTCTCACAGGGGATTATTGAGTGCTGCACATTAAATCCTTTTTCCTCCTTCATATTTCCCCTTTATTCGGCTTGGGCCTAAGCATTATAATGGCAGGGGAAACCTTGGCACCTTATGCATCAACATAATTTAATGTAATTGCTCAATGGTACAGCAAACCAGGCCAATGACAAAGGACAGTAGTCCGAGTAAATAGCCTAATCAAGCTACAACCACAGCTCGACTTAGCTGTGCATGTAAACGTACTGACTGTGTAAAAGCCCTACTAATACATAGCCTATATATTAAGGCATATTTAGTAATGGCATGATCCCACCAGCTTGTGCAGACTTGGCTATACTAGAGTGAGTTATGTAATACTTCTCTGAATGGATGAAGTATGCTGCTCTTAGTAAAGAGTTCCGGTCACTGCCCTTGTTTTGCTGGTCTTCCTTTTAATCCTGTTGTCATTGCTGGGTGTAGAGCTTTATACTGCTTCTGTGCCTGGGACAATTGCCGGTCTTATTTCAGTCACTATTAATGCTTCTAATCAGTTCATAGATATAGGCTATATAGCATAGCCTGATGTGAAAATGTTTCAGTGTAGCTTAGCTCACTTTCTCTTGCCTGTCTCCACATTTGTTTATGTTTGCAGCAACATGATGCGCTTCATTGCACTGAATGCAACACAGAGAGGAGACAGAATATATGTATAATTGATATGGGGTATGCAGGCCATGCATTAGGCTAATATTTATTACTTTCTGAATAAGCAACAAACTTTTTGAATTCATGAAATAAATCAACACCTAAGTAGAATACAGTTTTGCTGTAATGGAAATGAGCGTCACTGACACTAAATAGGCTAGCCTATAGCTGAAGTGAACAGTTGGCTAAGGGACTCTTGTCTTGGTGCAGACACAAAGTAGTCACATGAAGTTGCCAAGAACAGTTAGCAGCACATTGAATTGCAGTCCTCCCTGCCAACAATGTCGGACTCCCAGTAATCCTTTGTTATTATTAGAACTAATTAAAGTTAAAAAAATAAAATAATCCTTGTAAACTCATTTCACTGAAGCTTTTCAGAGCAACGTTTTCATCCATTATAGTGATAGTTCCAGTAAGTGGAGAGGGTTAAAATGACATCATGCAGATGGTCTCGTTGAATTAGTTGCGGGGGGGGGGGATGCTATTGGAAACCTAAGCATCGGTAGCCAACTTGAAACTGTTGGTCCTTTGCCTGTCCTGGATGGAAATGTATTTCATGTGCCACCTGGTGGCATGTTGTAATCAAACCAATAGCACTGGAAAAATGTTATTCCCTTAATGAATTGTTGGATGACTTGATGTAATATTAACATTAATTGCAATATTTAACATTCATTTCAAAAGTTATTGTGTAAAATATGCATACTAGTAGTATTATAGTTTTGTGTCCCCAAATCGACTCAAGTTGTGAGGAATTGCTTTGTTTTAATTTTTACCAACCTACATGGAGTCATAATCATATTTGATTAAGGAGGGACCCAGAGCTAATTTGATTAGGTTATTTGGAGGAATATGTGTTCGGTAATAAACATTTATTATAATGAAAAAGTTACTTTAATAAGCAGTGGAACCCAGAGGACATGCAAGCGTAATTGTTAGATGTTAAATTGCATTGTTGCGATGTTGCCACGATAATAGGCGAGGAAAGGCCCTCAAGTCAAGGCAATTACCGTAACTAAACAGTGGTTTCATTGTTGTTAAATTGATTAGAATATTATGTTTACAGTAAGTACCCCATTTGAAATATAGCTATTGTTTCATGCAGGTTTATGCTGCTAGACTAGAGAATGCTGCGCTTATTGATACAAACGCTCTGAGTTGGGGCAAGGAAGAGTTGTGGTTGTCCAGGCCATCTTCTCAGCTTGGCCTACCTCCAAAAGTTGTGAGACGTTCTGCACATAAAAGGGCTCAATCATTAGATGGTGACAGACATACTTGGACATACCAGGAGGAAGGCTTTGTCTCCATAATCTCAGAGTTGAGACATACATTTGTTATCTTGACTTTGGAATGATAGCTTGGACATCCCATTTACCCTGCACACACGCTGAGAGACTGAAGCTGGCTTTTCTATAATAAGAAGGCCTCTTCTCCAAACTGCTGATCAGTTGTTGTTGCAGACGGGGCTAGTGATAGATCTGGCAGTTGAGAGTGTGTGCTCAGTGTTGCCCAGAGCGATAGGGTAGCAGCTGAGGAGCATGCAGAGAGGGAGGTGCAAGTTAGAAGTTAGAAGTGTTTGCATCAGTAGTTTCCTGATTAGAAGTGTGGAGAAACCCATGGCTGGAGGCAGGCTTTATGGCCATCATCACCCCACATCTCCTGACTCATTAGTAGCTACTTCACAGCCTAGCACCACAGCATATGTCACAGTGTTGCTGCTGCTTCCCATTCAAGGTGTGTTTCACATGGCTGTTCCTCGCACAGGCCACAGGCCTGTGGCACTTGCCTGGCTTATTGTGTCTCGATAGAGGAGAAACATCTGTATTGAAGAGATTTTTTCTTTTTCGTTCTTTTTTTTATGAGGGTTGTGCGTCTGGAGCATCTTTGAGTGTGTTAAGAATTTGTTTGTTTACAAGCTGGGAAGGATTGATGATAGGCTGGAGAAACAGTGGGTGACACTCATCCAACCAAGGGAGAGATGGGGAATTTGTTTGACTAGTGTTTATAACAAGTCAAAGAGTGATGTGATTGGGCCACTGTCACTGCAACAGATGCTCTGCAGTATCTCACACACACACACACACCTGCGTACACGCGTGCACTGCACGCACACAGGCACACGCACGCACACACACACACCACAGATAAACACTTTTTTTTAAAGCATTATGATTTTGCATGTGCCAAAGGGGAGATATGGCTTGGTGTCCTCATACCATTGGTGTGCAGTGGGATGATTTCTGCATTTCTTTGGTATATGTCTTTAAGTGTGTGTGGGGTGTTCATTCATACACAGAACACTAAGTGTGTTTTACATGCATATTATGTTAGAATATATGGGATACTCAAGTATTATCCCATCATCCCATGTACAATATCCTGGATACGCTCATATCCTGACCTTGTTATGAAACCACCTAGCGGGTCTTATTGACACTCTATACCATTCGCTGTTAGTTATGGTAATCTGTAAACTCTATTCAATAGCATTATTCATAATATTCTGTTTCTTCATTTATAAAATAATATTTGTGACCAGGATCTAAATTTTGATCCTAGCAGGAATATGGGCCAGTATCTAGAATACTCTGTACATGTGTAAGCGCACAGGGGTGTTGTCACTTTCAGTTGGATCTTATTTTTCACACTGTGCCCTCCCTCCAACAGAACATACACATAAAAACATTGGCTGACGACATGGTAAGGTGCCCGTTTTCATTTCGGTTTGGTTCTTTTAGTTTTACATCCTCGTCTAGTTTGTTTTCCTGGCTGCATGGGACTTTTAACTGAAATGTTTGGATGGATCAAATGTACAAGGCAAAAACGGCACATGTTAACCAAGAATAACAACAAAGGCCTAGATGTGACTGTATCCTGTGACTGTCATGTGTGTAGGCTACAAATTAGGCTTCAGATTATTGACAATAAAAGAAAAACCAAATATTAAGTAATATTGAAAATGATTTTATGGGCTTTATGTTTTCTCACTGTCCACAGGAATGAATATACACACTCCAAAAAACCTATTTGAACCTGATTATCCACTGCTCTTCAAGCCATTAGTATTTCCATTTAGTAACATGTCAACATGTCAATGTCAAAGTTGAAATCCCACTTATGTCATCTACTGTTACTGCTTCAGAATACTGTCTAAATTTTAAAGATTTGTTTTAATGAATAAGTGTAAAGAACCATTTGGATCTAAAATGGTGCTATTTGGTCTCTTGGTTTTTTTGAGCACATCAGTACCTACCAAGCAGTGCCTTGTATGGTTTTCCTCTGGTTCCATGTTTCTGTAAGTTTAGCATCGTCTTGTTATTTTTTTTAATCCTCAATAAAATGATGCCCATAGAGCACCTAGACTACTGTAACTGGCCCATAGATCATTTAGTGTCTAATCACCAGTAACACTTAGGATGAAATGTTTTGATGTTAGAGCTCCTCATTAGCCTTGGTTAACAAATAGCCTAACTGAAACACCTACAGCCATATACAGTGTTGCATCAGGTCTCATATGTAGCCTGTAGCTTTACCAACAAACACCACTATTTTGCCTTTCCATGCATTTGGTCCATCCACTAAAATGTCAGTAAACACAAAGTAGTAGCATCACGTCTGCTAGGTCATCATCATGTGTTTGTGTTTCCATTTCTCATTTATATGTGCATTCATCCAGCATGGCCTAATACATTTTGACTAAAGATGACTAACATTGACTGGTGCATGTTGTTCAAGTACTACTTCTGACCTACTAACAAGTGTGTGCAGGCTGCATCTTCTTTTGATCGGTCGTACATAATGACACTAGACTATGCTTTTCTGCTTTCCATGCCAGTTGAGTAACTGTAACTTACTGATGTTATGGCAGTGAGATTATGATACACACTTAGACTATTCTACTTTCACATCCTGTGCATGTACACAAACCATGGCACTTTAAGTAGGATGGTAAGTGATTTCCCCATAATAGGTTTTATACATCATATTGTGTCAAGTGTGTTTTGTGCTACAATGTGTAGACAAAAAAATAACTTGCAGTCCACACACACATAAGCACAGCTCCATGACTAATAGGGAGACACTGTTTCCATTTGAACATTGACAGGTTGTTATATATTCATACTGTGCTGCTGGGGCTACATGACATAGCCAGAAAAACAGAACTTCACTTGCTCTTCAATGTGCAATATTTTAATATCACACACACCCCTGCTTTGCTTTCAGCGTGACCGGATCACCAGCTTCAGGAAAACAGGGAAGGGGAAGGATAAGCTCCTGATCCAGCACCCGACAGATCCCATGTCCACCCAGGTTGAACTGCCCATGCCCCAGCCCCTCTTCGACGACCGCTCCATGAACCTCTCAGAGAAGGAGATCATCGACCTATTTGAGAAGATGATGGTGAGCCTGGTGTTAATGTTGTATCAAATGAATCTTTTTCATGTGTTTAAATGCCTCTCTGTGGGATGGATGGTTAGCTTAGAGCATCTCTGACTCAGAACCAAAATGATCTAGGAGGAACATGCAGAGAGAAGAGACATTTCATTTACCTTGCTATATCTTCTGATCCTATCATCATCGGTGTTACACCATGTTCACACACTGTTCGCAATGTGATCAATAAGTCACCGGTTGTCCATTAATTTAGAATAGAGTTCAGTGACCAGCAAAACTCAGTCGATGTGTGGACAGTTAGCAAGCTTGTTTGTCAAAAAAGTTATGCTTTTCTGAACTTTTCACAGTCAACAGCCAATCAGATTTTCCATGCTTCTTTGTCTCACTATTGATGTGCTTTTGTTTCCTGAACAATAGCTTCATCTGGCATGTGCAAAATGGAGGAGAACAAAACTGCCTTTCAAAGCGTCTCACTTCTCTGAATCTTTGATTTGAAAGTCTATTCCAATAGGCGTCTCAGAACCGATGCTGGGAGAATACACTAGTTTTCATCCATTATTGTGGTTGGTGGTAAGCTCTGAAGTAATTTTGCATTTATTTGTTTATTTTCGATTGATATTATTTAGTTAAAGCTCACTAGCTATGTTAACTCATCAAACCAAGGTAACCAAAACCAAAGCAGTGAAAAGTACACATGTTAAAAATGTAGCTGCACAAGGCCTTACATAGCCTAGATGCCTTTTCTGAGAAGCACCAGACCAGCCTGCTGGGCTGCAGAGGTTGAGGTGTGCTTAACCACATCCTGCATAGCCTAGATGCAGTCAGAACATCTTCTGATCACAAATGGTATTAGAATAGTGATGTCACCATCAACCAGTCACCATCAGAGCATGCACCTATTGATAGTACATGTTATACCGTATGTATGTTATTGCGGTCACAGCGGTCACATACCTGTACTGTAGCCTAGATGCAGTCAGAACATCTTCGCCACAAATGGTATTAGAATAGTGTCACCCATCAACCAAGGTGCTTGCAGTGTGTGAACATGGGGAGTCACCATCAGAGCATGACACTCTTGATAGTACATGTATGTTATCGCGGTCACAGCCCAGCGACATCCATATGTCAGAGCTGTGGGTGAATGTGAACACGCAGTAGTCTGCAGCTGACATCATCATAATACAGTCAGTCATGTATCACCAGTTGTTCCTGGAGCACTCTCAACTATTCACCCCAAATGTTCTGCTACACACAGAAGCGCGTTCTAGTATCAAAAGAAAAGCTAGAGAACGGTTGATTCAAAATGCTTCTGATGATACAGACAGTTTGTCAGTGTTGGGGCTTCACTGCGTTTCTGTCTCCACGTAGGGCACATTTGCCTTTTATTCCTAATCAGTAGGCAGCTCTGTGCTCTGTCTAAGCTTCCGTACAGGACTTACTTACCTGACTCAGTGCACACAGAGCACAGACTCTCAAATCACACACATCCTTAGCATAAAGCGCACATACTGCTAGATCACACACAGACAGACAGTAGTGTCATGCTGTCACCACTTTTGCTTTCCTTGACTAAGAGTCACTTTCACGGTATGCTTTTCCATGAGGGTAGAGCTGTTTCTTCTTGTATCTAGAAATTCTGAGATAATACACTATTTACTCAATTGGTCGTATTAATACCAAAAATATAGAAAAGGCAGTAGAGAGAGAGAGAAAAAGTTGGATCTTAGGCCATGTCCACACGGAGACGGAAGCTATCTTTTTTTTTTTCGTTTCAGAAAAGTTTTCCATAAACATGGAAACGTTTCAAGAAATGTGTGTATCCACATGAAACCACTGAAACCGCTGTAGAATAACAGAGAAAGACAATCTCGTCAATAATGGCATACAACCTCTAGGGGCGCACAGTCTATAATGTGTATCTCACTGTAGCAGCAGCTTAAACCCTTGGCTTTGCGGGGAGGTTTGCCATGTCGATGAATAAAATGATGAAACCTACAGTATACAGGCAAATGCAGAGCTGTTCAGCAGGGCTGATATGGTCTCCCTGTAGCCTACAATATAGAACGTTAACTATCGGTGACATTCCTGATATCATCCACTTCCATGATCTTTAGACATGTTGCAAACACATCCCAGCGTATTGGCCGCTCCTGCACATCACAGCACAGGCTAAATGATGCAACATAAATATACATTATATAAACTCATGGCATAAATGTGTTTTTATTGGAAAAAGTCGCGTCAAGTAAGCTAAAGTCTTGTTGGAGTGGACACGAGCGGATATCACAGACATCACAGTGCAACCGCGTGTTCCTCAAACCTCTCACTTCCCTATTCACGTTGTATTTACGAGGGCTATATATAGGGCAAGAGAGTATGTTGGTTACACTCAGGGTTTAGATTTCATTTCATTTCATTTTGTCCAATATTAAAATATTCCAGAATTGCATGTTGTATTAAAAATAAATATAATTTCTATCTAACACGTTAAGCCTGATTTTGTTTGTGTTATTGTAAAAATGTAGCCGCCGCTAAGCCTTCTGGGAAATATCCGATAAAGGGAGGGGAGGGGTGGATGGGTAGAGTCAGCTGTGTGGAGCCCTGAGGATGTTGTAGGCTACACGCTGTTCTCCGTGTCCACTTGTTGCTGACGGTGGTAATAGAGGAGCATTATATTTTGCTGCAAGATCCCCACTGCTGTGCAAATTTTTATATTATTTGGTAACGAACGTTACTGCCATGATTGTTATTGTTGCTGGTGGAGAGAGGTGGGGCTATGGCGTCATCGTTTCAGGAAAGATGCGTATGGGTTGTAAACACGGAAATGCAAGGGTGGCGTCTTCAGATTTAATCACTCTGGGACCCGTTTTGAAAAATTAGCGTATACGGCCAGAACGTATAGTCCCAGAACGCGGTTCCATCTGGACGAAACGGCTATATGACAAAAAACTTTAGCGGATACACCTAAAGTCGTCTCCGTGTGGACATGGCCTTAGTTTACACCAAAGTAGACTCATATGGGTTCTTATGGTGCAAAATAGCAGCCATCCTCACACAAACAATAGGGTTTTGTTTCCCCCTTTTGGCAATCCACTTGTTATGCTTGACAATTGTCTGTTATTGCAACCTCTCTGGTGTCTACAAACAGCTTACAGTGGTGTCTGGTGCCAGGGATTTGAAAAGGAACGGGACAGCTGTGAGTTTGCAGGCAGATATGTGAGCTTAAGTGTGCACACATCTCATCCATCAACACCTGCTAACGACATCCTTCAGCAGTTCATCACCAGCTCTCACCACACCACAGCTGTGATCTGACATTATGTCACCACACTAGTGTCCCACCCACAAAGATGTAAATGGCCAACTGGTTGCCTTTTGCTTTGCACAGTTCATTGAGACCACTTTTCTTGGTGGTGGTGGTTGTTGTTGTTGTTGTTGTTGGTGTTGTTTTTTTTGCTTTTCAATTCTGGTCCTCAGGAGCCAGAGCCATGCTGGTTTTTCATTCTAGCCATCTAATCCGGAACTGTTTTAGACGTGGGTTGCAAATTGAATGCAGTTAAATTCAATTAACTACTTGGTGGTATAGAAAACCAGCAGCAATCCACCCAGGACAATTGACATAGCTTTTGCAGGTTAAAAGCCCCTTAAACTTCATCATATTGAGATCACATGAGTAATGTGACACAGAGCTAATTGCCCTGCTCATTGCAATATATCCAGTAAGCGATATTTTACTATTATGACATGTCGTCCTCTTCTGGGGTTACAGTACGTTGACCTCTTCCTTTACTCCTGACATCTCAAGGATAGGATTTGTACATATCAGTGAGAAAAAGACGCATTACTGTATATCTGAAGCATGTATAATGCTACAGCAAGCTTTGACATAGATACTATTTTATATTCTTTGTAGACCTGAAAGAGCTCTATTTACAGTAAAGATGAATGGATTTTGCATTCAGACGTGAAGCTTCCATCAAGCAGACCTCCCCCTGCATGCTCCTCAGACCACTGTCATCAAGCAGACCTCCACCCGCATGCTCCTCAGACCACTGTCATCAAGCAGACTTCCACCTGCATGCTCCTCAGACCACTGTCATCAAGCAGACCTCCACCTGCATGCTCCTCAGACCACTGTCATCAAGCAGACCTCCCCCTGCATGCTCCTCAGACCACTGTCATCAAGCAGACCTCCACCTGCATGCTCCTCAGACCACTGTCATCAAGCAGACCTCCCCCTGCATGCTCCTCAGACCACTGTCATCAAGCAGACCTCCACCCGCATGCTCCTCAGACCACTGTCATCAAGCAGACCTCCACCCGCATGCTCCTCAGACCACTGTCATCAAGCAGACCTCCACCCGCATGCTCCTCAGACCACTGTCATCAAGCAGACCTCCACCTGCATGCTCCTCAGACCACTGTCATCAAGCAGACCTCCACCTGCATGCTCCTCAGACCACTGTCATCAAGCAGACCTCCACCTGCATGCTCCTCAGACCACTGTCATCAAGCAGACCTCCACCTGCATGCTCCTCAGACCACTGTCATCAAGCAGACCTCCACCCGCATGCTCCTCAGACCACTGTCATCAAGCAGACCTCCACCTGCATGCTCCTCAGACCACTGTCATCAAGCAGACCTCCACCTGCATGCTCCTCAGACCACTGTCAGCATGAACAGTGCATTTTCAAAGTTCACCTCACACCCATCTGTGAGGTCAAAGCTCTTTCACACTCGCATTTTTACTCCATTGGAATGGGTTCTTGCCCTTATGTACTTGCAGGATTGAAACCATTGGAATGGGTTCTTGCCCTTATGTACTGCAGGATTGAAATCTAGCAAAAAGCTTTCAGCCCATCTCTTTGAAGGCGGGAGCTGAATTACTCTGGCTTCATTGCTGTGTGTGTGTGTGTGTGTGTGTGTGTGTGTGTGTGTGTGTGTGTGTGTGTGTGTGTGTGTGTGTGTGTGTGTGTGTGTGTGTGTGTGCGGCCAGAGCTGGTTTTCATCAGGCCACTGCTCAGTGTTTTCCTGCCTGGGTGCTCATCCCTGTCACTCCTGAGTGCTCATCCCTGTCACTCCTGAGTGCTCATCCCTGTCACTCCTGGGTGCTCATCCCTGTCACTCCTGAGTGCTCATCCCTGTCACTCCTGAGTGCTCATCCCTGTCACTCCTGGGTGCTCATCCCTGTCACTCCTGGGTGCTCATCCCTGTCACTCCTGGGTGCTCATCCCTGTCACTCCTGAGTGCTCATCCCTGTCACTCCTGAGTGCTCATCCCTGTCACTCCTGGGTGCTCATCCCTGTCACTCCTGGGTGCTCATCCCTGTCACTCAGTTCACCTCTCAATCACTTTGCTCAGTGACGGGAGAGACAGAGAAGGCACGCTTGCTGCTCTTGACACTTGACAGGCGTTGACCCTCTGAGGAGGTGGAAAGTATATTTGAAATAAAAAAGAAAAGGCTTACGGTATTTACTTTTCTCCTTTGAAGTATCCAACACTGAAACGGCAGTGGTGGGCAGTTTTCTTTGATGCTACCAGTTTTTCTTTCTGGTCTGTTTTATCTCTGTATCTCTTTGTAGCTCAATACACAGATACATTTTAGTTGCTCTCTGTCCTTAAATCCTTTCCCGTATTGATTGTTATAATGATGCTACACGCCTCAGCCTTAGATGTATAGCTTGCTCCAAATAAAAGGGTGACCTAGCTATGGTATATTAGTCTGACCACCTACTGTGCATTAACGAGTAGGGGGAAAGTGAAAGTATTTTCCCTCTAGGAAGTGGTCTACACTTTGTCCTGTGTATCTCAAAGCCTAAATAACACAACAAGCTATACTGAGAGGTCATCCATGGAATGAAGCACTCAGTGATGAGTAAACGCAAAGAAAACCCTTTCTAGTATTTTTTTAAGCTAACCACGCCTTACCACGGAGGAGGGGAGTGTATTCATCAAACCTCAGGCAAAGGGAAAATGCATGAAAAAAACCTGCACTTTGAGCACTGCC
Source organism: Poromitra crassiceps (assembly GCF_964638095.1). Taxonomy (NCBI): domain Eukaryota; kingdom Metazoa; phylum Chordata; class Actinopteri; order Beryciformes; family Melamphaidae; genus Poromitra; species Poromitra crassiceps. The sequence continues at coordinate 27,827,867 of NC_139634.1, forward strand.
TTGAGAAAGGTATGTGTCTTTACTGTGTATTGTGTGTGTGCTCATCTTGTCCATGGCTTCTCCCAACATGTGCACAGCTGGACCTCAGAGCCCCTGATGGAAATACACTGCAGTAAATCCACTGATGAAATCTCAGGTAGTCTCATATCACCGAGAGAGCAGCAGTGGACTCTTAATGCGTGGGCTTCGTGCTGGAAAGACGGAGAGAAAGGATAGAACATGTCTGAACCCACCAGTTTACATCAACATTCAGCAAGCGGTGAAACCCCTGCACCACATATCTGACACCCTTGACTAGGGATGGGGATTGTTTCAAAGAAATCATGATACCAGTACCAATACCAGTGAAACAAAAGGATCTGGAGCACACGGTCAAAGATAGGCAATTTAATTAGGGATGCACCGATTGCCATTTTCTTGGCCGATTCCGATTTCCGATTTTTTAATAGTCTGACTTGCCGATACCGATTTTTGCCGATTCCGATTTTTTTTTCTAAAAACAACAATTGACAGCTTACACAAACGTTTTTGTAACTTTGTTTGAAAATTAAGATTCATAGAACAATTCTTACATCTAATGGGGATCCAAATAAACAAATAAACAATTATTATCATTTGCATGAAGTAGGACCATCTCACTCAAACACATCTCAAAATAAAAGTGTTCCAGGTTACTGGACAGAGCTTTTTTGTGCAAATACAATGAATACAAAAATTTTATTAAATCCAATAGCCTATATCCCACAGCTATCATGCATTTACTTTTCCAAAAGAAAACAGGTGCAACAGAACATCAAAATGATCCATGGACAAGGAGTTTATAGACTGGCTCCAGACCAGTCCTCTTGAGTAGAGGGGAAATGAGTTTATGAGTTACAGTAACGATCTTCAGTCTGAATATCAGGCGGAGTTTACACACAGTCCGAAGTTTGGTATGCGTATTTTTATCTGCCATCCGAAAAAATATCGTCACGCACAGAAAACGTTGCACACTTGTGAGTCCGATGCATTTTTATTATTATGTCCGTCGTTCTCATGTCGTTCTATTTGCAAAGGCAGGTCGGGGAATGGTTATACTGGACACAATGCTCACGTTCACCTCGCCAAGCCGGCTGTGCGCGGTGGCGGGTTGCTGGAGCACCGCTTCCCGGGGAGAGAGAGCAGAGAGAGAGAGGGGCCAGTGAGGTGAAGCGAGCCGCTCAGACTGGACTCCAGCCGAGCGGGACTCGGCCGCATCTCTGTCTCCACGGCTTATTTCCGACTTGCATGTGTGACAAACTGCGAGCTTTGTCTACTTCACTGACGGTGAAAAAAATCCACAACGAGGGAGGTATGCTGGCATGTGTGGTGTGGTGGCTGGGTGCCTGTCTCGGTGCTTTGGCGTGCGCGCACGTCATGTGAAAATCGGCTCACAGAATCGGCTATTTAGAGTGACCGGCGCAGATCACCGATCGAGGCCGATCACGTGAAAATCGGCCATTTCCGGTCACGTGCCGATCGATCGGTGCATCCCTAAATTTAATAGGTGCAAACAAAGACTGACATTTCGACACACACACAGGTGTCTTCTTCAGAGTCAAAACCAATACCAGTACCTTTAAAGGGATGCCCATACTAATAGACCCTTCTCACGGGGGCCATTTTGTGTCGTAAAGGCAGGGTAAACACAGGTGCAAGCAAAACACTAATGAGGGTTTCAAACGTCCATGATTGGAATTTGGAAACCTTCATTAGTGTTTTGCTTGCACCTGTGTTTATTATGCCTTTTCGACACAAAATGGCCCCCCGTGAAAAGGGTATATTGAGTACTTCATTCGATACCTTGTTTTAATGTTTTGGTGGCATCTCGGTACACTGAACTACCAACTCCATCACCACCACCACCACAGACTCTATGGGTTGTGGCTGCTGCGGTAGTGGGCCAAAATCATACGTTGCATTAAATCGAAGAACGCTTGTGGTGATTGGCTGCGTGCAAAACCAAACAAATAGTAATTTTCTTCTAGATCTGTGTACAAAAAGGATCGAAAGCAGGTATTGTTTGATTGGAGAAGTTCCGATACTACTGTACTTGGTACTGGGTTAGTTGGGCCCATACTTTAAAGGGTTTGAGTACCAAAACCCAGCCCTACGCTTGACACCCCAACCCCTTAACAATCAGACTGGTAATTGTCTGTCAAATGCTTGGGCAAGAGATGCAGCAGCTCGGGTGACTGGTGGTGGTGCCTGCCAACTTGTGCTCGCCATTTAGACAACTTCCCGTTGACAGCCTGATGTCCTGCCAATAGTTGTACTGGCACATTTTAATCATTTTCCACTGATCTGCCATGAACAGTCAAGGCATTGTTCAGATGCTGCTGCGTCCATGTCATCGTGTTTGGCATCTGTCAACACCAAAACCTCCATGAACATGACATTCTTTATTTAGGGGAGTTGGCTGAACTGATCTGAGTCCAGTGCCAATCTGACTCTGTGAGCCTTCTTGAGGAGTTTTCTGCTCACTGTGAAGATGACTGTGTTGAGGGGGAACGCACCAGGCCAGTGAAAGAGAAATGTAACATTGCAGTGCAGTGCAGTTGTGGCTAGTTTGCGGTTTTATGTCCCAGTAATAAGCTCCTATGTGATCCCTCAGCAGTTACACTCTGCACCAGGACACTAAAACCAGCCAACAGGAGAGCCACTATGTGTGCCCTTCCATGCTCCCACATGAATCAAACTCGCGGGCAGTGGACATAATAATCGATTTGTCACAGTTGAAGCAGAGCAAACAGTTTTTTACCTCTTCTGCCCCTCTTAGATTTACTTTCCTCATAACTTGGATTGTATCCATATGATATGATGGTAGCCATTAATTATCCTTGCGAATGGAAGCATGTGGACGGTTGCCCAAAAAGCCCCAGACACCCTGGGTTGGGGCTGTGTTCACACTTCACAGGCACATTGCTCTGCATTGGTGTGAAATGTTTGCGCATCTTGGAAATTATTTTTCCTCTTTTCTGAAGTTGTTTCCAACTGTCAGTGTGGGCACCAGAACAAATCAATAATTGTCTAAAATATATGTTTTGTTTTGTTTTGCTTTTTGTATACGTGTGTGTGTGTGTGTCCCCTTCCCCCTCAGAGGGGGGGTACAGTGGTGGTCGACTGGGAGTGACAGTGTCCCCCAGTTCCTCTCCTCCACGATGCAGAGATATGCCAACTGCTGCAGAATGAGATTAATTGGGCAAATGCAAGACACACTCAGTCAGATTAGCAACTGCTTAGCAGACCTTGCCAGACAAACATGAGATAACAAGATCTAGAACATATGTCTACATAACTCCACTGTCATGGATATGCAGTAAGCTCCACTATAGTCATTTCAATTACCCAAGCAACATAGTTTGAGATATCTTGGGACTCTTCTATGTAGCCTATGAGGGTATAATTAATAAAAGAGCATAAATCATCTTTGAGGCAAAAAGTGGAAGGCTGGGCTCCTCCTTCCAGTTTGGCCCTGACAAGCGTCCCGCAGGCCCCGCCCCTCCTACCCCTCTTCTACTCTCTCCTCCTCGCCACGTTTATTGAATGCCAATTAAGCAGCTAAATTAGCAGAGTTCAGAGATTAATTAAAAAAACCTGCTGGTTTCCTTTGGTGAAAAACTGCCAATTGTAAAAGTTTCAGCTGCAGTGTTTTTTCCTCTCGCCCCGTGCTACAAAAAGGATGTTAATGGCTTTCTAGCTCAGAAGGTATTTACTAGAGGAAATGTAAAGAGGAATTTAGGTCATTGTGCCCCTGGATGGGAATCCTGCCCATGCTCCACTGACAAATGAAGCAGGCCTTGTTAAAGCCAGATTAGACGTTGCAGGAAGTTCAAACCCTTATTATAGGGTGTTTTTTTTGAGTAGACACATGCTTCATTTATAAGGCCAGTGTCCGAGTCTTTACATCAGCCACTGTGGTGAGTTTGATGGAGGGGAGTCACTGCCAAATCACATCAGCTAAACCAGGGGGCTCAAAACGTTCCATGGAGGGCTGAGAATCTGCATCTTTTGTTTCAATAAAATACCACTCCAGCTGACTTCACTGAGAGGGAGGAGCTAATCGGTGAAAAGACCCGACGTGCTCTTTGGTTGGAGCAAAAACCCGCACACACCCAGCCTTCTGTGGCACAATGGCACATGGTCTGAGATCCCTGAGCTGAACCGGAGAGAGGGCACCATTCTCTTTGCTCCCAGCAGAGGGCAGCATGGCTCCACAGCAATAGCTTCCTCGCCCTAAAAGTCTGAGGAGGATGTTTTTTCCTCTCTTTTTTTATTTCAGCCATCTCTTTGTTGCGAGAGTGCTCCTGGTAAACATAGCCCTTCCATTCTAATCGTGTTGAGCTTTTAGTGCTCTGTGTCCGGCCTTCAGTCCATCACCTCATCTCCCTCACATGAAAGACCCCCTTTGTGAGGCAGAATGAAAAGTAGCACAAAGATAATACACCCAATAAGATACTGCCTATCCCTGCCTGTCTGACGTGATTGCACGGCCTCCATAAAGGCTGTGTTGTTTGATTCTGATCTCTTGTTCAGAGGTGAGTCGTACAGCGTATCCTGCTGTAGCCTTGCTGCTTTTGTTTCTCTGACATTATGTCCTGTTGCTCTACCTCCCAACTGCATAACCAAGGCATACAGATGCACATACAACATATTCTAATGTAGAAGGACAGGGTCTGGTGAAAAAGGCTTACCAATTATTTTATGTGCTCCAAAGAGGACATTTCTGTCATTAGTGAAATTATTGCGCAGTAAACAATTTAGGTTTTGAAACACTTGAATGCTAATGTTTTTATTAGGTTGAAGTGTTTGTGGGCTTCCTATTTGGGCAGCAGCATGGAGTGTGTACAACGGGTTGATCATTTGGTTTTGGCTCAGTTCTCTGCCATCTCCTTTCTTTCCCTCCTATTCTCTTTATTACGTTCTAATGTGCTCCGTCTAATAAAGTAGAAATGCAATATAAATATGAAAAAGATATATGCTGATTGAGTTTAATACTCTGCTTACATCTATTGTTCTAAATATGGTTAATTCCTAGTCGCTGACATTAAATGTGAATTGATATTGATGAGGAATATAAGAAGACATTTTCTCCTCACTTTCGCTGCATTGTTTGTGCACTTGTGTTTTCAGGAGGACATGAACCTGAATGAGGAACGCAAAGCCCCGCTGCGTGGGAAGGACCTGAGCACCAAACGCGAGATGGTGGTCCAGTACATCTCAGCCACTGCCAAATCTGTAAGTAGGAGAATAAACCAAACGGCTCTTTCTCAGATAGACCTTGAGTGACTGTGTACTGTGTAGTTATAGTGGGTGGGATGAAATATCATGACACTCTACAAGACGCTACAGAATAATGAGTTTAACCTTATCCTCTGCTTTATCATACTCTTTCTTATATCTTGTTTTCTCTCTCTCTCTTTTAATGCCTGAACCCCCAAAGTCTTTGCTTGCAACTTTCGATTTACTTTCCTCCTCGTTTCTCTCCTTATCAAGACGCTTTTGTTGGGACTGTGTTCTCTCAGGTGCTTTTATACTCGCGGAGGGAAGCAGGTTTTCGCTCGATTTTGGAGTGTGTGTTACTCATTCGTGCACAGTAATCTGGAACAGGACCCTTGCATCACTCTAAACCAGAAGCAGCAGTAAAGCCACTGAGTTTTGAGGGTAATCCATGAGGTTTTAGACTAAATTCCCCCATCCTTCATAAAGTTATGGCCATGCTTGTGAGGTGAAAATCACATCAGCACAGAAGATGAAAAGTGATTTCTGTCCCCGTCGCTCCCCGAACCTGGTGGCCCTACTCTTCTTGACACCATCATTGTTATGGTAATTAAGTGACATTATTGATAATGGTGATTACCCGAGATGATTGAATTCTTCACAGGGCCATTATGCTTTGTGAGCACTGATATTTTATTCAAATGAATAACATAATCTGTGTAGTCAAAGGACAAAGGACAAACCGGGATGTCTGTCAGCGCCCTGCTTTCACATTGGGTAGGGTGGAAGGAGGGGAGAAGGGTTCAATGTCAGAGTGATGATTGTAGTTGTATCTACACATGTACATCTTCATGCATGTTCACACATACATATCTACACCCACACATAGAGACACTGCGGAGCGCGTCATCATTCAGAAACCACGCTCAAAATGGGGGAAAACAGAAACCCCCCTCCAATCCTGGCGTTCTCCTATGTCGCGTGCATGGTCGCGTGTTGCACACAAAGATCGTATATATGGACGTTGAACACTCCAGCTTACTTCCTTGACAGCTAGATCCACATTTTCTTCTCCCCAATTCTCAATGGCTTCCTTGTTTTGCTCGGGAGTACAAAAAAACTTTAACTGGCAATTTTTTTACATTTGTTGTCTGCGCAGCCCACCACACAACAGCTTTTAGCTATGTTTAATTAAGGGAAAATGACGCTGGTGTATGGGAGTGAACGTAGCGATTTCCCCCGTGGTGGGCGTGGCCTATTTCATGCAGTGTGTCTATGCACTAGCGATGGGCATTTCAAATCAATTTCCATAATCGAAATTTGGGAAAATTAACGATCAATTATCGATTATCGATAATATTAATAATACATGTTTAAAAAAATATATATATATATATATATATATATTATTTTTATTTTTTATTTTTGTTATGAAGCACTATGTTGTTATGAAGCGCTTTTCAATCCGCCTGGTAATGGTGCTCCGTGAGGGAAGCGCATAGTATACGCTGGCTCAATCACATTGATCAGGTGTTGAAAACCCTCAACGATATGTATGGGCAGCATATCCGTCTCGATGAGGTTGCAGACGGTCTGGGTGATCTTTTCTGCATGCCGCCGAGGACGAGGCACCATCCTCGTTAACCAGGCTCAGGTGTACGCTGTTTACGCTGTGTACGGAATTTAACAGGGGATCACTGCAAACAACAAAAAACAAGTTATTTAATCTTGTATTGAGTCTTAAAAATCTTATTTTTCTTAAAACAAGTGAAAAACAATCTGTCAAACGGCTTAGATCATTTAACTCACTTAAAAATGGAATTTCGTCTTTCAGGAATTTACCCGTAGGGGTACATGGAGGTACTACAGGGGGTACTTGAGAGAAAGGGGGTGTAAGAATAAATCATGAAAAGAAAAGAAATATTAAAATAAATCTGCTCAGGAGGCACTAATTGCAACTCTTTCACTCCATTTCTTATTTTGTAAAGTTATATTCTTCAAAAGGGGGATTATCATTCATTCATTGCATCATCTGCTACAGTTTTCTCTTGCTGTTTTCTAAGCAAAATGTTGTAGTCGGGTGTGTAGGGGGCGGGGCTACTTGGATTCAGAAGTCAGGGAAAGGTAGAATATCAATGAAAGCAGTTGAACCCCCCCCCCCCACTTGTTTTAAGCTAAATATGATTTAAATACTCAATACTTGGTTGGATAACTTTTTAAGGCAGACTAATGTCTTCAAATGGATATTTTGTGGGAATATGAGCTCCTGGTAGATGGAAGAGAGAAAATCTATTTGTATAAAGCAAATAGTGAAAATGGAGCAGAAGCTTTCCGGCCTGCAGCCTGTGGGAATGTTGTCTAAACTGCCTTTGAGTATCCTGTGCTCTGTCTGTGCTGTCTTTACTAGTCTGATCCCTGTGCTCTGTCTGTGCTGTCTTTACTAGTCTGATCCTGCCTGTACTCTGTCTGTGCTGTCTTTACTAGTCTGATCCTGCCTGTACTCTGTCTGTGCTGTCTTTACTAGTCTGATCCCTGTGCTCTGTCTGTGCTGTCTTTACTAGTCTGATCCTGTCTGTGCTGTCTTTACTAGTCTGATCCTGTGCTCTGTCTGTGCTGTCTTTACTAGTCTGATCCTGGTCTGTCTGTGCTGTCTTTACTAGTCTGATCCTGTCTGTCTGTGCTGTCTTTACTAGTCTGATCCTGCCTGTACTCTGTCTGTGCTGTCTTTACTAGTCTGATCCTGTACTCTGTCTGTGCTGTCTTTACTAGTCTGATCCTGCTCTGTCTGTGCTGTCTTTACTAGTCTGATCCTGTACTCTGTCTGTGCTGTCTTTACTAGTCTGATCCTGTGTGCTCTGTCTGTGCTGTCTTTACTAGTCTGATCCTGTACTCTGTCTGTGCTGTCTTTACTAGTCTGATCCTGCCTGTGCTCTGTCTGTGCTGTCTTTACTAGTCTGATCCTGGTCTGTCTGTGCTCTGTCTGTGCTGTCTTTACTAGTCTGATCCTGGTCTTCATAATCTCTCTGTCTGTGCTGTCTTTACTAGTCTGATCGGTCTTCATAATCTTCATCTGAAGGGAATGTTCACAGCTTGAGCCCATGCATAGCCCATCATCATCAGCAGACTCTCTGCAAACCTTAAGCAAGTGTGGTACATTTTAATGCCTCAGAAGCACTACACTTTAGATACTTTAGTCAGTCTTGTGGAAGGTTGGATTCATGATTGCTTTAACCTTTAACTAATTGGGTTGTTTTTGAGAAATGGTCACATTTTTTGACCCGGATTGAGCCTATATCCTTTTGCAGGGTCTGCTGGTCACTGATGACAAATGTAGTGTGCACTCGATTAGAATAAAATGTGAAATGTTGATAGGTGAAGAATACGAGTGAATGGGAATGGTGCGTTTTCTTATTTAGATGCTGGGGTCTCTCTGTTTTCGCTCTGGTGCCTTTACCTTTAATGTGCATCTTAATTCTTTCTCTACCATAGATGATTGCTGCCTGGGGAGATCACTGTTTTAGGGCTTTTGGTGGTGGGACTTCTTTCTCTCTCTCTCTCCCTCCAGGAAAGCGGACTAACTTGCATCCATCCACTCACTCGTTAATGCATGCACACCTAATTGTCCTGTTTGTTCTAGGCTGGGTCATAATGTCCTGTTTGTTCTAGGCTGGGTCATAATGTCCTGTTTGTTCTAGACTGGGTCATAATGTCCTGTTTGTTCTAGACTGGGTCATAATGTCCTGTTTGTTCTAGACTGGGTCATAATGTCCTGTTTGTTCTAGATTGGGCCATAATGTCCTGTTTGTTCTAGACTGGGTCATAATGTCCTGTTTGTTCTAGACTGGGTCATAATGTCCTGTTTGTTCTAGACTGGGTCATAATGTCCTGTTTGTTCTAGACTGGGTCATAATGTCCTGTTTGTTCTAGACTGGGTCATAATGTCCTGTTTGCTCTAGATTGGGTCATAATGTCCTGTTTGCTCTAGACTGGGTCATAATGTCCTGTTTGTTCTAGACTGGGTCATAATGTCCTGTTTGTTCTAGACTGGGTCATAATGTCCTGTTTGTTCTAGACTGGGTCATAATGTCCTGTTTGTTCTAGGCTGGGTCATAATGTCCTGTTTGTTCTAGACTGGGTCATAATGTCCTGTTTGCTCTAGATTGGGTCATAATGTCCTGTTTGCTCTAGACTGGGTCATAATGTCCTGTTTGTTCTAGACTGGGTCATAATGTCCTGTTTGTTCTAGACTGGGTCATAATGTCCTGTTTGTTCTAGACTGGGTCATAATGTCCTGTTTGTTCTAGACTGGGTCATAATGCCCTGTTTGCTCTAGATTGGGTCATAATGTCCTGTTTGCTCTAGACTGGGTCATAATGTCCTGTTTGTTCTAGACTGGGTCATAATGTCCTGTTTGTTCTAGACTGGGTCATAATGTCCTGTTTGCTCTAGATTGGGTCATAATGTCCTGTTTGCTCTAGATTGGGTCATAATGTCCTGTTTGTTCTAGACTGGGTCATAATGTCCTGTTTGTTCTAGACTGGGTCATAATGTCCTGTTTGTTCTAGGCTGGGCCATAATGTCCTGTTTGTTCTAGATTGGGTCATAATGTCCTGTTTGCTCTAGATTGGGTCATAATGTCCTGTTTGTTCTAGACTGGGTCATAATGTCCTGTTCTAGACTGGGTCATAATGTCCTGTTTGCTCTAGATTGGGTCATAATGTCCTGTTTGTTCTAGACTGGGTCATAATGTCCTGTTTGTTCTAGACTGGGTCATAATGTCCTGTTTGTTCTAGACTGGGTCATAATGTCCTGTTTGTTCTAGATTGGGTCATAATGTCCTGTTTGTTCTAGACTGGGTCATAATGTCCTGTTTGTTCTAGGCTGGGCCATAATGTCCTGTTTGTTCTAGATTGGGTCATAATGTCCTGTTTGTTCTAGACTGGGTCATAATGTCCTGTTTGTTCTAGATTGGGTCATAATGTCCTGTTTGTTCTAGACTGGGTCATAATGTCCTGTTTGTTCTAGATTGGGTCATAATGTCCTGTTTGTTCTAGACTGGGTCATAATGTCCTGTTTGTTCTAGGCTGGGCCATAATGTCCTGTTTGTTCTAGATTGGGTCATAATGTCCTGTTTGTTCTAGACTGGGTCATAATGTCCTGTTTGTTCTAGGCTGGGTCATAATGTCCTGTTTGTTCTAGATTGGGTCATAATGTCCTGTTTGTTCTAGGCTGGGCCATAATGTCCTGTTTGCTCTAGATTGGGTCATAATGTCCTGTTTGTTCTAGACTGGGTCATAATGTCCTGTTTGTTCTAGACTGGGTCATAATGTCCTGTTTGTTCTAGACTGGGTCATAATGTCCTGTTTGTTCTAGATTGGGTCATAATGTCCTGTTTGTTCTAGACTGGGTCATAATGTCCTGTTTGTTCTAGGCTGGGCCATAATGTCCTGTTTGTTCTAGACTGGGTCATAATGTCCTGTTTGTTCTAGGCTGGGTCATAATGTCCTGTTTGTTCTAGACTGGGTCATAATGTCCTGTTTGTTCTAGACTGGGTCATAATGTCCTGTTTGTTCTAGATTGGGCCATAATGTCCTGTTTGTTCTAGACTGGGTCATAATGTCACCGTCGAATATTTGACAAGCCAGTGTAATTTGTTAACACCTTTCATTGTACTCTCATGTAGACATCTTATTTTCACTGCAGTCATGAAAATACAAGTGTACAAAGGTCAGTGAGGGCATTCATGAATGTCAACCAGCTGCCCCCCCGCCCCCCGCCCCCTGCCCCCCGCCCCCCGCCCACATCAATACTCCAAATCCATCCATTCAGACTTGAACGCCCATCCATCTCCCTTAAGCTAGTAAGCTACAGCTAATGCAGAGTATGTGGGCTTGCTTTGATTGCATTGAGGATGGATGTTTAAATCTGTACATATTGGTTGAACAAGAGATATCCCCTAGTATCCTGTGGTCATTCTTCTCCTCTCTCTCTACAGACCTGCTCAATTGAGAGAGTGATTGAGTGCCTCACAAAATGCAATATTATTCTTTTTCAACATAGAATGAATAGCCTAAAGAAAAACTTGAATTTCAATAGCTTTAGATGATCTTGCTCGATTTGCCTCCCAAATCACATCTTTCTTACGTGTTCATCATTGTTGATATACTGACGAAAAGTAGCAGCTTTGGGTAAAAAGTAAGGTAAAAAGCCTTTATTAAACTAGGGCGTATCAAAAGTTAAAATCATCAACGCCGACCGGTTTCGACCACGCAGAGTCTTTTTACACGCCCTGTGTAAGGAAAGATCTTTCGTTGACGATTTTAACTTTTGATATGCCCTAGTTTAATAAAGTCTTTTTACCTTTATACTTGACTCTGTGTGAGAGTGCCTGAATAAAGCTGCTTCTTTTCGTCAGGATCTAATTAATGTACTTCAAGAGTGCAACGCATTCGCCTACAAGTGAGCACTCTGTAATTTTCTCGTGTTGCAAATTGTTGATCTACTATCTGGGCTATTTCTTGAAAGCTATCTGGCTTGTAATTATAACTAATGGGGATATAGGCAGATTATTAGTTTGTTTACTCCTGTCAAATATGTCTTTGAAGAGAGTAAAGAGTTTTTCTTGCCACCTCTCTACTATTCTTTTCTTTCACAAGCCAAAAATTGAGAACACGCTCAACCCATGCACTACCAGGGTGCCGCAGCAGGAGTCATGCAAATTAGCCCCGAGGCAAAATGGAATGTCTTTTCATAGGAAAAGTTCTACATCCACCCTGTTTATATGAATACAAGTTGTGTGTTTCAGTGGAATCTAGCTCCGCTTTTGCAGGAGTATGTGTCTGTGGACATCCTTGACCATTGGCTGTGCATGAACAGTTGGTTTTTCTCTTATCTCTTTTCTGTCTGTCTTTCTCCTCTTTCTCCCTGTTAAATGTGTGCCACCACAGCCAGCACCATCAACCCGCCAAAGCATGCCTTTTACACTAATGCAATCATTTATTCCTTCCATGGATGATCTCCTCTATTCTCATCTGCTGTGTCTCTTGCAGGAAGAGTGTGATGGCAGGGTCTTGCGAGGGTTATTGTCCAGTATTTTGTGCAGCCATGAGCCATATGAATGCAACTGTATTGAATGCAATTGCAAGATGTGTCTATTATTGGATATGACCACCAATATACCACCTTGTCTCATGTAGATTTACACCATGAACAATTATGCTAATGTTTGGGAAAGAGAAAACAAACAACCTTTCTCATGATAAGGTGACATCTCCCCAGTAGTTTGTTTATACTTTTATATTATTATATATTTCTCATGATAAGGTGACATCTCCCCAGTAGTTTGTTTATACTTTTATATTATTATATATCAATATAATTTAGCCCCCCAGAGATGCTCATTAGCATATCACACCTCAGCACCACTCACATTATTACCTTGTGTCTGTTGTTTGCCTGAGTTTTGTCCCTGTTTTATTGAATACAAGGTGTTACATTGTGTGCAAAAATGCAACGTCAAGTGAGTGAAACCCCTCAAGCTCCTCCCTGACTGTTGTCCTGTCTGTGCAGTCTCAAGATAGTGTCTGCTCTTTAGGTCAAGCTGCTCTAAAACATGACTCAAAGACAAAGATCCAACCTTGTAGTCATAACAACAGCCCGTGGAAAATGATCTAAGTTGTAAATTACGCGCGCGTGTGACTCATCCCAAGGTGCCTGCGGCATGCAGATAGTGTGAAATATTCCCCAAAGTTAGGCAATGACATGCTACATTCATGTGGATTTATGATTAAAAAAGTAGCATGTGTGCATGATCAAGCGGCGACACGTTTAAAAGCCACTTTATGGCTGTCATAAAGGCTTGGTGGAGGGATGAAGAGGGGAAACCAGGCATCAAATGGCCACAGAGTGGCAGAGTTTGAGAGTGACAGTAAAAGGCATGGAAAGGAAGATTGGAAGAGATGGCAGAGAGGGCGGGAGACAATGAAGACAGGAGAGAAAGTGAAGAAGGGGAAAAAGACAGGAGTGTGCAGTGAGTCCTGTAAACGTCCTGTAATCAACGCTCACTGCCTCCAGAAGAACCTGCAGCAGAGAGAGAGAGAGAGAGAGAGAGAGAGAGAGAGAGAGAGAGAGAGAGAGAGAGAGAGAGAGAGAGAGAGAGAGAGAGAGAGAGAGAGAGAGAGAGAGAGAGAGAGAGAGAGAGAGAGAGAGAGAGAGAGAGAGAGAGAGAGAGAGAGAGAGAGAGGCTCAGCTAGAGATTAGAATACATTTACCTGGCTGACAGACACCCTCCTACTGTGAAACAAGCAGCACAGTTGCAGTAGTAAAAAAAAAAAGCGCTCCTGCTACCTGGCAGTATTGACAGATAACAAGGTTAAAGTGGAGGAGTGGTGCTGACTGCATGGGCTCAAGGTAAATCTGACGCGTGAAGCCCAGCGCTGATGGCAGCTGATTGATTTGAGCCTTGGGAGAGCCTCCACAGCCTGTTTGAGCCACTGCTCCTTTTAGGGGCGGGATCTGCACCAATCAATCAATCGCAAGGACAATCACATTTTGGCCAGTTAATCATTTAATGAATACCCTTGTGTGGGAATCTACGCGTCTCATTTGTGTTGATTCATCACTTCCAGTTATTGTCGTCATTTATCAATATTCCCTCAACGAAGCGGAGGGATTCGAAAATTAACTAGTTATCCTTTACTAACTGCTTTTTCTGGATGTTTTCATTGAGTCACACACTGTAAATGAAAGTAATTAAATTTGACCTTGCGGCTGCCAAGCTCAGACACTTTCTTTTCCAATATGTGTGCCTTCAGCTGCAAACTTTCTCTTGTTGTCCATTAAAATGTCAGCAGTATCAGTGTGAGCGAGGATGTGTGTGATGTTGACGCTAATGCCTCTCTATCTGGACTGTGGAGAGGAGTCTCTGGCCTACTAATGATTGTGCTGTTTGTGTCTTTTTGCACATTAACTCCCCTCTTCGCTGACCGCTGCATGCAGATAACTGGGAGCAAAGTTTCGGTAAGTAGCCCATTACTTCTACATACATTTGGCTTCTGAGTCGTGTTCTTTCCATGTCTGCAATGCATTCTCCCTGCCTCCCTCCCTCCCTCCCTCCCTCCCTCCATCCTCCCCTCCTCCTGTCTCTCCGTTCCCCTTTGGAAAGATGTTGTTGTCAAGTACGTTCTCTACAATGTGCCAGTGAGGTCATCAGAATGTGCCAGTGAGGTCATTTTGACAGCGTGCATGTTTATTTTCAGCCTTGATATTGCTAACGGGCTGTAATTTGAAAGGGCTCTAAATTGCCAACACAATCCCTGCATGTAAATTGGTGGCACGTTCAAATGAGGGATTTTCAAATTATACGGCCTTAAAAATGAACTGGGAATCCTTTTGTTGATTTTTTTTTGGCTGTTTCCCTTTTGGAAATGGATTGCAATCTAACAGCTATTAGCATTTGAATATTGTAATACCAACAATGAGTGATCGTTTTTACACAAATAATCATAATCTGCAATCTAATCTGTTTATTGGAACATTTTGCATCTAAATGGCTTTCATTGTGTTCATTCTGTCTTTGAGACAGTGCACATACTGAGAATGTATCACTTAATAAGACTTGGGCATGCACACACAGACTTAATGTCTCTCTCTCTCACACACACACACACACACACGCACAAACACACACACGCACGCGCACACACACACACACACACACACACACACACACACACACACACACACACACACACAAACACGCACACGCTCACATGCACACGCTGAACCTATTGAACAGTGGAAAGGATATTAAGTGCATTTTTTCTCCCCTGCACAGAGTGCTGGGCTGGCTAGTTTAATTTAGTGGCAGTATTCATAGCTATATTTTTTAATTTGTTGTCAACACTCCTGTCTCTATTCCGAAACATTAAAGCACGTCACCTCTGTCTCACAAATGTATGTTCTTGTTTTTGTTGTGGATGTCATTTCACTTTCCCTCCCTCTAGTTTACAAAAGACTCCAATAATCTGTATAAATATACACTGTCAACAGATTGCCAATACTCCTTCATTTCTCCACGCTGTAATGCGGCAATAGCCTATTTTCTCTGTCAGGTTCTCACAAAGTGCCACCCTATTGCCATTGTAAAGAGCTGAGCCTGATTTTCGAGGGGCTTTCAGGAGGAAAACTCTGTTATTGCTTTTGCGAGTGTTGAATTGTCACCTTTTAATGGCATTCCATTGCTTTTGGAGAGCTTCTTAAGGATTAAGGGGACTGTAAAGCTTAGCAGGAACAAGGTAAAGCAGCACACTGTGACCTGGCCTCTGCTCCGTCCAGGCCACCCAGACAGACCTCGCTCTTTGAGGCATTTTACACAGAGATGTTTTCGATCGATTGCTTTTTCCTCCCTCTTTGTCAAACGGCTCTTTTGTGCGTGGTTATTTCTGCGAGAAGAGTGGGCTTTTGGCTAGGCTTGAATGCAGGTGGATGGAGTAGCTCTCGCTCAGCAGCAGTGGCTACATTGTGTGCAGTAAATTGAATATGACAGAATTACCGCCGCTTGTATCATGGCCACTCATCCGAGGAGGCGGAGGCCTACTTTCAGAAGTTCTGCACACCACGCCAGAAGGTGCCAGACATCCTGATTATCAAAGAAGTTTATTCCAACTCAAGAGCACTTTGAAGCATGTGACCTGACCTCTGTGACCTCTGTATCGTCGGCCCTGCGATGTTAGCCCGCGGAGCCGAGTGTCGTCATCAAAAGCTAGGAGCTGTCGGTCTTAAAAGCCCCACTCAAAAGAGCTAAAGAACCAGGGGGAAAGCGTTTAGCCTGGTTAGCCGATTGTGGGCTACAGTTAGCTCCCTGCTTGGCTGGCAGATTCCCATTTTCACGCTGTCAGCGAGCCTCGGCGGGAGGGAGCCTTCTCACAGGTGCTGGATGGCAGGTGTTGTTTAGGATGGTCTGTAGGGAACTCACAACACTTACTGCTCTGACTCAGGCATGAAATCTCTCTGGCACTTTCTCCTCTCCAGGTAGAGAAGGAGGCAGGAATAGAGGACTGTGTGAATTGCCTGTAATCCAGTCTGGCCAGCGTGTAAGTGTACAACATTGCTATGTCCCATCTGCCCTCTCTCCACCTCCTTGATGGGGTTTGAGGGGACGATGAGTAGCCCACATAGCTGGCTATCAAGATGCCTGCAGCTATAGACGAGAAATGTCCAGACGGCTCTGCCAAGGGCCTAGGGCACTGCTGCAGCAGCCTACTGACCAGTATGACGGCTTTATAGCTTCAGTCTCTGTAAAGATTGGCCTGATTTATGTCACAACTCCAGCGCCACGTTCTAAACATCAATCTCTCGCTGACTCCTGTGGTGGTGTAGTGAAAGCAGACTTCCCTCTCTCACTGACGGGCTCTGCAGCTCACATGGAATGGTGCTGACACTAAGAGGAGTGAGAAAGTTAGGGCTGGCTTCAATACCATTTTTTGGGCCCCAGATATTCGGTGGTAATGAACAGCGGATATTGGGATAATCATTGACGAGTTTGAGGGGGGGGGGGAGGTTAGATGGACGGCAATACGACTTTCGGTTTACTTTCTGTTTCATGTTTATCCCCCAGACCTTGCCAGCGGTTAAACATGTGTGGTGCCTTTGGTTAGGTTTAGGCAACAAAGCTCAGGTCATGTGCCCCTCTCTCTGACTCCCGCACACTGACTTCACTTTAGCAAGACTTTGATTACATCAAATGCAACGTTTCAGTCATGTGACCTTCATCTGGCACCTGAGTTTGAAGCCGGCGAGAGCCTGACTTCACACTGGCAGCGGTCCCGAGGTACGTTAAAGCTTGTTGGCAGCGCCAATGAAATGATGAAGATTTAACCACAATTAAATACTTAAACTGTAACTTACCCCCAAAACACCTTTTTCAGGTTTTAACCAATATATATGACTTTGGGGGTGGTGTGTGAAGAATTCTGGTCAAAATTTCCACATTTGAGATCAAACTGTTACCATTGTACCATTTGTATCATTTTCAGCACCATAAGTTCCCTCTATGGGTTCAAACCTGCTTTTTTTGTGCCCTCAAATGAATGGGAGATTTGGTACATCGGTGGGGTTAGCACGTGCCCCACTCATGTGAAAAATAGTTTTTTCCCCCCATGTGATTACTGTAGTTCACGCCGCGCGAGCCCTTTAAGAGCAATGCATCCATGGGTAATGCCTACTGTGGTGTGTGTGTAATATTAGCCGCTAGTTAGTTATGTTACATGGCAGTAAAACGCCACTGAATGACCAAATTGATATAACTTTTAACCATTTCGAGTAACACTGTTTCCAAACGGATCACCAGCGTTAGTTTGTTGTTTATAACGTGGCTATATTCATAATGTTTTCTATGATATCTATCTTGGATACACTGAGAATACTGGGAGGCGGGTCATAGCGTCTCTGTCGATGATTTGATTTGACAGTTCTGGGCACTGCCGTTGGCATTGGCCAATCCTGGCGTGTTCCACCCCCAAATCGATTGTGTTCTGGCGCAAAGCGAGTGGGTTTCAGGACGAAACAGTCTCGAGCCATTATCGTTATCTTTAGAGCAATATTCTTGGAATGCAAGTTTAACTAAACAGTTACATGTCCTCTGCATTCTACATCAAATGTCATGACATTACGGGTTGTTTTATTTTGTATGTTACATACTTATTGGCCAATATATGTTCGTTTATGGGGGAGGAATTCTGCCAGCTAAAGAAGGCAGTATAGGCGGCCATCTTGCCTGCAGAGTTTTCAAATCAAGTACGGTAGAATACCGTTTTGCAAGAAATCTGGGGGGGTCAGTCCCCCTTTAAAACTGGGTTATTTGGGGTCAAAAAAGGTCAATGAAGGATAGGAGACAAACAACTGTCTTTATCATCAAAGTTGAGTGTTTTTTTGCTCAATCAATACACAAGTACAAGATGAATCTATTACATGATGATGGTTTCACGGCGGGGGAAGATCTCCAACGTGTTAAGTTAACACATTTCACTCAGCTTTATAGGCTACTGGCTGTGCTGCCTCAACTGTTTGTCAACACCTACTTTCAATACAAGGGAATAGGTGTAACATTTCTGCCTACACAGACTTACAGATGCCTTCAAAATATCAGCTACTTAAAATAAGCCATTGGCATGTCCTGACACAGTGCAGATGAAGGTCACTTGACCAAAACGTTGCATTTTATTTCACAAAAGTCTTGCTAAAGTGAGGTCAGTGTGCAGGAGTCTTCTGCCTCTTTGACTTGTCCTGTTCCTCCTACGCACCTGACGCACACGCTAGTGCAGACTCAGAGACTATTTCTCATTGGCTCCTCCCTGCCAATACAAAGACGTTGTCTCAACCAGCCTCATGTCCCCTGGACCCCGGGTTCCTAGCGCTAGTCGTCAACTGCCTACATTTAGCAAAAAGAATATATATATATATCCAAATTCCAAAATAGAAAACCGAATACCTACCCAAAGAATGAATATCCAAAGAGTGGAATATTTTGGCCCAGACCTACAGTGCACCTGCTAAAGAGAATGAGTGTGTGTTACATGTGTTGACCTGCAGTAACCATCTCCAGACCACAGGGAGGTGATCAATATCTATATGAGACCGTCTTGCCCGTTTCCACGGTAACTCGCTGGTCAGCTCTGAGAGGTTAGGTGATGATGTGTGTGTGTGTGTGTGTGTGTGTGCGCGCGCGTGCGTGCGTGCGTGCGCAAAGAGCCAAAAACACCTCAAACCTGAGACGAGACCAGATGAATCGATGTTTCCACTAGTTGAGTTTCTTTACAGAATTGAGTATTTTTCTCTGCTTTTCTGGAATCATGGACAAAACATTTCTTTTAAAATTCAATGGGTTTCTTCTACCCACACAGGTATTGGAGGTGGACCTTTTCCCTCGTAAAGTGGCCAAGATATATTTTTAATGATCTATTTTCCAGTGTGTGAAAATGCGTTTGGTGTTGAGAGTGCTTGATGACAGAACAGTGCTCAGATGTGGATGGGCTGTGATATGTGGCAAGCATGAGAGAGAGCTGTCAATCATCAACTAGCATGGAGCTTCAAATGTGGAAAGCTGCCATTTGTATGTCACGGATCAGAATGACTACAAGCTCTCTCATTTTCATTAAGTTAAACTGCTCTCTGTTAGCGGTTCTATACTTACACATAGTTCCCACAAAGATTTTTTTCCCCCCACTATTATAACTCTGGACAAGATAACCTTGAAAATTCCCCTTCATCTTTATTCTAGTGCAAAACCTGAAAGCCAGAAGAATTCAGATCTGTCTTCATTGAACCGGAGCTATTTTTTCGCCCTCCTTCCTATTTGTTGTGTTTTCTGTTTGCTCGAGGAGACGTCTATATTCCCAAGCAAATGAATGACCTTTGCATCTGCCACCTGTGCTCACTGTCACCTGATGCTCCACACCTGCTCATGTTGACTGCTGCTTTAAGGCTTTGCCGACGGTCTACTCGTGACAGAGACAGAGACGAGGAGAGTGAACAAGAAGAAATTATCAATACGGCCGGAGGATTGCAAGTCATGCAGATGGGGAGAGGGGGAGCGAGATAGAGAGTTGCATGGATACGAGGACAAACAGGCATCTGCCTTCTCTTCTACTCCAACTCAGAGCTCGTTCACTGCGCCAAGAGCTTACGAAGAACCTTTCAACACACATCTAAACATATGGCGAGCCTGAAAGGAAATCAAGGCCCCTCTCCTTCATTGCCCCTCTTTACCTTTCAAACCCACACGCCTCAAAAGAGGTTTTTGTTTCAAGCGAGCTCTTAAACTCAGTGCTGAGGGTAGAGCACATTTGATGTGGCACACGTCCTTGGTGCTTTAAAAGAACGCCAATGAAAAATGACTCAACATGGCTCCCATGCCCTCATCCAGTGTTCAGCATAGATTCCATCCAAATGAAGATCAAGTAAACATGCCCTGGATGGGAGCGTTTGAATATGATGTTTCTTTGATTGGCTGAAAGCTTCCTTTGGAGACATAAAAAGTTGTCCGAGCCGGAGATGATAAGAGAGCGTCTAGTTGACACGCTAAAGTCGGATGCTAATCTGTAGTCAGTTTCTACCATAGATATTATATTACTATAGATGGGTCACCACAGGCTCCGCCAATTCTAACAAATGGTAGCAGCAAGTCTCCTAAATGGGCGTGGTCAACCATTGACTCAGACCCGCCCGAAAGTCTCCTAAGTGGGCGTGTCCCTGGAAAACCATGGGTAAAACCCACGTGACAAAATGACAGGAAGTGAGTTGAAGTTGGGCTGTCTTGCTTTGTACTAAAGCCTTTAATGGATCGTGTTTACTGCTTCATTGACTCAAGTATGTTGCTTTTCTTTCTATTGGCTCTCAGAGAGCAGGGTCAGCTAACTGTAACAGCAATACTGGAGAGGAATACTGGCTGGAATTCAGCTCAAAGGCAGATGCTTACAGACGGTGAATATGAATATGAATACTCGGTACCAATATATAATGCTCAATAGCGCTCAATTTACTTTTTTCTTTCAAAAGGATAACTAAGAAAACAAATTTGAGAGAAAAATTCATACCATTCCATTTTTGTAGCTTGCAGTATGTCTCACTGCCTGATTTTCTCTCATGAACTTATGTTGTTTTCACTGGAATGTCACCACAGCAATATTGTGAGCAGAGACGAGTGCTTTTGCTTCTGACATCGAGACCATTAGTCAAAGTTGCTTAGAGCTCAGCCAGGATAAAACAAATATATATTTTTTTTAATTTTCACTCCCACCCGTTGAGCTTGTATTTACAATTCAGTATATAGTTGTATTTTATGCAGACACCTTTTCGCATATAATTTAAATGCTTTCCTGTCGAGAATTAATTGTGAAATGTCAAGTGGGATCTGATTGATTCATTCTTCATCCAATCTGTAGACATTTTTATAACAGGTTATTACACCTCTCTGTCGGAAAGAATTCTGAGAACTCATATTGGATTTAGGAAGGCGAAGGGATTTGAATAATAGTGCTTCACAATTGAATTAAGCCGTATTGTGCTCGAGTACTCCTTTCTGTCTCTAGACAAACCTTATCTTACCAGCTTTTTCTACTCCTCTGTCTCAACCACTACCCTTTATAAAACCTTTTGAAATTGAGCAAAGTGAAATAGTTCACATTGATGACCACTAATACATGGGAGGTGCAATGAAATCGATATGGCAATATATCGGGATATTTCTTTACGCAAACTGTATTGATATATTTCAGAAAAGTATTGTGATATATCGCCATATCGATTTTTTTGTGCAGCCGTGTGTTCAGTGACACAATAAGAATACTTTTTATTTCAGTGCGTTCAGTAACACACTCATTAGTTTTTGCTAAATTTGTCCACTAAGTTATCAATATAAAGTGATGCACATATTATTACACTACCTGGGTGGTTCACAGCGTGTTGTATTTTTAGCTCTATTTTGTAATTGTCAGTAAATTATGTAGAGTATTGCAATATATCGCAACATGTATTCTATCGCAATGTATCGTGATACAATTGTATCATGAACCATGTATCGTGATGCGAATCGTATCGTGAGGTCCTTGCCAATCACCAACCCTACTAATACAATAGTATAATCTAACATGAACTACTGCCACCTGAGTTAATAGTGCAATTGCTTAGGTCTCATTTTGCACATCATGTTGTTCAACTTGACGGTGTTCAGACCCAAAACGCATTTATCAAGTCAACTTTGCAAGTTTCTGCTGAATGACTTGTCTTCAGGCATTCATGGTTGGCTTATGACCTTTGCTGGCTGTGAAAGAAGCGAAGGTTTAACATAAAAAAAAACGTAGCTTGCGATGATAGGGGGCGGACTGTGTGGGAAGGATCAAGTCAACAGCAGCTCCCAGTGGGGATGAGGAAGAGGTCCCTTTTCTCTTGACTTCCTTCTCTTACTTTTCTTTTCCTTTCTCCACTCATCTCATCTCCTCTCCTCTCTATTATACAACATTATGTCTTTTCCACGGCACAGACAATCTGCTCTTCTACCAAAAGACGAGAGATGGATCTCATTATTTTGAAGGGAACATGAAAGTGGCCACAGTATGCTGATAGTGGATCGAATGGGGGCTGTGTGTGTTTGTGTGTGTGTGTGTGTGTGTGTGTGTGTGTGTGTGTGCGTGCCTGCGTGCATGCTTGTCTGTCTGTGCATGTAGTAAGTACCGCTGTTTTTTCCCCTGCAGTTCCATTAGTCTTGGATTTGATAGCTTAGACTCAGATATTGTGGAGGAGAGATGGAGTATGATAGAGTGTATCTTGGAGAGGGGGAGGGAGAAAGAAAATATGCAGGATTCTTAGTCCTGATGATTGCATATCTGTGAATTTTATATGTGTATACATAATATATAGTGCTGTGTGTGTGTGTGTGTGTGTGTGTGTGTGTGTGTGTGTGTGTGTGTGTGTGTGTGTGTGTGTGTGCACTTTCTCACTGCATTGGATATAGCAATGATGGAGCTTGTTGATACTGCTTATGCGCTCAGTTGTACTTTTCTCCCCCACAGTTCTGTCACACACTCGCTCGGCTCGGCAGGAGGGTCCTGCAGGGCCGCATTAGGCTCCATAAACTTTATAGCATATTTTTACAACCCGCCTCTCTGTATGCATCCAGCATCACATCCCATCGCATCTGCTTTAACTGTTCACACAGCTGTGACATTCCGTGTATCCCCATGTTTTATGGTTGCCCGCTCCTCCAGTCACTCCCAATTTCTTTATTTGCTCCTTTAGCTCTTTGATTCCCTTCTCCACATCTGTGTATATTTAGAAAGTTATTTGCTTTGGTTGATGGAGTTGACGTCTTCTTCTAGATGTGATCTCTGTGAAATGTTGGGCTAGTGTTTGTCAAGATTTGCATATTGGAACGCACGCGCGCGCGTGTGTGTGTGTGTGTGTGTGTGTGGTGGCTGATGTGATGATGCACTTCCTTTCATAACCTTCCCAGCCTCTCTCCCCTCTTGTGCATTTCCCTACTACAGTATCTGCACCAAATACAGTGTGACTTCACAATGACAGACGATATGTGCTAGATAGTGTTCACACATGGACAGATGCTGTGTGGATAGATAGTGGACAGTGTTCACACAAGCATGGTGCGTACAGCCTACCGATTCAAAACATCTCTTTCACAACTGGAACTACGTGTGGACGAGGAAGAAGAGGGGAAAAGGGAGGTGGCCGTTCACAGGGACCTGTGGTCAACGTGAGGGGAAACCAAAGTTGTTCTAGCCTGTGGGGGCTTGGAGGGAGAGACATTTATGACCCGTTTATAATCCCCCTACTCCTGCAGTAAGCCCACCAGGCCCTGTGGGAGACCCCCGGTGCTCAGGCAACTAGTCCACTCAGCACAACAGAGTGCTAACAAGGTATGGCCTCTCCCTATCAGCCTCACGCGCTCATAGCGCCGTCATACTTGGAGGCACAAGAGTAAAGCCAGATAATCGCCTCATCAACAGCCAGCTTCCCGCCTGATTCCCCAGACAGCTCTCTGCTGTAATGATTGGTGACATGATCAAGGCCAGATCACTTGCTGTGTTATTGTCTGCCTTGCACTTTCCTCTGTTAAGGGTGCCCAGGAGAGACGCGCCACCATTTTGAAATGGCAGCCTTCAAGTTTTATCACTCTTTCTTTGCTCCGTTCTCTGTTGTGGCCCGCCGAACTTTGCAGTGCACTTAAGAAAAGGGATGAGGGCTGTGACTGTGTCATTAGGGGTATTTTACAACAGCGTTGATGGCATTGGAGCTTAGTTTTATCTGCCTTGCTGAGGGTGTATCACTCTCATTGCTATAAACACAGTTGTTGCTAGTTGATGCCTCTGGTCAGATAGAGGCTGCAACGATTGCAGTTCTCTAGAGTTATTGTAGTACCGGTGGCTACCACTTGGTGGCAGTGGATGCCCATTGAATTGGCCATTGGGTGCAGCACATATGGCTCATAAAACAGGGCACATAAAGCCATATTGCTGCTATGGAATTGACCTAATGGGTTTCTCTCAACCCGCGTAGCACACCACTATGTCTGCCACCTAATGCCATTTGTTGGAAGTCTCATCTTTAAAAGGGGGAATAAGTGTGAAACAGCTCAACTGCATTCAAATGGATCTGTCATCTCTGATCAATACTTTCACCCTGCAGTTGTACACGGGGAGCTGAGAGAAGAAGGAGAAAGAACAGATTCATCATTGTTATCTTTGCTGTGTGTTCAGACTTAAAAGTGCGTCTGCCCCTGACACGGCGGTAGACAGCCAACCCCTCGCGGGTCCACTCTGCTTTTCTTCTTAGCGCTTCACTTGCACAATCAGGGCCTGTGAGGGAGCACGCCGCGCGGGCGTTGCCTCGCCTGCTATCGATAAGACCTCTTGTATTGACCACACTTTTATGCGATCGGACCTGAATTATTTATCAGACCGGCGCCACTACGGTGAGCAGACGCAGTCCCGTGCTAACAACACATCGCTCATGCTCGGCGAAAACCACACCTTTTAAATGGCTATCGTTCCTTCATCGCTCGCTCTGTGTATCCCTTTTATGCATTCTGCCCCATAGACTGACACCACGTCACTATCTCACCCTTCTTATTTATTCCACTGCACTTGCTTCTCCCCAGAGATACACACACAAAGCCTCCATGTCCCTCCTGACCCCGTGCCTCCTCTCCACGTGAGCCATATTTGCTTATTGACACGCTCTGCTCCTGACATGACACTGACTCCGGGCCACATGTGGAACGCCGACACCTGTCCTCCTAGGCTGGCGACGGCGTCGGTCTGCCCAGGTTGTTTCTCACCTGAGACGTCGTCGGTGACAGAGAGTGGCGGAAAGGCACGTCCCCGCTCCCCCGCACATGCTGTCCTCGCCATCTCCACTTCCTCCACCTTGTCACTCGGCTCCGGTGCCCTCGCTTACATGCCGCATCAATTCTTAATGCACCGCCATATGGTCCTCTTGTTTTTCCTTCAGGTGTCTGTGCCAAATAAATACGAGATATGAAATAAAAATGATCATCTCGTCTTGCTGATGTTTTGACATCGGCTCTGTAGGGTTCTGGATCCATCATTTGTCGTTGTGCAAACCGTATCAAGCACTTCTTGAGAATTGTATTTGTCATTTGGTGTACAAACCATATCAAGCAATTCTTGAGAATGGAGCCAATTACTGGATATTGCCCTAAGGCTGATTTGATGGCGGATGTATAGTGTTCCCAATGATGATGTCCTTGATGTTGAATATAGGACCCAGCGGGTGAGCTGACATCCAATCATGTTGAGAAATGGCTGACCTGTATCTGTACGTCCTGCGTGGTGTCGTGTCCAGATGTTTTATTTTTTTTATTTTTCCAGGCTGATTGGGTGAATGCCATCTTCACACCTGAGAAGCTGGCCCTGGATCAAACGTAGTCTGACACAGGATGTGATAAAAACACAGGACCTTACAATGCAGCCTCGTGATGTGTGTAATTACACAGTCATTTAATAAGACAAGCAGCAAATTCACTGTCATGTGTTGAGGTGTTTTTCTTCCTTCCCGTCAACATTTCCCATGTTAGCTTTCAGTTGGCTGTCTCTGCTGCCGACGGGCGGTGTTTGCTAGATTGTTTGTGTGTCACCTCTCACGTCTCAGTCTGAGGAGGAGGAATTTGCTACCACAAAAGAATGAAATTGAGAGAGGGGGGAAAAAGTTCCTTTCCGAGCCTTGCAAGTAGAACAAAAGAACAGAAGGAAAAATCTTGATCTTATTATGCCGGCAACATCTTCGGAGCTTCTGATATAAATGAACTAAGGGTTCTAAAATTGTCATTTGAATTATGCCTTTCATCTCCCCATGGTTTTTAGTGAAGCAGTTCAGCCCAAGTCTCCAGTGAATGTTTTTTCCTCCCCTGTTTGCATTTCTGAACAAGCGCCATAACTGTAATGAATTCTATTATTTTAAAACCAATTACTGTTAGTTGGGAGCTTTTTCCGCGCCGTTGTCGTGCTCCCTGTGGAATAGTGCTGCTGCAGTGTCGACTGCACTCAAACCTGATATGGTGTTTCTTCCTATTCCCCTAACCGCCCATACTAATGTAGTCTTTTGGTGTTAGTATACCTCCCCCATACACAATAATATCTTTCAGGAGGACCAGATATATAGGAATCTGAGAAATGAATGAATTTATGGTATTTTAACTAACATAACATACCTTTTGAAATCAATTACTGTAAATACGCCAAAAGTCAATACACTGTAGGAAATAGAATAAGCCTGAAATAAAATACAGGAAATACATTCGTTGTTGTTGTCTCCTGATCATGAGCCTAACAATGGAAATCAATGCAGGGTAAAAATAGTCACGCATTTGTTTTTATGTTATTTTGATTAATTCTTTTAATGTAGTACTAGTTCATCAGGGGTTTGTCTTAATTAAGATTCTACTTTTGTAAATTGAATGTCAAGTTTTCATTTGAATAAAACATTGGCACAGATGATTGGTTTTCTGCTCCAATTTAGGAGTCCACATGCTGTATTTGTCTCAAAATCTTAGAAATCCTTTCCAGTAGATGGGGCAGTTTTCCATCAAACACTGAACGCAAAGCCAATTGTTGATTTTGCACTGAATTTGACAGTATACTAAATACTAAATGCAAAACATGACATGGGACATTTTTTGTCTTCTTTCTCCATGGGTTTAGATTCTCTGTGGGTGCGTTCGGATGTTATCTGAAATAAAACTAATTAAAAATGTACATAAAAGAAAGGGAATCTGTTGTGCACAGGACGAGACAACATGGGAGAGAGGGACTGTGATTGGATGTTTTTTTTATCCTTTCCCTTTTCCCCCCATTAGATGTAATTAATGCTTCATTGGTCTCACAATTGGGTGTCTTTTAAGCTCACATCAGACCACACAATGCTTTTTGTTCATGGTAATTATATTTATTCATGATTACCAAAGACTTGTAGAGACACTTTTACAGACACTATTACAAAGTTTCTCTTTGACGCTCCTCTCTCCATTCTTTCTTTTTCTCAGCATAGTACTAATTGGATCTCTCCTGCCTGCTTTGCCAGTGTTGGAGGTGGGCTTTATTGTTCCCTTTTTCTTTTCTTTTTTTTTATAGTTTTAGTCCTCCAATAGAACCGCTTTTATTCTGTGCTTTGACTCAACAGTGTGGAACTTCAACAGCATGAGAAGTTGTGAACTCCACAGTGCTGCACTGTTTCCCTCATTTTCCTATGCAGTAAGCACACATGCATCAGCACACAGAGTGGAGAGCAGAGGAAGCGAGAGGGAGTGAGACACGTTCGCTCATTAAAAGCCAGAGTGCCATTCTGCCCTAAAGATTGATTCATAGTTTATTTAATAAGCTGAAAGGTTACCTCAAAACTGATTTTCTCCATAATTGACCAATTTTAGTCACGCTCGATAAGCATTCGTGTCAAGCCGAGGCGTTGAGGTATTGCTGTCTCTATTCTCTCTCTCTCTCTCTCTCTCTCTCTCTTTTTCATTCTCTCCCTCGCTCGCTCTCTCTCAAGCATGACTACCGATAATATGACACTGCCGTGATTAGTTGTTAGAGGAGATATGAAATATTCAACATGTTGTATTTTGGAAGTTTACGGGGCGGGGTCCAAAACCTGGAGCACGGCGGCTGCTGCATTAGTTAGCATCTCCGAACGTGCTTCTAATTAGCTCACTTTGCCCAGCAGCTGTCTGCTATTAGGACCCTTTGTTCCAGATGTTGTCTCATTAGAAAGGCATTGATCATCTTAATGACTCCAGGAGAGATGATTGGTCCACATTAGTATGACCCACTTGCTCCCTCTTCCCCCCGAGGTCAAACCACAGTGGTTTCACCTATCCTTATGTTCGGGCGACAAGTTTGGCGGACATGTTCTCCAGTCATGATTACTTGTGTGTGGAACGCCAGCAAATGTGATGGAGGGGATATGAATCAGAGGAGAGTGCTGCTTGCTAGCTGCTAACGGGGCTAATTTGTGGATGAACTTGCACATTAGGCCCATTCTCAGTGTTTTGTGTCATTAGGCTAATGCTTAGTGTACATAGTTCTGTCTCTTTGAATTGTGGCGCTAGTGTCATTGCACAAATGGGTTTGCTTTATGAAGAGATGGATTGAGGTTTGAATTAGACGTTTCTCTTTGCTCCACATTACATTCAACTTTGAAGGCTATCAGTTTGTCTGTCAGTTTCATTGTCATGGAAACGTAAGGCTTTTGAAGGCTGTGTGGAGCGAGAATATTTATAGTAGTATAGTGTATGTGTTTTTATCGAAAGCATAATAGAAATACAATTCAGTATTCACAGCCACTGGTAATATTGAGCGGGCTCATTCATAATATTCTACATTCAAGGCTGTTGATGTGCATCTGTGCAATGTATGCACAAGTGTGTCTGCTTGTGTTCATGTACATGTTGAATGGTTAGCATTGTGGGTTTCACAGTGTGTCTGTCGTTACGTGTGTGGTGGAGAGGGAAGCAGAGGAGGCGTTGGAGTGGTGGTCTTGGTCTGAGTAGCTTTGTGGCCAGACGAGGCAGGCTCTGCCAGGGCATCGCTGACAGCTGAGAAGCTGGCAGCTCCCTCCCCTGCTACAGCGAGCACAGAGCACAGAGTGTCTCATCCCTCTCTCTGTTTCCCCTCTCTCTGCCTGGGCTGCAACTGGACATCTCTGAATTCTGTGAAACCAGCGAGGCATTCTACATTCACTCTGAGAGAGAGAGAGAGGGAGGGGGGAGGTAAAGGGGAAGACAGAGGGAAAGAGATGGATGGAGGGAGAGATGGTATATTAAGAGCAGTCTGCGGGAGAGAAAGAGAGAGAGAGAAAGGCGTATTGGGGGGAAAGTGAGAGAAAGAGAGTCCAACATGGGGAGCAGTGGACTGTCTCATTGCACTCTCCAGCCTGTCCCTCCCTCTCTCTCAGCAGTCAGCAGTGTAACTAATCCTGACTGGGCCAATTCCTCTGCACTCCGGTGCCAAGCTACCTTCTGCACCACAATGTGCCTCTGTGGTCAGGTCCTTCTTTATACGGCTCCTCGTGTGGCAGCATGACGTCTAGTTTTCCTCTCTGCGTGACTCGCACCTCGTGCGTGAACTCGGCACCAGCGTTTCACACTCAACACAAATGTGTCGTAAAACAACCGTTCTTAATTGCATCCATCTCAGCGGCTCTGTCTTCATTTTCTACACTCCACGGCCTCATGAAAACAGAGAGGCATCAGTTTAATTATAATGTACTCGCCTCGTATCATATTCTCATCACATTGTTATTAACATCAGGCTATCTTAAGCTCAAATGGGGAAGCTGCCAATCACGTGTCGCTGTTCTCCTTGATGGACAAGCATTTTCTCTGTTGAGAGAGAGAGAGAGAACTTGTGAAAACGGTAAGGGGGGAAGAAAGCTACATGCTTCTGCCATCCACTGCCACACGAGAAGAGGAATGCACATATGCAATTGAATGTCAAATCTTTCTCTGCATGCCAGGCAGGCAGCTAGGTGTGCTTTTCATCCTACAACTAGGTCCTCGCTGGCCCACGTTCCTCCAGAATGATGGTGGTGGGTGGCTGCAGTAATGGCTTAATCTATACAAAGAGCATCAAAGCAGCACTAGTGGTGGTATGGATGGATTCTACTCAGTCAGCTGTATGAAACATGGCAATGGCAAATTAGCCCATTGTGCTTTCCTCTTCACTTCAAATTGAGCTATTTATGCACTGGATGCATCAATTCAGTTGATTCTTTTGTGGGGGTGAGTGGATTGAGGGGGTTGGGGGGGGTTGAGGGGGTGGGGGATTGAAGGGGGGGGGGGGTGGGTTGGGGGTGGGGGGGATTGAGGGGTGTGGGTTAGGGGTGGGGGGGATTGTGACACTGGAATGAGGCCACATAATGAGGCAGATTTGGCACTCTTGTCTATATGACTCTGGCTGCGTAGGGCACGCTTTACATAACCCAAAGACCATTTGGAAGGACGTCATCTATGGGGAATATGAAGGCAGCATAATGATGTGTGGGGGCCTTGTTATTTGCCTTTGTTCACAAAACACTTGCTACTTTATAGCATTTGACGCTTGGAGGGCTTGATCACTCGTATTATGGCTTTGCTAAATGAGAGTGGATAAATTACCCTCTGATTAAAGATGATGCCCTTACTTTAGGTGTGAGAGCCATTTGCTATGCATGGTTAGCACCAGTCGTTTCCAGCGTACTAGCTTAATCACTCTGATTCCTCTGGTATTCTCGCCCCGCACCTCCATCACTCTCTGACTTGCATGTGACAGTTGAACGTGGCGTTTTTGAGTTAGCCGAGTGCCGGCAAGCAGCAGCAGCGGCGGCGGCGGCGGGGAGAAGGACTTCCAAGATACCAAGCCTGTTGTTGTCTGACTCAACAATGAAATAACAATCAGGACGCAAAACAACACAGCACACGCATTCTAATTCAGACCGACTGTTATCTATTCACGTGTATATACATTCCTCTCTCGTTCTCTACCTCTGTCACTCTCACAACACACACACATGCACACACACACACACACACACACACACACACACACACACACACACAGTATGTGTGTTAAAGTATACATCTCACTCCGCCTCCAGTCTGAGACGACCTCTCTTTGAGCTGGACTTGTGTTTTTGATGAGAGCTTGCTGGTGCCCCTCCTCTCCTTCTTGTTGTACAGATGTTCACCAGTCTGTTGGCGAGCAACAGGCTTGACCCGAGATTTACGAAGATGTCAGTCACCTCTAGGTATGCAAATGCACGTCAGAGCTGTCACACAAAACAATGCATCTACGAAAAGGAAGCTTTTATTTGAAGAATGGAAAAAGTGTCTTACGTGACTGTGGTTGTAGGTTTAGCTTTCAACTCAAATGCAGCTTGCTGTAAACTTTTCTGTTATGTCCCCAATGATTGTGATGGGGGTTTGTAAGATAAACACTCTGCGAAATCTTCCAAACTCATTTAGAGACCAGTCCACTGTTGCTGACTGGCAAATGTAGCAAAAAGCTCTTAATTGTTTCCGTTTTACATCATATAAACATTTTCTTGATATTAGCCAAATAGGCATTTCCCCTGCCCAATTAGCCTTTTTCTAAAACTGTTGACAAAAATAGGGGATTGATTTTATTTACTCAAGCAAAAAAAATAAAATGCAAATGTGTTAAATCCTCCTTAAAAGTCCAAAAAGCTCCACAAAGTATACTTCTGTCGACTTATTTCGACTCAGCCACTTAATTACTGGTGGTGTCTCTATCTTATGCAGCTCTTCACTGGAAACATAAAGTGGAGTTTTTGGGTTATGGAAAAACAAGGATGTGGTAAATAACAAACAGATGGTCCAGGTCTGTTGACAGCAGCTTTATGCACGGCAACAGGGGAAGAGAATCGCACTGAATTTCTGCTGACCCTCCTGCTTTGGGAAAAAACTGCTGATCCCCCCCCCCCCCTCCACCCCCCAGTTTGTTTTCATGCATCTTCAAACCTCAGTCACACTGATTGATACACTGTGGAATAGCCTCAAGCTTCATTTTCACATGAAAAACCAGACAAGTTCCCAAAAGCACAGAAGACTCGGAGGCCATTATGGCGCAGAGGCTGCACAGGCCGTGCGAGATGATAATCATATTTACCCCCCCATGCCCCAACTCTCTGTGTTCCATTAATGAATGAGAAAATAAAATATCAAAGCAAAAATAAATGAAATGAATTTACGTGGCGGCTGTCATTTATTGATTATATCTGGGTCCAGTAGTGTGAGATGTGATATAACTCTGATATGGCTGCATAAACAGTCTGCTGTTGTGTTTTGTGGAATGTGGAAACATATTACATTTTGCTTAGCTAAGGACATTTGAGTGCAAAGATGAAAACCTGAGAGCAAAAGTGGTTCTCCAAGGGTCTTCTCCTGGCCTCACAGTTAACGGTGTTGTTCACGATGGCGCATCTCTGAGCTCATTAATTACCAAAGATAATGAACACTCTGATGGCTTCTCTGGAGGCGCCATCGTTTTCGAGTCAGGCGGTTGAGACAACTCATACACATTCATATTCTATTTGGTGTCTTCAATTCCTGAAAAACCACAGCGGATAAATAACCACTTTCCGCCGCTCGTTCCATCTGTAACAATCACAGTTTCACGTGCCTGTACGGTTTCTTCTCTCTGGGGATGACAGAGCAAATTAAAATGGTTCCCTAGCCCTACGCTGTACAGGTGTGGCGTGCCTGTTCCCTCTGCCAGGCTTAAGTCCTACCACCTGTGTCTGGATTAGTCCCATGGCTGGAGGAGGACGAGGGGAGGGTGTGAGGGGGATAATGAGGGCACGGGATGGGCCCAGGGGCAGCCAGCAGGCCCCAGCCAGGTGGATCTGCCTGTGCTGCTAAGCCTCTTACCTCACTCCATCCTCATCCTGGCATCCTCTAACTGCTATAATAATACTACGCGTTGCCTTCTGTGGCAATGCAGGTACACCAACATAGACCTGACAACAGACGTGCCTGTAATGCCACCAGTCGCCACAGGGTAATCATCATCAGAGTATGGCTGGATTAAACCTTGAGCGCTTGAGGATCATGCATACTAAATCGTAGTTCAACTTGAGAAAAGGGCGTTTTACATGTTACCCACAATGCTATGCTACCGTTGGCACTTGTGGTGGAGAGGGCTGTCGACTTTACAACAGAATAATGAGAAATTAACTTATTTGAGTTTGACTTAAGACAGAAGGTGCAACTAATAGAATGAGCATATTCATGTGTGCAGCAGCAGTTTTTCCAGACAACAGAGCGAGCTGCTGGTGTGTGTGTGTGTGTGTGTGTGTGTGTGTGTGTGTGTGTGTGTGTGTGTGTGTGTGTGTGTGTGTGTGTGTGTGTGTGAGCATCTCCTTATTAGTCCATATTGCTGGCCTCTCCTCGCCAAGTGCTGTGGAGCTTTGCTCTTAAAGATAGGGCTCAAGGTGTCGTGGGCCACGCGCGCCACTTTCTCATTAAAATCTGCCTGGCTGTTTTTCTCTTCATTTCTACACACCACCATTTTGTCCTTGTCCCCTTGTTGACAACTGCAATTACAGCCATTGCTCAACACAGTGAATAATGAGAATGAATGGATGTACTGCTTATTCACCAAAAGGATTTGCAATGGCGTGAATAGAGAAACACCAATTACGTTTGGTTAGCCTTGGGGGGGGGGGGGGGGTTGGGGGGGAGGGAGACATTGGCATGAATGGTTTGTTTCTTTTGGTTCTGTCCTTGATGTCATGCTTTGGATTTGGATGAGCTGTATAAGAATGAATTGAGAAATGTCGTACGGCCATGATAAAGATTATGCAGCTGTACTATAGAAGATACTATATGAATATGTTCTCTATGTGTGAATGCAATAGAGTGGGTAGCAGTGTATTTGAGTGGTGCTGGTGCCCTATGGTGACTGTCCTCCTGGGCACACAGGCCTTTGTGCAGGAGTTGATATGAATGAGAGAGTCACTCAGCCTTGGTGAGCACATGCCTACAGCATCATCCAAACGAATGTGTTGAAAGTCATTAAATGACACTCAATTTAATCATTCTTTACATTTATATCATTAGGACCCAAGGCTGCTGTCGTTTGGCATTTGGCCACACGTTGACTGCCAGTGAAATAGCCTGATTGACTTCTTCATTAATACATTTGCAGCTGAATAATAGCACCATGGTCTCATATCGAACAGTCCTCCTCAGCCATAATGGATGCCTCAGATGGTTCAGTATACGCAGCCTGAAACTTCTAGCTAATTAAGTGGCTTAAGTTGTGCAAACATCATGCTTGAACCTTCAGGTTTGGTGAGTTACGGAGGAATTCTTAAAGCAAGCTGTTACAAAGCGCAGAGTTGTGTGCACATCCCTGCACGAGCGACGCCATGGCGCCACAGACGTCACAGGACAGATTGACGCTTCATCTACACAGGCTCGGACATATTTGTTGTCATCCATTGCTATGCTTCCATTCTCAGCTCATGTGAGAAATGCACCCAGGGTTGTTTACTTGCTGTCGACAGCTTACACCCAGCAGTACAATTTTGTTAACGAATATAGATTGACTCGTCAAACAACATGCCAAACCGTGCAGTAGCTGCTACCTATACCTCTCTCTCTCTCACTCGTTCACTTTCTCTCACACACACACACACACACACACACACACACACACACACACACACACACACACACACACACACACCTTGTCCTCTCTGCCTCTCTCTCTATCTTTCTGTCTCTCTCTGTCTTTCCCACTGCCTCTGCTGTAGGGAATGTTGCCTGGCTGGCGATGGTGTTTGGACCATGTATGGTTTTCTTGTATGCATGTGAGAGAGGAAGAAAGAGAATAGCGAAGAGAGCAAGAAACCCGGCAAGGGACAGGGAAGGGAGAAATGGCATTCTAAAAGTGTATCTCTGTGTGTGTGTGTGTGTGTGTGTGTGTGTGTGTGTGTTTTTGTGAGCACAGTGATGCTGCAGGTACACAGAAGATGTCTGTCATTCTCCTGCTCTAGTCCCGCCTCTATAAATAGAAGTCTCTGCGCGCCGCCATTCCTGGGGGGCTTTGTACTCTTTTCCTCTTCATCCTTATCCCCCGCGTCTCTCCTCGACCCCCTGCTGTGTCTCCTGTCAGCCTGTCTTTCCATTCATCACACTCACGAGTCACGGCCACATGACCATGTCCATGTTGCATCATTACTTTAGACTCGCGTCACATGTCCATGTTGCATCATTACTTTAGACTCACGTCACATGTCCATGTT
The DNA here is from genome assembly GCF_964638095.1 of Poromitra crassiceps. Lineage (NCBI taxonomy): Eukaryota > Metazoa > Chordata > Actinopteri > Beryciformes > Melamphaidae > Poromitra > Poromitra crassiceps. The sequence goes on from NC_139634.1 coordinate 27,862,937, forward strand.
GCATCATTACTTTAGACTCGCGTCACATGTCCATGTTGCATCATTACTTTAGACTCGCGTCACATGTCCATGTTGCATCATTACTTTAGACTCACGTCACATGTCCATGTTGCATCATTACTTTAGACTCACGTCACATGACCATGTTGCATCATTACTTTAGACTCACGTCACATGTCCATGTTGCATCATTACTTTAGACTCGCGTCACATGTCCATGTTGCATCATTACTTTAGACTCACGTCACATGTCCATGTTGCATCATTACTTTAGACTCACGTCACATGACCATGTTGCATCATTACTTTAGACTCGCGTCACATGTCCATGTTGCATCATTACTTTAGACTCGCGTCACATGTCCATGTTGCATCATTACTTTAGACTCGCGTCACATGTCCATGTTGCATCATTACTTTAGACTCGCGTCACATGTCCATGTTGCATCATTACTTTAGACTCGCGTCACATGACCATGTTGCATCATTACTTTAGACTCGCGTCACATGACCATGTTGCATCATTACTTTAGACTCGCGTCACATGTCCATGTTGCATCATTACTTTAGACTCGCGTCACATGACCATGTTGCATCATTACTTTAGACTCGCGTCACATGACCATGTTGCATCATTACTTTAGACTCGCGTCACATGTCCATGTTGCATCATTACTTTAGACTCACGTCACATGACCATGTTGCATCATTACTTTAGACTCACGTCACATGACCATGTTGCATCATTACTTTAGACTCGCGTCACATGTCCATGTTGCATCATTACTTTAGACTCGCGTCACATGTCCATGTTGCATCATTACTTTAGACTCGCGTCACATGTCCATGTTGCATCATTACTTTAGACTCGCGTCACATGTCCATGTTGCATCATTACTTTAGACTCGCGTCACATGACCATGTTGCATCATTACTTTAGACTCGCGTCACATGTCCATGTTGCATCATTACTTTAGACTCGCGTCACATGTCCATGTTGCATCATTACTTTAGACTCGCGTCACATGTCCATGTTGCATCATTACTTTAGACTCGCGTCACATGTCCATGTTGCATCATTACTTTAGACTCGCGTCACATGTCCATGTTGCATCATTACTTTAGACTCGCGTCACATGTCCATGTTGCATCATTACTTTAGACTCGCGTCACATGTCCATGTTGCATCATTACTTTAGACTCGCGTCACATGTCCATGTTGCATCATTACTTTAGACTCGCGTCACATGTCCATGTTGCATCATTACTTTAGACTCGCGTCACATGTCCATGTTGCATCATTACTTTAGACTCGCGTCACATGTCCATGTTGCATCATTACTTTAGACTCGCGTCACATGTCCATGTTGCATCATTACTTTAGACTCGCGTCACATGACCATGTTGCATCATTACTTTAGACTCGCGTCACATGACCATGTTGCATCATTACTTTAGACTCGCGTCACATGTCCATGTTGCATCATTACTTTAGACTCGCGTCACATGTCCATGTTGCATCATTACTTTAGACTCACGTCACATGACCATGTTGCATCATTACTTTAGACTCGCGTCACATGTCCATGTTGCATCATTACTTTAGACTCACGTCACATGTCCATGTTGCATCATTACTTTAGACTCGCGTCACATGTCCATGTTGCATCATTACTTTAGACTCGCGTCACATGTCCATGTTGCATCATTACTTTAGACTCGCGTCACATGACCATGTTGCATCATTACTTTAGACTCGCGTCACATGACCATGTTGCATCATTACTTTAGACTCGCGTCACATGTCCATGTTGCATCATTACTTTAGACTCGCGTCACATGTCCATGTTGCATCATTACTTTAGACTCACGTCACATGTCCATGTTGCATCATTACTTTAGACTCGCGTCACATGTCCATGTTGCATCATTACTTTAGACTCACGTCACATGACCATGTTGCATCATTACTTTAGACTCACGTCACATGTCCATGTTGCATCATTACTTTAGACTCGCGTCACATGTCCATGTTGCATCATTACTTTAGACTCACGTCACATGACCATGTTGCATCATTACTTTAGACTCATTCACTTTGACACGGCGCATCCTCATGTACACTACACACAAGCCGCCATTGCTCTATGTTGTTTCTTCATCCTGGAATACTTTACCCCTCAAGCATTTGTTTTTCAGAACCCCCTCTCTCATTTGACATCTTCATCATTGTTTACCGTCATGACTTCTTATGATATTGAATTCATGCACTTAATCAGATTAAGAGTCACATCGGAGTAACCTAGCCACCCAGCATGAACATTTGAGAAAGGCAGGAAGTGTTGGTTCCACTGTCCTCCAGCAGGCTCCCTTGCTTGTTTATAGGTTGTATGGGTGTGAGTGAGGAGCAGAGACTGGCAGCTTTTGATTTGTAGCTGTCAGTCAGTCAGACAGCATCAGGTATTGAGTTTCCACACCAGCCGTCTCTGCAGAGACTGACAGATTGAGGCTAGATGATGGTTTAACACTTTGAATTAAGTCAAAATTAACCAAATCACATGGAGAAACCCACGTCACTGCTGTGAGTGCTGTCACCCTCCACCTGCTTAGTTTGGAAGCTTGATTAGCCTATGTTTTTCCTATATAGTGTACAGTTATGTGGATTTTCACGATATAGTCAGTCACCCCAATTTTTTTCACTAGTTAGTATTGTTTATACAGATGTGTTGCAGTTATACAAGGATTAAGCACACATTTTGTGTGCAAATGTTAGAAATATATGAAGAAGGTTATCAGTTTTGTCTGTCCTGGTGGCTCACCTGGTACCACACCTACCACGAAGGCTTGGTCCAGGTTCGAATCCGACCCGCGGTCTTTTGCTGCATGTCATCCCCTCTCTCTCTCCCCACCTTTCCTGTCTGCCTACTGTCCTATCTAAAATAATAAAATAAAGGTGAAATGCCCCAAAAAATAATCTGGAAAAAAGAAGGTTATCAGTTTTGCTACAAAAGGTTAAACATGCTAATCTGACCTCCTCTTGCGTCACACTGAGTGATTGCATTGTTATATAACTGAGTTCATTTCACGGCATTATTTTTTAAATCATGATTTGAATCCAATATTTGGAGAGAAGAGGCCCCAGGAGAAGAGGCAACAGTATGTTTAGATTATATTAAGTGTCTCATTTGACCAGGGAGACTCCCATACAAAGCAACCGAGGGGAATGCAAATGGCTGAAATCTCTGTGGGTCTGCATGAAAATATCATTCATCCCTCCTCTTCTTATGAAGTGATCTATTTTGCTCGCAGTTTTCTTGGCTCATAACTTGATTTAAAGCCCAAATCTAAATAAAGCCATTTGTCAAGCGTTTGGCTTCCACATAATTACCATCAAGTGGGACGTGACGGCAGGAGGCTCCAAGGGCTGATGGGAGCTCATCAGGGAGGCCAGCCATTTACTCCAATTGACATAAAGACAGCCTGCTCTCTCTCAGGTCCTCCTTCCCTCACCCCAAGATGCTGACTGTGGGCTACTGCCAATTAACCAAGGCTTCGGGCTCTGGGGCTGAAGCCAACGTGGAAGTGCCAAAAACTGTAGTTCCTCGAATGGCCACTTGAGGCTGGTTCCAAAAGGAAGTCATTCCCCATTCACCCCCATGTTAAAATGCCCCGACTTTTCAGCAGAAATAAACATGTTTACAGCCTGGTACAAAAACAAGTGCGAATTCGCAATAGCTGCGACCACATTATGCAAATTTCCAAAATGCAGGACGGCAGGGGCAGCCTACACTACTCTGCCTCTGCCACCAGGGGCAGCCTACACTACTCTGCCTCTGCCACCAGGGGCAGCCTACTGTACACTACTCTGCCTCTGCCACGCTGCATTTCAAAATGTGTTCAGCGTTGAACACTGAAGAAGGCCTTTTGGCTGAAACGTTCTTTGCTGCTGTGGCCAGATGAGACATTAAACTTGTGAAAGGACATTGAGTGTGCTGGGGAGTGGCTCACCTGGTAGCATTAAGGCTTACACCTTCACACAGCCAACCCGGGTTCAAATCTGACCCCTGGCCCTTTGCTGCATGTCCTCCACTCTCTCTCCCTGCTTTCCTGTCATCACACTATCCTATCCAATAAAGGTGAAAATGCCCCCCCCCCCCCCCCCAAAAACAAACAAACAAACAAAACAACAAAAGAAAACGATGGCGACTGTCACAATGTGAAACTTGAGGCTTCAAATTGGGGGTCCAGATACCAATGTTTGATGCTACGGTGGCTACGTCCATATTTTTATACAGTAACACAACTAGTGCAGTGTCTGTTCACCCACTGCTGCACAGAGTGCTGTTGGCCCGGCCTGCCACTGCACAGAGCGCTGTTTGCTTGTTTATTCCAAGTTTATTAATGTGTCTCGAGATATGCCAAGGACACACACTCTCACATGCACACATGAAGGAGGAGAGCACAGAAGGTAATTACTGTGAATGCGGAAAAAGACGATGGAGATGCCGTCAATAGGGACAAACTCTCTCCCCAACCCTTTTGCCAACACAGTCTTTAATGAAGACCTTTGCTATTGGCTTAGATGGATGAGGGCGGCTCTGCGAGAAGAAGCAGGTGTGTTTGTTTAGGTCCAGCTCACGCTGGATATATTGGAATGGGAGCGGGCCTGTCGGGGAGGACGGCGCGTTAACACCGGGGTGATTAAGGAACACACTTGATGGAAAAGGAAGTGCTATTGACAAGGCTTTGTCTTCCCCTGGTCATTGATGCCTCTGGCTAGTCTCCTCCAGGCTAAGCTACCCCACTGGATTCACAAAACTTAACACGGATTGATTGTTCTGCAGCAATTTTCTATGCACGCTCAGGCCAGCACATCGATTTAGCAGACCAACTTTCAGCAGAGGTGCTCTTATGTTTCTATCACTGATAATCATGGCTGCTGCTGTTTGATCTGCAGCCCAGGTGATTAACACCACAGCCAGGCCCGGTTCTACGGGGGTGCAAAAGCATGCATTGCACCCTTATTTTAATTGTCTGCATGCTCAGTTGAAAAGTAAAAAAAAAAAAAAAAAAAATTTTTTTTTTTTTTTTTTTTTTTTTTTAAATAAATGCTACAGCTGCACACTTACTGTTTAAACTTGAATTATCGTTGTTGTTTTTCTTTGTTCTTTGATGTGATTTTATGGCTTTTTGGCACCTATATGTAACCTTTTAAGGTTGAGATAATTGTATTATCATTATATGGTCCAAATATTTCAGTAAAGCACTTGAAATACTTGAAATATTCTTGCTTGGGTGGTATCATTCTACTTGAAATGATGGTCAAATGCATTATTTTTAGTAAAATAACATGTCAAATTTTTCGGGCGGCCGGCCGGCCTTCGGCCGGGCATCTGCACCCCTTCCTATCTTGGATGCACCCTTAGTCATCTGGTTCTGGAACCGGCCCTGACCACAGCACACGCAGTCATTCATGTCCTGATCACAAGCTGCCACATGCTTTATATATTATGTTCCCTTCCTTATACAATGATGCCATATCTGCCTCCACCCATTTCACATTCACCATTTATAATTTGCTGCACAGGTTGACATGTATGTAAGCACAACACCTACACCCTCCCACCCCCCCACCCCCCACACACACACACACACACACACACACAAACACAAACGCAACACACCACTCCATCTCCCGTCCCTTCTGTTGTTTTCTGTTTAGCATACACCCACTCTCACAAGCACAACAGTTAACACGTTCATGCATGTTCTCATCATGTACTTTATCAAACACGCACGCGCACGCACACAATCACACACACACACACACACACACACACACACACACACACACACGCGCACGCACACAATCACACACACACACACACACACACACACACACACACACACACACACGCGCACGCACACGCGCACGCACACAATCACACACACACACACACACGCACACGCACACAATCACACACACACACACACACACACACACACACACACGCACGCACGCACCAATTTCCACCTTCACATTCACCCAGGAAGGCTCCTGCATGAAATACAGAGCCAACGTTCCTGACTTGAAAGCGTCTCCACTGCCTCAGATGTGACATCAACTCGTTCCCTCTGTCTCCCGCTCCCCCTCCTTCCCCGACTCCCTTCCTCTTTCATCAGCTGAGCCCATCTTCTGACACTTCAGAAGGTGTTCCTCACACACCTGTCACCTCTCCCCTCCTCCACCAGCGCTTTCTTATCCAGAGCATGCGTCTCTGTCTGAAACTCATGTACTTTGTAGAGTCAACGCTCTGGCGTTTGCGTCACCTTGAAGTGGGTAAGTGGTGCTGAGCGGAGAGGCCGATCTTTAGTGTTTAAAGGGAGCTGTGTGTTAGTGTGGCGTCGCGAGCAGGCAGGCATCACACTAAAGAAGCTGCCTTGCCTTTACATCTTCATACATACCTCCACTCCCTTACAACTTTCAACTGTGAGAGAGACTGAAGAAGGTGGAAGGTTAGGGAGTTCCTCTGTTTCTCTCTCTATCTCTCTCTATTACATTTTACTCTGCTCTGCGAGGAGTTCTGCCTGAGTGTATTCCTTTTATGGCCTTTCATGGCCACCTTAAACATTTTATGTATAAAATCACACACACAAAATTAGACATGAATAATATGACTGGAATATCCTTGTGCAGATTTAGCATGAATAGCAGATAATATATAGATCACATTAAGAAAATGTTATCCTCAGTGGTAGGTAGGTATGTATGTCATGTTCGCTGTATACACTGTGTGTGTGTGTGTGTGTGTGTGTGTGTGTGTGTGTGTGTGTGTGCTGTGTGTGTATATATATATATATATATATATATATATATATATATATATATATAAATAATGTATATTTTTGTGCTTAAAGCATAATGTATTCCCCACTGAGACAGTATCGCTATGTAAACACATTGGAATGTGGGCTGAGCAGCACCAGCGCTCCAACTGTGTCGACTCCCACATGCCTGCTTAGGAGCTGCTTGGCTGGGGCTCAGAGGGAGCGTGTTCCCTACCAATGGCTGGAGGTGGTTTTTGGCACTGAAAAATGCATTCAGTTTGCTGATACTGTATGTTGCTCCTTTGTGTGGTGCATGTGATGTGTGTGTGTACACGGGTTTGTTGGCTTGTTTACATGTGTATCATATGCAGTCATACTGCGCAAGTGGTGGAGCATGTTGCTCTGCGTCCTTTTGTGTCTCTGTGTAAACGGGTGTTGTAAATGACACTTAAAGAGTCTGGGCCTGGTTCTTCTGAGCAGCCTGTCTCTTATGGCCAGGTAGAGATTCTCTGGGTCTCTTTTCTAAAATGCTTGTTATGCCTCCGCCGGCGATAGCCAGGCTGGAGGCATTATGGATCCGGGTTGTGCGTCCGTACGTACGTACCTCCGTCCGATGTTTGTTAACGCGATATCTGAGGAACGCCTTGACGGAATTTAATCAAACTTGCCTCAAACATTAACTTGGCCTCAAGGATGAACTGATTACATTTTGGTGGTCAAACTTCAAGGTCACTGTGACCTCACGAACGCCATTCCCAAGTTGGTTAACGCAATATCTCAAGAACGGCTTGATAGAATTTCTTGTGATTTGGCTCAAACATCGACTTGGACGCAAGGATGAACTGATTCCATTTTGGTTATCAAAGGTCAAGGTCACTGTGACCTCTTGAATGCCATTTTCAAGCTTGTTAACGCGATATCTCAGGAATGTCTTGATGGAATTTCTTTGAATTTGCCTCAAGCGTCCACTTGGACTCAAGGATGAACTGATTACATTTTGGTGGTCAAAGTTCAAGGTCACTGTGACCTCACACACCCAATTTCCAAGCTCTGTAACGCAACATCACAGGAGCGCCTTGACGGAATTTCTTCCAATTTGAATCAAATGGCGATTTGGACTCAAGAATGAACTAATGGCGGAGGCATAAGTCCGCGTTGCGGTCGTTCTAGTTCCTTGATGATGTTTGGCTTTGAGTCGAGATAGTTGTGTCCTCCGCTGTGCGCTGCAGCACTTATTAGTCACTGGCTACACGTTAGGTTCAGTGGCTCTTTGGCTTCTGTTGACCATTTTCTGCTGTCTCTCTCCTCCTGTAATACTTTACATTTACACACACACACACACACATACACACACACACACACACACACACACACACACACACACACACACACACACACACACACACACAGAGAGGGTTTATCTACCAGCATTCACTTTCTCGGTGGGAGAGGGAAATGGCCATGGCCTTGTAAGTCAGCCGGCAGTGGAAAGGCACACCCTGCATGTTCTTTGCGTCAGATGTTTAGCATTACTGTACATTCTTAGTCATCTCTCTCATCATAAAATATGGCATAAGGAGAACTTGCTGAGCCAAAGGTAGCATTGATTTGCTCTTGACACACAAGCCTCTCAGAAGCCCCCAGAAATGGCACACAATCTTTTTTTCTATCCGGATAGAACACATCTCCATCAATACAATTCTTCCAGCTGAGGAAATTTGGCTTATTGACTTTTGTAGTGTTAGTGATAATGATAGTGATCCAACTAACTAATTTAGAAAGTAGATCTCATTAGAGACGAGTAGCCATGGTATCATGTCAGGTTTGTTTTCTATAGCTACCTAACTCATGTTCCTTGTTGTTCCTACGAATTGGATTGGTTTTTGTTATGACGACAGCCCACAGCGCCACTGCTCTTTTCTAACTGACTATTGTGTTTACATTTCTCTAAACCTCCGCCATTTCAGTCTGAGGCACCTATAAGTGAAATTACATTCTTACCCCGCATAACTCATTTGTTTGTGTGTTCTCTTATGTTTTGGTGAACTTATAGGATATGCATAATATATATGAGGATATAAAACATTAACATGTGCTTGGGCCTTATGTTAAGAAGCCTTTATTACACACAATAGGCCACATTATCAGTTCATTTGTAATAACGGATCATTGCAGGAGCAGGTTACGCTAACGACCGTAATGCTTCTGAAGCATTCTCCTCTGCGCTTCATGATCTAGCCCCTCACCTAAAGAGACATCAGTGGCTCTAGTGTTCTTTTCAGCTCTGCCTCCTTCACAGCCAGTCTGGATGTAGCAGAGGCAGGGTTTCATTTCCTTGCTATTATCCTCTCCCCATGTAAGAGCATGGCTCCTGTCCAGGCTTAATCCCCAGCATGGGGAGGGAAGGGCACACATTTTAGATGTATTAGTTGTTTTGCACAAAGCTAAGGAAAGGCCTAGGAATGCATGCCACACTGAGATCAGTATGTGCACAATGCACACAGAGCAAATAGGATTCCAGCTGGTCGAGTCAGGGAACCAGGATAGAGAGAGGGGAGGGGAGGGGGGGGGGGGGGAGTAATGCTGGGACTTTAGAAATACTCTAGGAAGCTTGACTTCATTATCAAGTGAATGTATTATTCCCTGGAGTAATGCAGTAATGCTCACATTAGATGAGGCTTTTTGTAATCTGCTGGTCAGACATGTTGCTGCTGGTCATTTGGGCATTGAAGGAAATAGACACGGAGGAGAAAGCAAAGCAGATTTTTTTACTGGCCCTCTGAATGTAGTTATTTCTTGGAAGAGGGGGGAGTGAAGTTGAGCATTTCTCTGTTTCTTTTGATTACTGCCTGTTGCGTTTTTGTTTTGTTCACTGAACAATGGCGCGTTGCCATCTTTCTCCGGGTTCAATAAACACTTCCTAAAAGGAGATTATTCTTAGGCACCAGGCCAGGCCAGGCCAGGGCACAGGATGCAGGCTTTTATTAGAAAACATGAATCTTGTCACTGGGCTGCCTAAGGAATATTGATGGTGTGCAGTTGCAGGTCGGATGGCATTTGCAGATAAAGTGGAGCTTAATATTCAAAATTATCATAGTGATATCTATGACATTCCTCAACCAGCGCCCAGCGCTTATCGATTGCGTGCTGGTTTCAGAAAACGAAATAATTAATTAAAACGACAGATCGATTTTTAAGATAACATATTTTGCGCTGCTCCTCTGATGCCACATCATCTTGGGTATGATGGATGTTAAGAGTATAGTGGCAAGAATGATCAAGGCCTCATGGGGAGCTTGGGACAAAACTTTTCATTTTTTTTTTTTTGCTTTTTGAAGTTGGCTGGAGCGATTTGTTAGCTGTCACTTGGCAACATTCTACTGTACGTTGGAATTAAATTCAAACAGGATACTCGGAGAAATGTGATTCACAGTATTTTGAATAATGCTTCTTACTAGAATCAAGCCACATTGCCTGCTGCCATCTTGATGACGAGCAGACAGGAGCAAGCTCTTTCATCACTCATCCTGAGGGTCACCTCTGCAGTTGCACTCGTGATTGAACTAGACTTCTTCTTGAAACATTTCTTCTTCTTTCTTAATCTCTCCTTGAGTTTGCGCTCGTCTTTTCCATGTGCTATAACTGACACACGGAGCTCCTGCACGTCCTTAATCTCTCTTTGATGAATCCGTTTGTCTTTCCCATGTGTCGTAATAGACGCGTCGAGTTCCTCAACAAAAAAAACACTTTCCTCGCTCCACGTTTGAGTCAGTTAAAATAGACATTTCACTCTGACAAGTTAATGCTTTGTCTCTCTGTTTATGGGGTGTCGGGTGGGCACGTTGAGTAAATTATTGTCACTGCTGTTGTAGCTATTAAATTTCCAAAAGTTCTCACGTTATTAGCATTTGCCTAATTTTGTGCGTAGCCGGCCTGTCTGTAGGGTCTGATAGTGCCCGCTCTTGTTTATAGCACCGCTTTCCTGAATTGGAGCAAATTAAGATCCTCATTATTGTATTTGCTGGATGCAAGGGCTTTAATGGTCTTTCAACAAATTAAATAACCTTGGGGCATGGACAGGATTAATTAGATAATAAGAATCACATCTCTTTTTATCTTTTTCTTTGTAATAGATTATGTCTTGATGGTTCCAGGGATGGAATGGCCTTTTGTTTTAACTGCGGATGCGAGTGGAGAGTCGGTGCACCAGAAAATCTACTAATTATTTACAGAGAACCAAGAGAGCTTAGTTTTTTTTCTGAACCTGTTGGGTAGTGGCCACCTGGTCTCATCCCTAAATTAACTACTGAAACCAAATAGATTTAGCGTCGTATACACTTTATTTCATCCACTGGAGACATTTAAGATCATCTTTCTCATAGATTTGTGGACCTGCTGCTGTTCAGCTTTTAAGTCCGTTAAAAGGATATGAAATCCAGAATTTGAAAGGCGTTTCCACAGTTCACATGAATCACACGCTGATCCTTCGTTCCTTGAAGGATTCATTGTGATTCTTTGATTCAGCCGGCAGTTGGATTAATTTTTTGAGCACCTTTTCAGAGATTTAAGAGAAAAGCCTTGTTTTCAGATTATGGTTTCACTGATGGACTCTATGTTCATGAAACTTGCTACAGCTATACACAAATAATTTAAGTGAACCACAAAACTCACCAAAATCTGAGTTTTGCCTTTGGCTGTGTCGTTGGGGGCATGTCTTTGGTGCCTGCTGCCCAGATGGGGTTATCTTGTGAAAATGGCCTTCATTTGTTGAGTTTGCATGTTCTCCTCGTGCTCACCTGGGGTTTCCTCCATATCAGAATAAGAACCCCCACTAAAAACATGCAAGAACATCACCACCTGACCAGTGACAAGCTTTCTTTGTTAGAAAAATCCAATATAATGGTACTAGTTACGTGGGTACATTGTAAGTTTGCAAATATGCAAAATGCAAATATAAAATACTGAGTATTTATTTGATTTGATGTTAACATTGTTTAATTTGTCCAGAAGCAGACTTATATTTCATTCTTCCTGACAGATGCAGTGTTTATCACTGGATGGCTATTACCAATGAGGTCCCAAGGAATTACGCACCCACCTCATTCATAACAGAGTGAAGGTGTTGGTAAAACAGCTGTTGCCACAGCAAGGGAGGCAGCAACTTTGACTCTGTAGAGCCTGGGCAGCTACAGCACATATGTCGCTTAGCGACCCCCTCAACTCCAGACCTGGACCTGTTCAACTCCACACCTGGACCTGTATACCACAGCAATCATCTCTGCTAGCCACTAGGAAAACCTCTGTTTAGACCTTTTCTACACTCTCAAGAACAACAAGACTATCAACCTGACAAAGGCCAGCTGTTGGTTCCATATACTGTAGAATTACACTGAAAAAGTCAATACAGTACTATATACTGTACACAGTATCTATCTGCCCATAATTGATATCTGTAAATTTATTATTTGGGCATTATTCTAGTGAGAGATATACTGTACATAAACATTTGTATTAAGTGTATTTGAATCAGTGGTTTTACAATATAGAATGCCTCCAGAATGCTTACAGAAATGAATGTTTGGTAGATAATACCTGTCAATTCCAGACCACATATTCACTTCCTGTGGAACAATATGAAACTATTTAAGCCTTTTGCTCTGCACAATAGTTGACCATATCCAATTCACCTTTATAATTAATGATCATATTCAATCTTGATCCACTGCAGTCAGCAATTCGCTGGATGTTTAATGAAGGTTATTACTGCTCTTGTGCATCCATGGCATCTTTTGTGTGTGTCTGACATGTTGTGCACACAATAGGGGAGGCCATAGCAGGGAGACTTACCATGGGAAGTAATTGGTCGGTCAGAGTTTTTCTTAAAGCTACTCTCTCCCAGCAACACATGATTCTGTGTGAAAGCATCATTTTGTGTTGTTATTTACAAGGCCTAATGATTGAGGTTAAGGGAATAGGCGAGGCAGCTGTTCATCAGTGCCTGTGGTGCAACATTTAACCTTTGTGACTCGTCAATTGACAATTAGCATAGCAGATTTCATCCAGCTACATCATCCTAGAATGCCTCGCTGTGAAGGCCTGTTCAATTTGATGGAAAGGCTTGACGAGAGGAGGGGGGATGAAGGGATGAGAGAGAGAGAGAGTTGGGGGAGGAGGAGGGGGATGAAGGGATGAGAGAGAGAGAGAGTTGGGGGAGGAGGAGGAGGGGGGGTGAAGGGATGAGAGAGAGCGCTGGGGGTGGAGGGGGAGGAAGGGATGAGAGAGAGAGAGATAGAGTTGGGGGAGGGGCATGAAGGGATGAGAGAGAGAGAGTTGGGAGAGGAGGGGGATGAAGGGATGAGAGAGAGAGAGAGAGAGTTGGGGGAGGGGGATGAAGGGATGAGAGAGAGAGAGAGTTGGGGAGGGGTGTGAAGGGATGAGAGAGAGAGTTGGGGAGGGGTGTGAAGGGATGAGAGAGAGAGAGAGAGTTGGGGGAGGGGGATGAAGGGATGAGAGAGAGAGAGAGAGAGAGTTGGGGAGGGGTGTGAAGGGATGAGCGAGAGAGAGAGAGAGTTGGGGAGGGTGATGAAGGGATGAGAGGGCGAGTTGGGGGAGGAGGAGTGAGCGTTCAGGGGGGAGTGGTGCACACGATAAGCAGAGGGATTAAAGCACTTTCTATGTGTCCCAATACAATTAACAGCAGCCACAGCCAAATCCTATTAGACAGTGTCAGAGAATTATTTGGGGTGGGTGGGGGGGGTTAGAAGGAATATGAAAAAGTGGCTGACCTGTCTTTATTAGATCCTGTCACAGAGAACTAAGCAGATTTAAAATGGCATGTATCAATCACAAACGGTCCTGGGAGATAAACCCATTACTTGTAAGATATCAAGGCTTGGCAGAAGATGACGGTCCGTCCCTTTGGTGCTGGGATGTTCTGTGTTGTTCCATGAGAGATAACGGAGCACAGTCGAGCAAAGCTGATGAACAGATACAATACTGTTGTGTCTGCTTCAATTACACATTTAGGCTAGTTGCTGCTGCTGAAATGTATCTGGGCTGCTCTCTTTATTCCTGTCTTCTTCTGTAGTTCTTTTTACGATTCTCTTTCTTCCTATGTATTTCTGTTTCCCTTCCTCATTCAACTTAGACATTTTCTCTCTATTTACCCCCCTTTTGTCATTTTCTGCTCACTTGTTCCTCTCTCATCCCACGTCCAGTCGTGTGTCTCTCCCCTGTCTCTCTCTCCCCTGTCTCTCTCTCTCCCCTGTCTCTCTCTCCCCCCCTGTCTCGCTCTCCCCTGTCTCTCTCTCCCCTGTCTCTCTCTCCCCTGTCTCTCTCTCTCCCCTGTCTCTCTCTCCCCCCCTGTCTCGCTCTCCCCTGTCTCTCTCTCCCCTGTCTCTCTCTCCCCTGTCTCTCTCTCCCCCCCTGTCTCTCTCTCCCCTGTCTCTCTCTCCCCTGTCTCTCTCTCCCCTGTCTCTCTCTCCCTTCATTTTCTTCTTCTTGCTTTGTGCGTGCGATGTCACCTCTTGCATCAATATTTATCTGACTTTGGGATTACGAGATGACGCCTGGGGAGCATGACTGGGACATCGCCCTGGCTGGCAAACAATCACTCAATCATGCACAGATCCAGTTTCGCTGGAGGGGATCCGGGTTCCCTTCTACTGGACTGTATGTCCAGAGTGGTCCCTTCTCCTGGACTGTATGTCCAGAGTGGTCCCTTCTACTGGACTGTATGTCCAGAGTGGTCCCTTCTACTGGACTGTATGTCCAGAGTGGTCCCTTCTACTGGACTGTATGTCCAGAGTGGTCCCTTCTACTGGACTGTATGTCCAGAGTGGTCCCTTCTACTGGACTGTATGTCCAGAGTGGTCCCTTCTACTGGACTGTATGTCCAGAGTGGTCCCTTCTACTGGACTGTATGTCCAGAGTGGTCACTTCTACTGGACTGTATGTCCAGAGTGGTCCCTTCTACTGGACTGTATGTCCAGAGTGGTCCCTTCTACTGGACTGTATGTCCAGAGTGGTCCCTTCTACTGGACTGTATGTCCAGAGTGGTCCCTTCTACTGGACTGTATGTCCAGAGTGGTGCCTCATTAGATGCTGGAGCTCTTAGACTCATCAAGGAAGGTCATCTATTCATTAACCCATGGCACTGTCTTTCAAAAACAAACTACATAACCAGGAGCTGGGAAATAAGCCCAGGCACATTAATGAGCTCATGGAGATGCTATCATATGAATGCTGTTCCTGCTTCTTAAAATTCTTGAATCATGTTTTTTCCCCCACTATTATCATTCTCACTATTTCTTAAAAAAAAAAAAAAAAAAAAACTGTCTTGTGTAATAAGCCAATGATGATGCTCTCATGTCACTTACATTTTCATGTATATTTCCATAGAGCAACTTTCACCCAGTCACTTATGGCCTGAACTAACAGGTGACCGGAAAAATAATGTTTCTCTTAATGACATAATATTGATAAAATCCTATAATCAGAAGGCTCTCTAACACTCCTACATGGGGTTAGAGAGTGTTAAGAAGAGGGTGAGCACTACTGCTGTGTTTTGTGTGTAGACCAGGGTGGGAATTACCATGGCTTTCGTTGCCCCTCCCACTGGCCGTGATGCCCTGAAATAAGGCCACCTTGGCAGTGCCCTGTTACCAGCCTGCTACTGTCAGTTGCTTTA
The DNA here is from genome assembly GCF_964638095.1 of Poromitra crassiceps. Lineage (NCBI taxonomy): Eukaryota > Metazoa > Chordata > Actinopteri > Beryciformes > Melamphaidae > Poromitra > Poromitra crassiceps. The sequence continues at coordinate 27,878,454 of NC_139634.1, forward strand.
AAAGCATCAGTGATTTCTGTTTAATGTAGCCTGCTCTATGCAAAGGATGTGTAATTGGCTCATTTTAACACACATTTCAGAAAAATCGCTCTTCATGATGTCAATAGAGCAATGGCCTTTGTGCCCTGGCAATGGCTGGTATGTGGCCTTGTGCCCTAAAAAAATCACCACTTGCCCCTAAAATGCTGCAATTCCCACCCTGCTGTAGACACATTGTCAAAGGCACTCTTTGATTTGAGTATAGATGAAATTTGTGAGTGAAAAATGCAATCATTTTTCACTCACAAATTAAGTGGACTTCATTTCGTCATATATACTGTATATATGCTAGTATAATATTATTCCCTTTGACTGCCTAATGGAGCAAATGCATATCTAAAGCCTCATCAAAGCTAGAGACAGAGTATAGGGCGTTGAAGCACTTTAGCTTCCAGAGCTTTAGGCCATGTCCACACAGAGACGGAAGCTATCTTTTTTTTTTTCATTTCAGAAAAGTTTTCCATAAACATGGAAACGTTTCAAGAAATGTGTGTATCCACATGAAACCACTGAAACCGCTGTAGAATAACAGAGAAAGACAATCTCGTCAATAATGGCATACAACCTCTAGGGGCGCACAGTCTATAATGTGTATCTCACTGTAGCAGCAGCTTAAACCCTTGGCTTTGCGGGGAGGTTTGCCATGTCGATGAATAAAATGATGAAACCTACAGTATACAGGCAAATGCAGAGCTGTTCAGCAGGGCTGATGGTCTCCCTGTAGCCTACAATATAGAACGTTAACTATCGGTGACATTCCTGATATCATCCACTTCCATGATCTTTAGACATGTTGCAAACACATCCCAGCGTATTGGCCGCTCCTGCACATCACAGCACAGGCTAAATGATGCAACATAAATATACATTATATAAACTCATGGCATAAATGTGTTTTTATTGGAAAAAGTCGCGTCAAGTAAGCTAAAGTCTTGTTGGAGTGGACACGAGCGGATATCACAGACATCACAGTGCAACCGCGTGTTCCTCAAACCTCTCACTTCCCTATTCACGTTGTATTTACGAGGGCTATATATAGGGCAAGAGAGTATGTTGGTTACACTCAGGGTTTAGATTTCATTTCATTTCATTTTGTCCAATATTAAAATATTCCAGAATTGCATGTTGTATTAAAAATAAATATAATTTCTATCTAACACGTTAAGCCTGATTTTGTTTGTGTTATTGTAAAAATGTAGCCGCCGCTAAGCCTTCTGGGAAATATCCGATGAAGGGAGGGGAGGGGTGGATGGGAAGAGTCAGCTGTGTGGAGCCCTGAGGATGTTGTAGGCTACACGCTGTTCTCCGTGTCCACTTGTTGCTGACGGTGGTAATAGAGGAGCATTATATTTTGCTGCAAGATCCCCACTGCTGTAGCACGAACGTTACTGCCATGATTGTTATTGTTGCTGGTGGAGAGAGGTGGGGCTATGGCGTCATCGTTTCAGGAAAGATGCGTATGGGTTGTAAACACGGAAATGCAAGGGTGGCGTCTTCAGATTTAATCACTCTGGGACCCGTTTTGAAAAATTAGCGTATACGGCCAGAACGTATAGTCCCAGAACGCGGTTCCATCTGGACGAAACGGCTATATGACAAAAAACTTTAGCGGATACACCTAAAGTCGTCTCCGTGTGGACATGGCCTTAGTTTAGCATGATCTAATGACTTGAAGAATGATCGTTAAACCTCATTTTCACCTCTCCAGTTAGAAAAAAACACTTCACATGAGTTGCTAAAGATGGAATGATTTGTGCAGAAGACCGCTAAAGTTGAGGGGGAGAGGGAGTGCGTGCGTGTGTGTGCGTGCGTGTGTGTGTGTGTGTGTGTGTGTGTGTGTGTGTGTGTTGGGTAAGGTAATCATGAGGGGAAAAGTTTAAAAGTTGTGTTGGAGTGGTGAATAAACCTCCTGTGGATGATAATTAGGAGCTGACTAGCACCCTGAGAGCTGCTGCTGATGTGTGTGTGTGTGTGTGTGTGTGTGTGTGTGTGTGTGTGTGTGTGTGTGTGTGTGTGTGTGTGTTGATGGGGTGCTAGCACCCTGAGAGCTGAAGGTGTGTGTGTGTGGAGGGGAGAGTTCTAGCACCCTGAGAGCTGATGGTGTGTGTGTGTGTGTGGGGAGGGGGGTGCTAGATGGTGTGTGTGTGTGTGTGTGTGGGGGGGGGGGGGGGTGCTAGCACCCTGCTGATGTTCCCGTATCTCCAGCAGGGAGAGGAAGCAGCCGTGCAACTCGTGTTAAGGGCCTCTTCACTGTGAGAACTTAGTTATTAATCGCATCACAGTAAAACTCCCCCCCCCTCTCATCTCGCCACTCTTTGATGTGGTTACGGGCGCAGGGAATACAACTCTGCCAATTTGTATGACGGTATTAATAGAGAGATAGGATTTCGGATGGCCACTTACTGTAACGAGAGCTTATAATGGTTGCAGCAGAGGTCAGTGTTGTGACAGAAAGATCCATTCACTTTTATCGTTCCTTCAGTGCTGTCTAGTCAGTGTAGGCCATAGTATCCCTCCATTTCCTTATTTTGCATTAAAACCACGCTAGCCTGTAAAGCCACATTCCTACCCAAGCTATTTGCTTCCTGTTATCGACCAATCTAGATACAAAGAATTTAAAATACGCTCAAAACTTTTGCCTTTCTTACTGTTTCGCCAGGCAAAAGTGAAATCATTACAAAAATTGCATCGTTACACTCGCTTGCCATCTCCAATTAGCGGCATTTACATACCCAATGAGCTTCTAGATAGCCGCACAACTGCTGCTGCTGAGTGAGGTAGCACCGGCGGCTACGCATCGACACGCAACTCATTTGAGCTGGGAGGAGTCCTGCAGGCCACAGTTAATTTCTTCAAATTAAACGGATCATATTAGTACAGATATTTATGGTAATCTGGAGCAGTATGTCTCGGAGGCGTTGCAGTTTTGTTCAACGCTTGTGGCAAAATATGAAATGGCTGGTTGTTTGTTATTAACGGCATTACTTTGCTGTTTGATGGAGGAAGGGGATTGTCTGTTAATGTTTCCTAACTGCACACTGTTTGTCCTACCAACCTCTCTGAGACAGCAAGGACTAACTATATCAAAGAGCTGTGACCTTAGCTCTGCGTTAACGTGTGTGTCAGGATCTGGACAAGTCACCGTGGCGACCTTTTGCCATCTGCTTAATTAGATAATAGAAAGTGAAATAGAAAGTGACAAACATAGGATAAAGGGGATGTCATTTGATAAAGGTTGGAAATCAACCTCAAACCCACAATGCTGCAAGCAGATGATTTGTCCCCTTTTGCTGTCTGACTGAACCAATGGATGCGGAAGATCGTTAATTTCTTTCAAGATCAGATTTTCCTTAAAATATTATCAACGGACTTTGAAGCAAGGACTTTAGTCTGTGTGGTGTATCATACCCACTTGTCTCAGAGGTTCTTGCGGGCGGCTGTAGCTCAGGAGGTAGAGCGGGTCGTCCACTAATCGCTTTGGATAAAAGAGGTCGGTGGTTCGATTCCCGGCTCCTCCAGTCTGCATGGCGAAGTGTCCTTGGGCAAGACACTGAACCCCAAATTGCTCCCGTTGGTGTGCCAGCACCCTGCGTGGTAACCTGCCGCCATCGGTGTGTGAATGGGTGAATGTACCTACTGACTGTAAAGCGCTTTGGATAAAAGCACTATATAAATGCAGGCCATTTACCATTTACCATTCTTGTGATGTGCTTTTTGCAGCACATAAAGTTACACATACTGTAAAGTTGGAACTGTGTCAAATTGCCTTTCTCTAACTGAAAAGTCCTGTTGTTACTATGAAGTCTTTAAAGGCACGCTGCTCTCTCTGCCTGAGCAGGACCTTGGACAGCGCCACATGGCATGTGGCCTAATGGCACGGGCCAGGCCTTTGTGCACAAGGCAGCTGAAGAAGAGAGGTAACAGCAGAGCTCTAATGAGGACCAGCCCCGGCAGCACTGACCTCAAGGTGGCTCCACACAAGGTTATCTAATATGAGAGCATAGTCACACCTACACCCCTGCTCTCTCTCACTGGATCCTTCTCTTCCCTTTCTATAAATAGATTACGCTGCACAGATTACATGGTAATTGCATAGAAAAGATCAGAAAGTATCTGGTCATTTCTGTTAATAACGACTAATTATCATTTCTGCTCAATTGTCATTTCTGGTCAAGTCAAGTCAATTTTATTTATATAGCACATTTCATATATAAAGCAATTCAAAGTGCTTCACAAGACATTACAGACATAAGAGAATAAAAGAAGATAAAAAGACAATAAAAAGCAAAAAAGCAGTAAGATGCTACACGTTTGGTCAATACAGGAAAATAATAGGATAAATAGACTGGTGATAACAAGTGATAAAAATAGTACATTAATGTAGTAAGTTCTGAATAATGACTATGTCATGGTCTGGAAACATTTGCTTACTCATATTGCCAGCATCTTTGGGTAATTGAGAAGTGCAATAGTTACATGAATTATTATTACCAGCCTTTCCAGTACCTATTATGAACATACTAGCTAATAGGGGTGTCAACGTTAATCGTTAATCAGTTAACCACCGAGAATAGTTTTCACCGGTTACGCATGTCGGTCTATAGGTTAATTTGCATACACCAGTGTTGCCAACTTGGCACTTTGACAGCCTTAATTTGTCCCGCCACAGTTTCATAATGAACCGAAACTACGCGTCGAGTGATGTCATACACACTGGTGATGTCATGCCCCACAATCGAGTAGTGGCCAGAGCGATGACGTCATCGCCATCATTGTCGAGTGGTGGCCAGTGGTGACTGATGTCATACAGTACAGTACCAACTGATGCTGTGAGTAAGGACATAAACTAGTGTTTCTCACCACAACACACTATGGGCTGAAGACAGGGCTTCACTTGTAGCTAAAGAAAAACCCCTGCAGTCATCACCATCAGTACTAGCCAAGTAGCTGGAGCTACAGAGTCATTTTTGGCTGGTCTAGGCTCTAGACCTGGTCTGGTCTAGGCCCACTGAGAGTGGCTAGCATCCAAGGCTAGAGTCCAAACAATTAGCCAATCTCTCCACATAGGCTCAGCTGCTAAAGTTAAACTAACTAGGTGGACGTAAAGAGAAATAAATAAACTGGGGCATCTGTAGTGTAGAGGTAAAAGCACTTACCTACCACCGAGGAGACCTGGGTTCAATTCCCGACAGCGGTACTTCCGGCTTGGTCAGATGTTCCTACAGACACAATTGGCTGTGGCTGCAGGTGGGAAGCCGGTGGGGTATGAGTCCTGGTCGCTGCACTAGTGCCCTCTCTGATCGGCCGGGACACCTGATCGGGGGGGAGCGGAACTGGGGGGAATAGGAGTTTCCTGCCAGTGAAACTCCTCGCTATCAGGTGAAAAGAAGCAGCTGTGCTAGTCTGTGGCACTCCCCACATCCTCAGAGGGGGTGGAGCAATGACTGGGACAGCAGGGGGAATTTGCCAAGTACAATTGCAGAGAAAAATCTGGTGAAAAAATACAAATACAAAGAAATAAAGTGTGTTCAAAGCGGGCCTGCTGAAGGCTGGGATGTTTTCATAGTACGCTCAGCTGTTTCTCTTGTGCTTTTTCTGCCACTCGAAGCAGAGGGAGAGACATGCAGTGGGGAAGTTGGGCTCTGATTGATTGACAGCCACTATGGTGCTAAGTGGCTTGAACCGAACTACAGTTTAGCAGAAGCTTTAGTGTGACTAACTGCCTCCCTTCTCTTCAACAGCCAACAATGAAAAACCACCAACCCAATCCTAACTGAGTTTGGTCAATGACAGTCAAACATCCAAGAGAAAGATGACATACACCAAACAAACATCATGAAAGCGCGCCCCTATATATATATATATATATATATATATATATATATATATATATATATATAGCGGCTCACTTAAAAAAAAGGATTTATATAATGGATACATCTGTATATATATAGAGGTCCTGGGAAACTTGTGGTGTCCATCCATCTTTCTGTCTTTATTAACCATGTGGAGTGATGGTCTCCTGAGCCTTGAAATCTTCACAGATCCTTTGCTGTTTGGATGTTAAAAGCCCTGGAAATAGCACATCCACTTCATCTCATTCCATCTTGCCCTAGCTCTCCCCTGCAGAGTGAAGTGACGGAGATCCACACAACCATGTAATGTCAAGTGCCTGTTGATGAAAGTGGGCTAGTTCCTCGATCAACGTGTTCACACACATGTACACACGTGCTGTTTGCTGATTGAAAAGCCTGTTTCATTTGTCCATCAGCAGGTGTGTTTGGTGTTGTAGCACACTGTGAGATTGAAGGGCCTCCATTTTATACACCCTCACCATGATTCTTTGCTCCTGGCAGTTAGGCCATTATGTATATGTCCTGTCCCACACGGGTGGAGGGATAGGGTTGGAAAGGGAATAAATAAATAATAGAAAAACAAATTTGTTTTTGCCTTCCTCTTCTGAGAAGCCGTGCGTTACAAATTGAGTCCTATCAGCCTTGTATCTAGCCATGCTTAATGTTTCAGAGAGAAACGCAGACAGACCTGACGATGCTTTAAAAAGAATCAAGTGTGGTGTTACTTCTTGTTGACATGGAGGGATGCACTGTTTTATCAGAAAGCGAATGTCTGGATGCGTCTTGTTGTTATCAGGTTGAGTTTGTAAAAGCCAAGTTGACTCTTTTGTCTCTGTTCCCCTCCTACCTCGGGCCGGGCAAAAATGAAGAGCTTAATTGATTTAACGGTTGTTCACTCCCACGCGCACAAACAACAGACACGCCATCGAGCAGTGATGGAAGTGGGGGGAGAGGAAGGGAGGATAGGCTAAGGGAAAAAGAAACACTTATCAGAGAGGGTGCACCAATTGAGCATGCTCCCAGGTGACACCTTGGTTACTAAGGGGGTGGAAACCCGGTTGGGGGAGGAGTTGTGTGGAAAGCGGCGGGGGCCATGTTGCCAGGTCGAGATTTATTCCCATTCAGACGACCATTACTGTTGACCTTGCCTTGCCTGGGAAAGCCAGAGTAAACAGAGAGCTAATAAATCAACTTTAACAAGCCCAGTAGTCGTGGCTGCCTGCTGGAGCAGCCATGCAGCTCCGACACGCAGGCCTGCTTTAATCCACAGCACCTCCTCTCCACAGAGGATACCTGTACAGGCTGATTTGCCTGATCGCTTCACGCAGACGCACGGGGACATTTAATTGCTCCACTGGATGCGTCTTCCCGGCCATTGTGTTTGTATATTCACACTCAGGACTGTTTGTGTGTGAGGGATACACAGCAGCCAAAAACAACAGACACATTATCATACTCCTGTGCCCGATTTCTACACTGCACTTGAAATTTCATTACATGCTTACCTGGTGTTCCAGAACAGGCAATATTTGTTGAGCAGATTGACTTGGCTGCCTGTTTGATTCCTCATCAATTTGATATCCCCTCCACGTCAGAGTAGATCATCAATAATTCATATTTGATGCTGCAGCTCCTGCAATGTAAATGCATTCATAAAAACCCTAATATCCTCGCATTATGGCAAAGTAATAAAAGTGTTTACCACCACAGTGTTGTGTTTTTGTCTGGAACCTCAGATGATTGTTTTATTGCAACTTTCCCTTCTCCCCCCCCCCCCCTTTAGCAAATGACAGATACAAATTACAATAGTTAAATCGCAACATGGTGTTTCACTACACCCCTCCCCCCAACACACACACACACACACACACACACACACACACACACACTCACACTCACTCACTCACTCACTCACAGCATGCCATCACCACCATCCACCAGTCTCCTGGTTTTTGCCTGAGGGGTGAGTGGGTGCTGTATTGTGAGTGGGTGCTGTAGAGGGTGGAATAGTAATGTTGAGGGGAGCTCATGGGTGGGTTTAGAATGAATATATGCAGAGTTGTCAGTCAGTCAGTAAGTCAGGCTGTCATTGCAGTTGACAGGTGGCCGAGGGAGGAGGAGCCCAGGCATCCATACAGTACAGAGACATTCAAAGCTGCTCGTTAAGGGACATTCTCAAACACACACAAAAATAAAGTTTTTGGAGATTGAGTTCAGGCGCCTAAATTACAGTCATAACTATAGGTATGTATGTATTTGACCATAATGTGTGATGGGCTTACCTCAATGTGTTTGTGTGGCTAGTTCTTAAGTGCTTGTTGTTGTATACATTATGTAAAGTCGGTGTGTGTGTGTGTGTGTGTGTGTGTGTGTGTGTGTGTGTGTGTGTGTGTGTACATGTATGTGTGTGTAGGCAGAGTAAATGCAGGGGAGAGTTATTCTTCCAGTGTCATATTTTTGGCATGGTGGTGTTGTGTCCCAGGCTGCTGCACAGTTGGTGAATATCAATGCAGTGTGGCATGGTGACGGGGACTGGAGCTGACACGCTGTCACACTGTGATGAAAAGCACTCTGAGATGATGTGGCGGGAGTGTTCCTCCTGTCCACAGAGAGATGGCAGGCTGGCTATAGCATTTGTGTATTAGTTTGTGCCTGCGTGAGTGTGTGTACAGTATGTGTGTGTGTATGTTTGTTGCTTTCTCTCTGGCTGTATACTTGTGTTTGTGTATGCCTATTTACATGGCATTCAAACCCATATCGCTTTACACGCAAACTGTGCATTTGCAGCGCCTCTGTTTGGTTTATGATGCATTGTCAATAAGCTACATCTGAGCGCGCATATGCCACATCATAAAAACAACGAAGTTAGTATTGGTTAAAGGAGAATTTCGTTTTTTTTTTACCTGGACCCATCTCCTGGCAATAATTATGATTTGGCCACTCACCCAGCGATGTCCGCGGCATTTCTGGCCGTCCTAGCGTTGTTTTGAGATCAATAGCGTCCAAGTCAGTTGTAAAATGGAGCTGATTTGGGGCCAAGTGTGAGCCTGTCTTTCCTGCATCTAAATAGCTATTTTTATTCCCGTTTTCGCCACATATCGTCATAATCTGATCCCTCAAGAACCACCAGAGTGATATTTCGCCAAAGGCTGTTTCCTGGAGTCTCCCAGGGATCAAATTGCCTCAAACGTGATCTCGGTCACCAAGTCTCGTCAAGTCCCGCGATACTTTCCTGCCGACTGGCCAACTACAGGTAGGACGCTTTGCGGTGGTGGTTTTAGCGTAACCTATGTGGGGTTTGGCATAACCTTCGCTATTTCGAATCCCACATAGGTTACGCCAAACCCCACATAGGTTACGCTAAAACCACCACCGCAAAGTGACTTGCTGCACAGGCAACCAGCACAGTTGCTGAGCAAGTTGGTAAGATAAGATAAGGCAAGATAAGATAAGACAAGACAGCACTTTATTGATCCCCTTGGGGAAATGCAGGTGCCACAGCAGCAGGTGGCAGAACAGTGCCAAGAAAATCAAGTACAGGAAGGTAATGAAATCAAAGAGGTTGCGCAAATTAATGATTGGATGTGCCAGAATTTTCTCCAACTTAATAAAGACAAAACAGAGATAATTGTCTTCGGCAAAAAAGAAGATAGGCTCAAAGTTACTGCTCACCTCGAATCCCTATCTTTGAAGCCAAAGGACCAGGTAAAAAATCTTGGCATTATTATTGACTCTGATCTAAATTTCAACTCCCACATCAAGCTTATAAGAAAATCTGCCTTCTATCATCTAAAAAATATAGCAAGGATTAGAGGCTACATGTCCAAACAAGATCTTGAAAAACTAATTCATGCTTTCATTTCTAGCAGGCTAGACTACTGCAATAGTCTTTTCAATGGTCTTCCCAAAAAAGCTATTAAACAACTACAGCTCATTCAGAATGCGGCTGCTAGAGTTCTAACAAGAACCAAGAAAGCTGAACACATTACACCAGTTCTCAAATCCCTGCATTGGCTGCCAGTAAATCTTAGAATAGACTTTAAAATTCTGCTAATAGTTTACAAATCTCTCAACGGGTCAGGCCCACACTACATCTCTGAAATGCTTCTACACTATGAACCATCCAGATCCCTGAGATCTTCAGGCACTGGTCTACTAATTGTCCCGAGGACCAAATCAAAACATGGTGAAGCCGCGTTCTCCCACTATGCCTCTCATAACTGGAACAAACTCCCTGAACACATTAGATCTGCCCCTACTCTGCCTATTTTTAAATCCAAGCTAAAGACCTTTTTGTTTACTCTTGCTTTTAACTGCTACTAAACTACTGCCTCTCTCGGCCTGTAATTTAAAAAAAAGATTCCTGTACATTTCCAACAAATGGACTGTACATGTAATAATAATACTGAAGAGTGCCTTGTAACTTATTTAAAACAGAAATAATGTTTCATGTTTGTTAATTTGAGTATATATTTTAACTAAAACTGTCGGCTTTATGTGTTTTTTATATGTGCATTGCTTTGCTGCTTGTTTTTTCGATTATTTTTTGTAAAGCACCTTGAATTGCCTTGTGTATGAAAGGTGCTATATAAATAAAATTTGACTTGACTTGACTTGAATAAAATAAAGGTGATGCACATAATAAAAACTATAAAAACAAATAAATAATTGCAAATAATAAGTCCATGGATATATTCCAGACTGAGGTACGTAATATCCATGTGCAACGTAGTCAAGAGATGAAGTGAGTTGCTGGTTAGTGAGATACTGTAGCAGCAGGCCCGCCGCACCCCATTACGCAGAGTACGCAGACTGCGTAGGGCATCATGTGACTGAGGGCACCAAATTTTTTTTTTTTTTTTTTTTTTTTTTAACTGAACAGCAGGCCAGGCGCCGCCTACTGGTTTACTAGTGGTTTTATTACTTTATTCAGGGTTAAAGTGGGTGCATCTCATTGTAAAATTGGACTCGGCCCAAATTGGGCTTCAAATGGCCCAAATTGGGCTTCAACCGGCCCAAATCTGGCTTCAACTGGCCCAAATCTGGCTTCAAACGACCCAAATCGGGCTTCAGACGGTCCAAATCTGGCTTCAAACAGCCCAAATCTGGCTTCAAACGGCCCAAATTGGGCTTCAAACGGCCCAAATTGGGCTTCAAACAGCCAAAAATTTTCGCCGCCGCCCTTCGGACGCCGGCACGCACGTCGGCCTGTATCGGCCTGGCCTACTTGGTATCTAATGCCCGGCCTGAATTATGATCCCAGTCCGCCCCTGCTTGCATGTACAGTTTAACAATCATTTGTTTGCTGACATGTACAGTAATTCTAACAATTGTTTGTTTCCCACATGTAATGAAATGTGAGATACACTAGTATCATTCATAATTAATGATTTTGCAGTCTTTCGTTTGACAGTTATTGAAAGTTTTACGGGGGGGGGGGGCACCACAAAACAATTACGCTTAGGGCACCCAAATGGCCAGCAGCGGCCCTGTGTAGCAGCATCTCCACCATGTATTGTTTAACATTAAGTTGCCAGATTTCTCTGGCAACAGAAGGTGAGAGGAATTAGACTTTTGAGGTTGCATCACGATTAGGGATGGGTACCGAACTCGGTACTTTTACAGGCACCGACCGAATTACGTCGGTACTGCCCCGTACCAGTTCACATAAAAACGAACGGTACCAAATTTCGGTACTTGAACGCATCTGAGTAATAGAAAGAGAGTGGTGAAAATAGAAATTCCGACAGAACCTTAAGGCAACACGCGAGAGCGCGTTACGTCAGTGCGTCACTCTGGTTCTGAAAGCAAAACAGGACCAGCCGAAAGCTGTGGCTACACTTTACCAAGATAGACTCAGACAACACTGGTTGCAACATGTGTGATGTGAATTGCAAAGCTGGCCAGGGAAACACCTCAAACTTGAGGAAGCATGGTCAAACACAAGATATATTTAGCTAAATGCTGAAGACTGTAACGTCTTAGATAGGCTGAGGGTGAATGAAGCAGATAGCCTACCGCACCGGAGCTAACGTTAGCAGCACCTCCTCAGCTGTAACGTTGAGAGAGGCATCGACTTCTACAACATCAAGTAACGTTATTTAATTAGCTAGCGTTAGCTGGATAAGTTGTTTCACTGCCGTTGTGGTTGTTAGATAACGGGGCTTTTCACTGTCTTCACAACGACTGCAAACGTTACTACGTTAAACGTTAAACGCTAACGTTACTCTTGCTGCAGTAATTGTCAAGGGTTCAACAGAATGTATTTCCTCAGCCTGTATAGTAGCTATCAACATGAAATAAAAAGCATTTGAGAGCTTAAACCCGTGGGTTTTTATTTGGAAGGGTTACATTTGCCATAATCTTTATTAACATTTCTTAAAATGCATTAGAATATTTTAATTTTTAATTTTTGGGGTTAAAGATAAAAAATTTTTTTAATGAACATTAGGGCAAATATAATACGAAAAGCCAAAGGGTTAAGCTCTCAAATGCTTTTTATTTTATGTTTCTATGTGCTACAGAGCCTGAGATATGAAGGCTTTAGTGAATACTGACCGCTCTCTCTGAGAAGTTTGGATTATTATTTTTTTTACAACTGTAATTTTTGTTTGTTATTAGAGCGTGTAAAGTACCGAAAATGGTACCGTTTTGGGTACCGTACCGAATTCCAGGTACCGGTATCGTACCGGTATCGGTTCAAATGTGAACGGTACCCATCCCTAATCACGATGATGTGATGAGTCAATAGCAGGTTCTTCTATAAGGTATAGAATCCCAATGGATTGTTGACTCTGCCTTCATGGTCTTGGTTGGAGATAGATGCCTCAGCTAAAACGACACCATGTCTGTGACGTCTGGACTTTTGGATGAAGCCATTTGACTCAAATTCATTCTCGTCACGAGCCTGGCAAAACCATCCTGATCACGTGGTCAGTCTGCACTTCTGCCCGCCCCCAGCAATTTCCAGAAATTACAAAGTCCACGCGCCAATCAGGCACCTGCGCTGTAGTTGACAACGTAACCGGCCAATCAGGGCCACCGCTGGCAAAACAGTAATGCATCTCCCGAAGCAAGGAGCGGTGACGTTAATGTTAGTAGAGTGAACACAGCCATAAGTGCAGCTATTGCAGAAATACGACTCGATAACAAAAAAACAAGAATACTCTTCCGGTTGATTGGATTTGGCGACGCTGATTGGCTGAAGGAGTTGTCTATGAATGCAAGTACTCATGCCCACTGAAATCGCTGTGGGCTGCTGGAAGTCCAGACTGATACCTAGAGTGAAACAGGATGTGAGGTCACACTATCAGGATGGCTCTTCCAGGCTAAATCACAGTATACTGTAGAATTCTTGGAGTGGAAATGTGAAGCTCTTGGATTTGTGCAGCAGAAACATTGGCACTTGAGGGAAACAGAAAACGAGTAAAAGAAAAGAGGAATTGGCAAAGGACGTGTAATTGTGTAGTTTTGCGTGTGTGTGTGTTTTGTGTGCGTGTGTGTGTGTGCGCGTGTGTGCGTGTGAGTGTGTGGGCGCGTGTGTGTGCGTGCGTTGCATACTTTCAGAAATAGCAATGTGCATCAGATGAAGCCTTTTCTCCCTCCCTCTCCTTTGCCAGCATTCCTGCGTTTCAAAAGCACTCCATCACATCTCAGTGAACCCGGGTGTACTCTGTAACCTCCGCACCCCCGGAGAGCTGACATGTGAGGGGAGGAGAACCACTCTTCCCTCACTGTGACCGTGGCCGCTATCCTGCCGGGCCTCTGCAGACTCTAGAGGGTGCTGTTCAGGCCTCTCAGTGGCTGTTTTTGGGCAAAGGTTTGGTTCTCACTTGGTCCTGGTTCCTGTTAAAAGCTTTACTTAATGCATGTCGTTGTCTCTGTAGACCTAGATAGAGAGGTAGATAGAGACAGGCCCCACCACTGGTCACCACCCGGACTCTGTCAGTTGAATTATTGAACAGGGGAGCGTGAAGAAGACACGATCGCACAAGCGCCCTGCACGGCACCGACTCTGTCTTTGTCTCTGTCAGACACACACACACACACACACACACACACACACACACATACACGTATACACACACACACACACACACATACACACACACACTCTTGGATTTTTCAGAGGGTAGCTGATGTGTACATGTGAGGTGTATGCAAACAACACAGAGGACAGAAGTAGTCAAGATGGTGGGGTCGGGGGGGGGGGGGGCAGAGTAGCATAATCCAAGTATATGTCAATCCAGTTGTTATGGAAGAAAGTATTGACAAAAGTATAGTCAGCTTATTTTTGAGCTTTCAGATCATCTTGAGGATTGCTGGGTATGATGAGACAACAGGTGCTCTGCAGAATCCACCTTATTCAACCTGTTGGTATATTTGTGTTTGCGTTTGTGTTAAGTATGTGTAGTTTAATGTGTGTATTTAAGAAATTGCTTTGCTGGAGTTGGGGAAAGAGAATGAGATGGAGTCTCTTGTTGTTTGGCTGTGGATGTGCTTGTGTGGAGACATGTATGTCTTCCTCTCTCCATGGCTGCCCATCCTCCTGTGTTAGTTAGGGCTGGCACGGATCAGAAAACCCACGGATCGGATCGCGTGACGGATTTTGAGCCACGGATCACGGATTTTTCGGATCAGCAAAAAAATATATACGGTATATCAGATTTTTTCTCTCAAAATTAGATTTTCGATTATATTTTTTTAATACTATTATAATTCTCTAACCATTTGTTGCCCTGCACAGCTCTAAAAATATTTTTTTCTCATAAGTGACACAATGTATGCTTTTACTCTGAAGGCAGAAAACCCAACTTCCTGTTTTAGGTGGCACTGCTATGCCTAACTTCGTGGCTGTTGCTTGCACCAGTCACATGACACGGGTACAGACCACTGAGATATATGAATGGAGAGAGTGTCCCTATCTCCTCCCTGTATGCTCTATTGAAGCCAAAATCCTGTGAAAATCAGTGAACCAGAGTCTGCGCAGTAGCTCCGTTGATTTAGAACCTCTGTGGGCTCCCCGCCCCTCTGAACTTTCTTATGTAGAGATGCTGTTTCTAGAATGCGCACAGTGCGTTGTGTATTTATACACAGTCTAGCTCTGTAAATATAACACTTTAAGTTGTAATATTTTTTGTCTCGCCAAAAGTAACCAGGAAGAGTCCCACTATGAGATCAGTTTATCAAAATGACGCCTGTACGAAAATCTGATTTTGGTTGTCGGAGATTTCTCCTCCGGGCTGCTGTGCTCTCAGCCCGGACCGGAAGTGGAGGCTGCTCTCGGCCTCACTGGGGAAATTATCCGATCCACTGCTGTGTTGATTAAGCTAGCCAATGTTTCCGTGGCATTTTGAATAACTTTATGATTTAATTCCTTTTGGAGTAAATGTTGGTTTTACAAATCTAACCTTGACGCTTTACGCTACGTTGTTTACTGGTATAGTGTGGGTAGGGCAGCCTGCTGTAACCGTTTGTAACGTTCCATTTAATATAGCTCAGTGGTAACGTTAGCCTAGCTGCCTAGTCTCGTCTCTGTTTACCGTATATCCTTACAACAGCTAAGAAAGGAGCTTGTGAAGAAGGAACAGCCCCACAGTCAAAGCATTTCTCTGAGATATCCATATAAAAATGTTTGTTGCTTTAATACCAGAAATAAAACCTCTGTTTATGTGACGCTAACGGGTTAGCGATTAGCTCATGGCTGGTGCTTGCGTACTAGGCCCCATCTTATAAAACACATTTCCTGGCAGTTTGACAACCTGGCAAGTTCTGAAAATATGTGTATATTATTGTGTTATTGCAGCTATCGTTATCGGTTGTTAAGTTATAGTAATATTAAGCCGATAAATAATGAAAAACAGCCGACTAGCGAAAGTGGCTAACGTAGCTGGAGTAACTACTAAAACACATATTTTCTGAACTTACTTCAGTCCCCAACCAACGTTAATTCCTCGCGTGCCTTTCTCAAAACAATGTTCTTTTTATTGCGGTCCATTGATATGTCTGGTAGCCAGCACAGCCACCCCGACCTCCAGGGAGCCACTACCCGTGTTAACTCATTGAGTGCCATGGACGAGTATGTTCGTCAATTGGTTTAGTAACGTAGAGTGCCATGGACGAGTATGTTCGTCAATTGCGTTTTTTGACGGTGGGACGTGCATCAAAGCCAGATCCATCTCCTGTGAAAGTATGGTGGCTGTTGAATGTGTAAAAGCTATTTTAGGGACCCATTAGGTGGCGACAGTGCTCTCCAGATTACAGAAAGGCGAGGAAAAAACAGAGAAGAAGTCATGGGGAAACGGAAATCGCATCGCATCCGTATGCATCGATATGGATGAAGCATAACGTTAGCTGTGCCTGCAGCAGCCAATCTGCTGCCACAATTGAGCATCTCCGTGTCCGCTGCGATAGCCCATCCGCATGATTTTGTTATTAGTTGTTATCATTCTCAACTGGAAGCATGGGAGCCGGTGACAAATACACGCGGAACGCTGTAAAAAAGCTGGATGTAGCGGACTTTTCAGTGCAGAGCAAACGCACCAGAAAGCCCCAGAGACACTCCCATATGGAGGAGGAGTGTGCAGTTGAGGGGGGCACGCAGAGCAGCACACAACACTGACCCAGACAGACCCAGACAGCAGGACAGGATTGGCAAACGCAAGCTAGAATATCTGATGCCCACCAGCAGTAAATCAAGACCAGCAAGAAGCTGCAACCTGCAGCGCACGCAGGGGCCAGCGCTGCTGGTTGAAGCTAAAAAATATTGTTTTGCCAAACAAAATTCCTTGGTTTTCGCTGTTCTATTGAAGGAAATTATTTTTGAGGTGTGATCAGAAAATATTAGCTTCAGTCAGTGATGTGCATGAAATGTTTAATTTCACAAAAGGCTCATTATCTCAGCTTCTAGAAAAAAACGGCTGCTTTTGGTTAAATCAAGCTATCTTCTCCGGCTGATAACTAAAGAACGGAAAATGATATCAATAAACCTGTTTTTGCTGATGATAGAAGAGAGTCTCATCGTTCTTTTTGCGTGTTCGGTGTTTACATAGTAATATCACACAATATTCTGTGGGCCTCGAGAAATCACTGAAAACGCTCTGAAACTCTGGCACTGGAGCGTCCGTTCTCCAAAAGTGGCTGGCACTCAATGAGTTAAGAGCCTCTGCCCCGGGTCCACACAGAGCCACCCAGACCTGTTACATGATGAAAGCACAAAGCAGCACTGTGTCCCGTCTATGTCAAACCAACGCTAGTTCTATACTGTGAAGAGCCTGTCCAGCCAATGACGGCTTGAGACTGGCTGCCACAGCTGTCAATCATCCATTTTTATCCCTTTTTATATGTCAAATAACTACTTAAAAACAAACTGATCAGAAAAATGACCACTTGCACAGGCATTAGCATGATAATGACTATCTAAAATGATACAAACCACCTTTGGAAAAAAATTATCTGACGTATACTGTGATTATTTCGGTTGTAATTTTCCCATCCACTAACATGGGGAGGCGGGCCTTGTGACCTAATACTGGATTCAGCCGTCAGGGCGGCGATCTAACATGCAGCGGCTTCACTAATGGAACCATGGAATGGCGTCCATCTTTATAAGTCGATGGTACAGACCTACAGACCAGACCAGGTCAGTCTGGAAATATAACGTTGATGCTACATTAAGCTACTCAGTGGCCCCACGTGTTGTTTTGTTGTTATGTGTCCTAAGGCAACATTTCACCGTCAGGTGATAATGTGTTTGTGAAACATGTGCGCGTGTGTGTGTGTGTGTGTGTGTGTGTGTGTGTGTGTGTGTGTGTTGTGGCTCTCGTTATCTTGTGCAGCGCGCAACACGCTGATCGCATTCCTGTGCTTTTTCAGAGGTGTTGAAATAAGTTTGTGTGACGCTGTCTTTAGTAGCCACAGCCTTCAGAGAGACTTTACAGCGGCGGGATGAGGAAGCTCACTTGTGCTTGCCATGATTATGCCTGTCTGTGTCTGGCTGCGCTGGGCGTTCTCATACACTAACATTAAATGAAACGAAGGGGGGGGTCCGCGGACCATTGACGTTCCGAACCGCATTCCGAACCGTGGGGGCTGATCCGTACGGGTCACGGATTATCCGTGATCCGTGCCAGCCCTAGTGTTAGTGTAACAGCATGTTACTGCCCATCCTCCTGTGTTAGTGTAACAGCATGTTGCTGCCCATCCTCCTGTGTTAGTGTAACAGCATGTTACTGCCCATCCTCCTGTGTTAGTGTAACAACATGTTGCTGCCCATCCTCCTGTGTTAGTGTAACAGCATGTTACTGCCCATCCTCCTGTGTTAGTGTAACAGCATGTTACTGCCCATCCTCCTGTGTTAGTGTAACAACATGTTGCTGCCCATCCTCCTGTGTTAGTGTAACAGCATGTTGCTGCCCATCCTCCTGTGTTAGTGTAACAGCATGTTGCTGCCCATCCTCCTGTGTTAGTGTAACAGCATGTTACTGCCCATCCTCCTGTGTTAGTGTAACAGCATGTTACTGCCCATCCTCCTGTGTTAATGTAACAGCATGTTACTGCCCATCCTCCTGTGTTAGTGTAACAGCATGTTACTGCCCATCCTCCTGTGTTAGTGTAACAGCATGTTACTGCCCATCCTCCTGTGTTAGTGTAACAACATGTTGCTGCCCATCCTCCTGTGTTAGTGTAACAGCATGTTGCTGCCCATCTTCCTGTGTTAGTGTAACAGCATGTTGCTGCCCATCCTCCTGTGTTAGTGTAACAGCATGTTGCTGCCCATCCTCCTGTGTTACTGTAACAGCATGTTGCTGCCCATCCTCCTGTGTTACTGTAACAGCATGTTGCTGCCCATCCTCCTGTGTTAGTGTAACAACATGTTGCTGCCCATCCTCCTGTGTTAGTGTAACAGCATGTTGCTGCCCATCCTCCTGTGTTAGTGTAACAGCATGTTGCTGAATATGCAACACCATCAATCAGGAAGTTGTCTTCTGTCTCCTCTGTACCCCTAACCCAGTCTCTCCTTCCCCCCGCCCTCTGCCTGCAACGTAGCATTTCATCCCCACAGAGAAGTCCTTTTTGATACAATAGTCTCATTGAAGTGCTCCTCTCCAGATGTTGCCTCCATAGATAAATCTGCTATTCAGATCTCTATAATTGATTGTAATATGCAGAATTAATGCCGAGGGTTATAAAGAGAATTCTTGGAAACGTTCCTTTTGAAATTCAAAACAAGAAAGCACCACAATGCACTTTTTTCTTCTGCACAGGCTCAGCATACAAGTACAGTGATACATTTGCATATTCTCTAGCTGATTCTGTGCAAAGCAACTTGGGTATTGTTACAGACATAATTAGGAAGATGATCAAACAGGCTTTTTTTTGGGGCCATGTTCAGTCCCTCACCCTTTCTCTCCTGCCATTTTGAGCAATGCTGCTGGTGCCATTGCTGAATTTCCATTTAGAGTTCGGTTTTTATTGCAAAGACTGGTTGTCGTTGCTAATGATGATTTTCTTATATATACACACATGTATGCAATGAATATAGCCGACTGTATGTGCTGAATTTAGGAATGTGTACTGTTCTTAAAGGAGAACTTACCTCCAAAACACTTTTTTTCAGCTTTTAACCAATATATATGACTTTGGGGGTGATGTGTGAAGAATTCTGGTCAGAATTTCCACATTTGACACCAAACTGTTGCCATTTGACCATTTGTATAATTTTTCAGCAGCATATCTGGCATAAGCGCCCTCTAAGGGTGGAAGACTGCTTTTTTTTCTTTTCTCAAATGAATGGGATATTTGGTACAACCAAACCAACCAATCCAAACCAAACCAATCACGGTGGGTTTAGCGCGTGCATCTGGTGCATCTCCAAAGCCTATACAACTAGGCAAGATGGAAAAACCTCACTTAGTATCAGGCTCCAGAGGGCTCTAACTGAAGTAAAAAAAAATCTGTTTGCTCTTAAAATACTGAACCAAACGTCGTCAAAGTTGGCACATGTCTTAATTATAGTTAGTTTCCCGCTGAATGTGTCACTACTTTATTAATATCTTACCTGGATAAGCTCGAATGATGATGTTTATATTATCAGTCCGAGTTGGAAGCACTGTCTCCAGCCCAGCCAGGCGGGAGCGGGCGGGAGAGAGTCGTACTGTAACCTCATGCACTAGCACCAAGCTCCGGGCGCGCGCGCAGCAGCAGCAGCAGCTCTGTGCTCTCAGAGCACAGAGAGCACAGTCTGACATTTCCGCGGCTATCAGTCCGACTTGGAAGCACTTTCTCTCGGCCAGTCTGCTCTCTCATGCACCCGCGGGGGCGCGCGGCAGCAGCACACAGCAGCAGTGAGAGGCCAACACGTTCTCACTCCGACCACGTAGCATATTGACGCTTTGTCCGGGTTGGAGAGGCGGGGGCTTTCAACAGTCTGACATTTCAGCAAACAAATCTCGTCGCAGTTTAGCGGACATGTAAAATATAACGCTATACTACGACGTGACAATGTGACAAAGCTTCTCTAAACATATCGGCTAATATAATATCATCACTGTGTACAAGCAACGCCAACTTTTCTGGAAATCAAGTCAGCAGAGCAGAGCGACTGGCTCTGTCTGTGTGTGTGTGCTGCTCGGGGGGATTCGCATGGGAACAGTGTGAGGAGGAGAAGAGCTCTGCGCTGCCTCCTGCGCCCTGAGAGGAAAAATCAGAGGTGTTGTAACTTTCAACAAGAATCACGAAAAGCCCCAAAACGCAAATTAAAAACGGATTTCATTGCGCGGTTTATCTCTAGTTAGACGAGGGAATTACGTGGAGAAATCTCGCATTGTGTTACCCCAGAGCGAGAGGTTTGTCCTCACTGTGTGCTGTGTGCTGCGAGGAGCAAGGCTCTTAACGTAAGTTTAGACAAGCCACGCACACACACATGGGACAAAATGGGACAAAAATAATTAAATTTCTAGTTCGCCACTGAATGGCCAAATTGATATAACTATCAACCATTTCAGGATTTTCTGTTTCCATACAGGCCACCAGCGTTGGCTAGTTGTTGATATTTATAAAGATATTGCCCCTCTCAAATAAATTATTTTTGAGGCAGTAGGCAAACTGTAATGGCGTCGATTTCCGAAAAAAAATCTTGACTTAACACAGCCAAAGAGTCTAGTATAGACAAGAGTATATGTCATTTCTTGGTTTTTTCCATAGGTATTTTCAAATCACTGTTCTAATACATATCTAGGGGGTAAGTCCTCCTTTAAGTTCAGAAAGAGATAGAATGTCAATGAGAGAGAGAGAGAGAGGGGGGGCAGAGAGAGAGAGAGCGAGGGTGGCAGACAGAGAGAGAGAGACAGACAGAGAGAGAGGGGGGGGGCAGAGAGAGAGAGAGAGAGAGAGAGAGAGAGACAGACAGACAGAGAGAGAGGGGGGGGGGCAGACAGAGAGAGAGAGAGACAGAGAGAGAGAGAGAGGCAGACAGAGAGGGTGTGATAGAGTGACAGCAAGCCAGAGTAGCGAGCTGATTTGGAATTCCAGCATGTGTGTAATAAGGGAACCTCAGCAGCCCTTGTTGAATTATAGATCACACTAGCATGATTGGATGAGGTTAGGCCATTGTAACGCCAATTTAATAATTTACAGATTGTATTACTACACTCATAATGCATGGGGAAGGTAAGTATTCTTCCCCCTCCCTCCACATGCTGACAGAACCAATAGAAATGTGTCATACTGTATGTTTAAAAGTCTCACAGACAAGGACAAATCTTGACACAATGGCTCATTTGCTGTGTTCTGTGACTGCATTCCGACCTGCAGTCGGTGCCGTTTTTACAATCCGTCAGAATGACGCAATTCAATACGATGCCAATAACATTTGAGGGCTGCTGCGGTTCACCAGACAATTCAAGGTTCTTTTGGCTCCTCTGTTTTTGAGAGATCTCCACCAAGTGGAGCGACACAATATGTACTTCCAGCAGCACCCTCTGCCTCCCAATTCCCCAAGCCAATTGCTAGCCATGGTCCTGGTTTGGACCTTCTGATGAGCATGAGCATGGGATCACTCAGTGTCAGGCTCAGAGACCCAACCTAATTGGCTTGATCAGTGTCGGCCCACACACTCACATGTGCACACACACACACACACACACACACACACACACACACACACACGCATCTACTTCTTGTTCTTATTATTGCCACATTTGTCTTTACCTTCTCTCTCCCCTCTCTCCTACTCTTTGAGTCTGAGTAGACTGGACACATGTGACTCCATGACACATTGCCCATGTACATGTCCGTCCTATCTTCTTGACTTCCTGCCACCAGCGCGCCTCTATCCATTCTCCCCAAAATATATTTGTTTATGAACCAAGCATGTAGGAGCGTGGCATGGAGCAGACTTCTTGATGGTGGACTCTGGAGGAGGAGATGGGGATATATATAGAGGGTTAGAGGACATGGGGGTCGGCAGTGATAGGACCATGGAACAACCTCATTACCTTCAGCTCCCATTGTTTGGCAGTAGGTGAAAATCAAGTCAGGCAGGCACACACGTCTTCTAGTCGGCCACTTTTTCCCCTAGACACACTGCTTGTTCTTTGGCCCTAATATGAGCTGACAGACAGTTAAGTAGCCTCACTGCACCTGTGTGTGTGTGTGTGTGTGTGTGTGTGTGTGTGTGTGTGTGTGTGTGTGTGTGTGTGTGTGTGTGTGTGTGTGTGTGTGTGTGTGTGTGTGTGCGTGCGTGCGTGCACACCAGTGTATTTTGCCTGTGGATTGCAGAGGCAGGACTTCCTTCGGAGATAGTTCATTTACAGCCGAGCTCTGCTCAAGCTAGCTGATTGTCTCTGTATTGCATCAGTTTGAAGGCGCTAGATTAATAACATGCATTTGTCACCTCTGTGTTGATACTGGCTAACTGTAAAGCATAAGAACAAGAGACAAATGGTCTCTGCGTTGAGAGTCTATTAAAATGGTTTATTGGCATTCATACCAGGTGTGGATGCCCTGTCGTCTGTCGATATCTGATCATGGAGTCTGTTGGTGACATTTGCTGATGAACAGCATCGTTGTTTGACAATGGAGATGTGATAACTTGAAACCCGCCTAAAAGCACATTTTTCCCCCTGCTGAAATTGGAGGAAGGAACTATGGATCGCTTTCTGTTTGTTCGCTCTTTTGTTTGTTCGTTCAGCCGTCTGTCACAGGCAATATCTCAGACTACGGATGTCAGACTGTTTTTTTTGTTTTGTTTTTTTTGTTTTTTTGTCACTGATACAAGCTATTAAATGGAAACTTCTGTATTTTTCAACCTGGACCATATTTTCCTATATTTTTCTGTCTACGTGACTAATGGGGACAACAATTTCTGAAATTGGTCCAGAATTGAGTGAGAGCACTTCCGCCGGCAGCCGTGTAACAGGCTACAAATACTGTCATCTGACGGGGTAAAAGTGCTTATTTTTGCCACTCGCTCCGAGTCTCGCAAGAGTTGAGTTGTTGCCAAAATCAGCAAAATATTCAACCATTACTTCCTTTAGATAACACTAAACTACTCTCTTTGTTATTGTAAAGCTGGCCAATCAGAACAGAGTGGGCTCTCTCAGAAGGCGGGCCTTAAAGACAGGAGTCTGGAAACAGGCTGTTTCTAGATGCTGAACTGAGGGGCTGCAGCTGCATACACTATAAATAAGGAGTTTTTTTTAACTGTGAATCATGCAAAGCTACTCTAGTAGAGTCCCAGAATCAAATTAAATATCAGCTAGAAATGAGTGCGGGTGGGGGGTTCTGTAAAGCTGTAATCATCAGTGTGTTCAAACTGGATAATGGCACATGGGACAGACAGACATCTGAATTTCAAATGCCACTTTGATAAAAATACATTCATTTGCAGAAGTACACTGATTGGCCCAAGGGGGGCGTTACAATTGCAGGTGAAAGTGACATCTTTGTTACTGGTCCAGGGGGGTATCATCATCACGTGCAGTATTATGTTCACTGTTGTTTTTGATTTTGAAAGCACTCAGACCTGACCTTATTGTAATCATTCTACTGCTGTTGGCTTGTCAACACAATGATATGATACAATATGTTTCCTGCTGGTTTGAGTACTGTGCAGTAACAAAATAAAACAAGGAAACCCGTACTGAAAACTGTAAATTATGTTTAACACATAATTTATCACTTACGGCTTGGCTTCCAAAAAAGGATCTATGCAGGAATAACCTTGGATTTAACTTAAGTTTGTTTGATTTGACCTCATGTCAACAGAATATTGTTCAGTTCATAAAAAGTGTAGCTTCTTTATTTAGTCTTGTGAAGTGCACAGCGAGTGCAGAGAGAAACAACACTACTCCGCTGTCCAATTTTGAATGTCCCCATTTGTGCTCATCAGTGCAAATGAAATTAAAACAATAGGCTTTTTAAAGCAACTTCTCTGCTAGCCCCAGTGGTTAAACAGCCTATTTGTGAATGTCTGTTCCATTAGGTTTTAAGGATGGAAATCCACTAACAAAATAATGAGGGCTCTCTTTGCTGATGATTACAAGGAAGAAGAAAAAAATCCCAAATAAATTAATTGCTATGCAAGAAGGCCATAATCAGCCAGTCAGATTTAGAAGAACTACTGGAAGGTAACTGAGGCCAAACTAAATTGATGCTGTTTTTAGAGAGTTTTCTGTCACTTTCTTTGTGGAAAATGGGGGGGGGGGGGGGGTGGGCGAGATCCGTAAACATACCATGGTATCATTGGTATCCACAAACTAAAGCTAAACTTTGCATCCCAGTTAAAGGAAATCTATTTTATTTTTGCTTAACACGTTCACTGCCATTGACGTATTAATACGTCAAAAATAATCCAACGGTTGACTGCCATTGACGTATTAATACGTCAAAAAAATGTTTTTTTTTTTTTGACCGTGGGATGTGCATCTAACCCTTTTACATCTCTTATATAATTATTGGAGCCACCGAACGTTTACAACCCATTCCACCGACCCACTAAGTGGCAACAGTGCTCTCCTGACTAGAGGAAGGCAAGCATTTTTTTAACTTGTCACGCCATTCTCACCCCAGCCATTCTCATGAAAATGGATGGGGGAAAACGCTTTCGTTTTCGCGCTGATTGCTGGCGATGCGGGATTGCAAATTTGCATAATAGATTACAGGTGGAACACACTTTGAAACACGCAGCATAAATATGACCAGAATCGCAAAAGCTTCTCTCAACCAAAACTCCAAGAAGCGAGCGAGTCCATCCAGACTTCACTTCATGTCAGCTGTCAGCCTGTCAATCAGCTGTCAATGTGGTTTGTTGCCACACAATAAACCAGCGGTTTGTTCCAAGCCAGTGTGATCCTTGACTCACTCTCACACGGCAGCCAATCAGCATTGAACAGCGAGCGACTGATGGCAGCGAAATTTCGCTCAAGTTGGGATATTTCATCTCGGGCAACGAGCGGATTTTCGCCCTATCGCTCTGTCTCTGTCGCTCAGACGCCCAGCGATTTTTCTCCCGGGCGAATATACGCTCAATCGCTCATTTGCATTGACTTTGTATGTAAACTCGATGCCAGCGAACATTTTTAATAGGTCGGT